>NC_134358.1:568011138-568312388 GCF_048569485.1 Anomaloglossus baeobatrachus | reverse complement strand
ACCCCTATACTGCTATATGGCAGCGAGGTATGGGGCCCAGTGACCTACCCAGACCACACAAAGTGGGATTCCAGCCCTACCGAAGTCTTCCACATGGAGTTCTGTAAATATCTCCTCCAAGTCCATCGCAGCACCTCAAACATAGCCTGTAGGGCAGAGCTGGGCCGATTCCCCTTATGGTTCACTATACACAAGAGGGCGCTATCACACCAGGCACACACACAGAACAGCAACCCCAGCTCCTACCATCATAAAGCCCTGCTGAGCCGGAGCCCAGAGCAAGCCAGGAACCCCGGCAGCCAGTCCAGCCAAAGTCAGCAACACCCCCTGACAAAAGCCCAAATAAAAGAGATCTCTGAGAGCTGCAAGATGCAATACATAGAGGACTGGAAGAGTGAATTAGAGAACTCCCAGAAACTCACCATCTACCGGTCACTGCGGAGGGACTACACTCTGGCCCCATATCTGGAAAGGCTACGCCACCCCAAAGACAGGCAGACCCTGAGCCTGTACAGACTGAGTGCCCACAGCCTAGAGGTGGAAACAGGGCGGCACCAACAGACATACAAGCCGCGAGAGAACAGACTGTGCCAGCACTGCCAGCAGGGGGCTCTGGAGGACGAGACGCATTTCCTACTGCACTGTGACAAATACTCAGCAGTGAGGGGCTCCCACTTCCAGAAATTTACCACCCATAGCCCGGGCTTTCCATCCATGGATGAGGACATGAAACTCCGCTTCCTACTGGGGGAAGAGGAATCAATGGTGGAGATCGCCGCCCAATATGTCACCACATGTCATAAGCTGAGGGGAACCTAAGACCCCTAAATGGACTGTCAGAGCCCAAATTGTGCCCCCCAACTCCCCATAACCCTGATCCCCTCCCACCACACTTACTGTATTTCTCCTGCTTTGGCAACACTAATTGTATTTTGGTCCTGCCAATAAAGCATATTTGAATTTGAATTTGAATTTGAATTTGAAAAAGAGAGAGAAAGAGAGAGCGAGAAAGAGAGAGAGCGAGAAATAAAGAGAGAGAGAAAGAGAGAGAAAGAAAGCGAGAAAGAGAGAAATTGAGAGAGTGAGAAAAAGAGAAAGAGAGAGAAAGAGAGAGAGCAAGAAAGAGAGAGAGAAAGAGAGAGAGCAAGAAAGAGAGAGAGAAAGAAAGAGAGAAAGAAAGAGAGAGCGATAAAGAGAGAGAGAGAAAGAGAGAGAGAAAGAGAGAGAGAAAGAGAGAGAGAAAGAGAGAGAGAAAGAGAGAGAAAGAGAGAAAGAGAGAGAGGAAGAGAGAGAAAGAAACAAACTCACTCTCTGTGGTTTCTGGGCATGCTCAGTACACCAAACAGGATCCTGTCTATCAGTATACCACCGTTCACATGCAGTTTTGTCAGAATCCAGTGACTTGCAGTATTTGGACGCAGCTCAAAAACGCTACAAGTAGCGTTTTTAAACAATATTAGGCTAAGTTCACATCTCCAGTATTTTGCCGGAAGCCGGCACAAATGCAGTACAGTTAGGCTACTTTCACACATCCGTTTTTTGCTCTGCGGCACAATACGGCGTTCTGCAGAAAAACCGCAAACGTTTTTTGCCGCCGGTTGCGGTTTTTTTTTGCATAGACTTACATTAGTGCCGTATTGTGCCGCATGGGCTTGCGTTCGGTCCGGTTTTTGCCGCAGGCGGCAGATTTAGCCGATGCCGCAGCCGGATGGAACGTTGCCTGCAACGTTTTTTGCTCCGGCAAAAAAAAAACGTATCGCGCCGCATCCGGCCGCTGCGGCGCATTTTTCAATGCATGCCTATGGACGCCGGATGCTGCGCGATGCGGAAAAAAACGCATCCGGCCGCCGCATGCGGTTTCTTCCACTGCGCATGCTCAGTAGCGTGCCGCAACCGGAAAAAAACGGACCGGCCGCATGTAAAAACTTATGCAAAGGATGCGGTGTTTTCGCCAAATCCGTTGCATAGGCTTCACAGCCGGAATGAGCCGCAGAGCTCAAGCCGGATGTGTGAAAGTAGCCTTACATTCATTTACAATGGAAGCGCCACACCATGCAGACACATGCGGTTGTGTATGGAGCATGTGTCCACATGGTGTCGCGCCTCCATTGTAAATGAATGTAACTGTACTGCATGTGTGCCGGATACGGCTTCCGGCAAAATACCGGAGATGTGAAACTAGCCTAACTGCAAGTCGCTGGATTCTGACAAAACTGCCCGCAAACGCAGGTGAACGCATGTTGACGCAAGTCCATTGCAAAAATGCATTGAAATGAAAACGCATTTGTACTGGACCCGCTTTTGAAGCAAAAAAACGTTCAGGACGCATGTTAAAAAAAAACGTAATGTGAAAGCAGCCAAACGTAAAAGTTCTGACTCCTGACACTAGAGGCCGCTCTGACGCTGCACGGTCACATCCTGCCCATAATCAATATGGCGGCCGCTCACCTCACGTCATTTGCGACAGCGGCGGCCATTTTTCTGTAGTCCTGCGACGCCCCCAGGGAAATGGTCAGCAGAGCGGAAGTGACGTAAGAGAAGGCGACGACTTCCTGCTCTTGCTGTGTGGAGGTCACACCGGTGGAGCTGCACGCTGCAAGGTAAGGAGCAGAGGAGGCCGGGGCCACAGATGGCGATAGACGAGGGGCCCCCAAGTGGGCGTGGTCCCCATATGGGCAGAGGCGAGGGGCCCCAGGACTGCGGCTACAAGCAGGAGCTGCGCATACAGAGCCATATTACACGCGTATTTACAGTAATTATGAATGTAGATTTTTCTCTATGAGGCAGAAAATCCTGTCATTTTTTATTTTACTTCTGCTTTTTGGAACATGAGTTTACACTTTTATCAGAGTTTGACTGTTTGTTTTTTTTTTTTTTTGCGAGGGTCTCGTGCAGCATTTTTAGAGTGGGCGGAGCTTCACATAGAAGGGCGGGGTCAGCAAATTTATTGTCATTTGCAACACAAAAGTGGCGTTACCGACCGCAGAAACGCAGTCCTCTCCCCGACTGAAGTCCGTATCTTGTGGTGGCGCTCGGAAGCTGCGTTACTTTCATTAGGAACCCTCTACTCCAGGGGACCCATCCGCAAGACCGGCGCGCAATCTGCCAGCACTGATACTGATGGATTGGAGCCATAATGCTGCGTGACCGGGTGACCAGAACTCGTGCACCTCCATACACCAATCCAGTATTCCTGTAGGGAGACGGCTGGACGGAGGTACTGTGTGGAGGCTGATCTCTGTCCACAGTACTGCCTATAAGGACGGCCTCCGTACAGTGACCTCCTCTAGACAGTTTTCTGGACAAGTTTTTTTTTTACTTTTAACAAGTTTTTTTGCATTCCATTTGCAACTATATATATATATACTTTATGCATCTAGGTGATTGTTTTTATTCAGCAGTGTGCTGCGATTTATACTTTGGTAATTACCAGGCACGTCATGGCCTGAGTTATCTTTGTAGATGCAGAGAAATTGCTGGTATGAAGCTATAGAGTGAAAGGCTAGGAAATGACTGTTCAAACCAAGCAGAGGCCCTCAGTGCAGCCGTGGCACGGACCCGCATTGTTTTCCATCTGTCTCTGCCTTATTTTCTTTGATTGATTGGCAGCTCTGGCTTTACTGAGTCAGGACTATATAGACTGGTCAGGACTATATAGACTGGTCAGGACTCTTGTGCCTACGCCTTCCCAGGAAAATGTACGGTAATTTATTTAGTCTGTAAGCAATATGCATGAAGTACATTTGTTCACAGCCTCTTATCTAGAGACCTATCACTCCTCAGCCCCCCTTTGTAGAGACATATCCTACAATATCTCACTTATATCAGCCTCTATATACAGCCCTATCCTGCAATATACTCATGTGTGTATATACAGACTTTTAGCAGTATATCACTCCTCACATGCCCTCTATGTAGAGCCCTATCCTGTAGTATATCACTCCTCACATCCCCTCTATGTAGAGCCCTATCCTGTAGTATATCACTCCTCACCTGCCCTCTATGTAGAGCCGTTTCCTGTAGTATATCACTCCTCACATGCCCTCTATGTAGAGCCCTATCCTGTAGTATATCACTCCTCACATGCCCTCTATATAGAGCCCTATCCTGTAGTATATCACTCCTCACCTGCCCTCTATGTAGAGCCGTTTCCTGTAGTATATCACTCCTCACATGCCCTCTATGTAGAGCCCTATCCTGTAGTATATCACTCCTCACATGCCCTCTATATAGAGCCCTATCCTGTAGTATATCAGTCCTCACCTGCCCTCTATATAGAGCCCTATCCTGTAGTATATCACTCCTCACCTGCCCTCTATGTAGAGCCCTATCCTGTAGTATATCACTCCTCACCTGCCCTCTATGTAGAGCCCTATCCTGTAGTATATCACTCCTCACCTGCCCTCTATGTAGAGCCCTATCCTGTAGTATATCATTCCTCACATGCCCTCTATGTAGAGCCCTATCCTGTAGTATATCACTCCTCACCTGCCCTCTATGTAGAGCCCTATCCTGTAGTATATCATTCCTCACATGCCCTCTATGTAGAGCCCTATCCTGTAGTATATCACTCCTCACCTGCCCTCTATGTAGAGCCCTATCCTGTAGTATATCATTCCTCACATGCCCTCTATGTAGAGCCCTATCCTGTAGTATATCACTCCTCACCTGCCCTCTATGTAGAGCCCTATCCTGTAGTATATCATTCCTCACATGCCCTCTATGTAGAGCCCTATCCTGTAGTATATCACTCCTCACCTGCCCTCTATGTAGAGCCCTATCCTGTAGTATATCACTCCTCACATGCCCTCTACGTAGAGCCCTATCCTGTAGTATATCACTCCTCACCTGCCCTCTATGTAGAGCCCTATCCTGTAGTATATCACTCCTCACCTGCCCTCTATGTAGAGCCCTATCCTGTAGTATATCACTCCTCACATGCCCTCTATGTAGAGCCCTATCCTGTAGTATACTGCTTCTCTCAGACCCTCTATGTAGAGCCCTATCCTGTAGTATATCACTCCTCACCTGCCCTCTATGTAGAGCCCTATCCTGTAGTATATCACTCCTCACATCCCCTCTATGTAGAGACCTATCCTGTAGTATACTGCTTCTCTCAGACCCTCTATGTAGAGCCCTATCCTGTAGTATATCACTCCTCACCTGCCCTCTATGTAGAGCCCTATCCTGTAGTATATCACTCCTCACCTGCCCTCTATGTAGATCCCTATCCTGTAGTATATCACTCCTCACATGCCCTCTATGTAGAGCCCTTTCCTGTAGTATATCACTCCTCATATCCCCTCTATGTAGAGCCCTATCTTGTAGTATATCACTCCTCACATGCCCTCTATGTAGAGCCCTTTCCTGTAGTATATCACTCCTCACATGCCCTCTATGTAGAGCCCTTTCCTGTAGTATATCACTCCTCACATGTCCTCTATGTAGAGCCCTATCCTGTAGTATATCACTCCTCACATGCCCTCTATGTAGAGCCCTATCCTGTAGTATACTGCTTCTCTCAAACCCTCTATGTAGAGCCCTATCCTGCAGTATTATCACTTCTCTCATTCCCTTTATGCAGAGCCCTATTCTGCAGTATCACTTTTCACAGACCATTTATGTAGAGCCCTATCCTACAGTATTATTGCTCCTCTCATTCCCGTCATGTAGAGCGCTATCCTGTAGTATCACTCTTTTTAGCCCCTGTGTAGAGCCCTATCTGGCAGAATATCGTTTCTCTCAGACAGTCTATATAGAGCTCTATCCTGCAGGGAATCGCTCCTCTCAGCCCTTCTATAAAGAGCCCTATCCTGCAATACTGTGTATTACGCCTCTCATTCCCTTTAGGTAAAGACTTATCCTGCAGTCTACCACTTTTCTCATCCCCTTTATGCACAGCCCTATTCTGCAAAATATCTTTCCTCTTAGCCCCTCTATGTAGAGCCCTATCCTGCAGCATATTGCTTCTCTTAGCCCCTCTATGTAGAGCCCTATCCTGCAGCATATTGCTTCTCTTAGCCCCTCTATGTAGAGCCCTATCCTGCAGCATATTGCTTCTCTTAGCCCCTCTATGTAGAGCCCTATCCTGCAGCATATTGCTTCTCTTAGCCCCTCTATGTAGAGCCCTATTCTGCAGCATATTGCTTCTCTTAGCCCCTCTATGTAGAGCCCTATCCTGCAGCATATTGCTTCTCTTAGCCCCTCTATGTAGAGCCCTATCCTGCAGCATATTGCTTCTCTTAGCCCCTCTATGTAGAGCCCTATCCTGCAGCATATTGCTCCTCTTAGCCCCTTTATGTAGAGCCCTATCCTGCAGCATATTGCTTCTCTTAGCCCCTCTATGTAGAGCCCTATCCTGCAGCATATTGCTTCTCTTAGCCCCTCTATGTAGAGCCCTATTCTGCAGCATATTGCTTCTCTTAGCCCCTCTATGTAGAGCCCTATCCTGCAGCATATTGCTTCTCTTAGCCCCTTTATGTAGAGCCCTATCCTGCAGCATATTGCTTCTCTTAGCCCCTCTATGTAGAGCCCTATCCTGCAGCATATTGCTTCTCTTAGCCCCTCTATGTAGAGCCCTATTCTGCACCATATTGCTTCTCTTAGCCCCTCTATGTAGAGCCCTATCCTGCAGCATATTGCTTCTCTTAGCCCCTTTATGTAGAGCCCTATCCTGCAGCATATTGCTTCTCTTAGCCCCTCTATGTAGAGCCCTATCCTGCAGCATATTGCTTCTCTTAGCCCCTCTATGTAGAGCCCTATTCTGCACCATATTGCTTCTCTTAGCCCCTCTATGTAGAGCCCTATCCTGCAGCATATTGCTTCTCTTAGCCCCTTTATGTAGAGCCCTATCCTGCAGCATATTGCTTCTCTTAGCCCCTCTATGTGGAGCCCTATCCTGCAGCATATTGCTTCTCTTAGCCCCTCTATGTAGAGCACTATTCTGCACCATATTGCTTCTCTTAGCCCCTCTATGTAGAGCCCTATCCTGCAGCATATTGCTTCTCTTAGCCCTCTATGTAGAGCCCTATCCTGCAGCATATTGCTTCTCTTAGCCCCTCTATGTAGAGCCCTATCCTGCAGCATATTGCTTGTCTTAGCCCCTATGTAGAGCCCTATTCTGCAGCATATTGCTTCTCTTAGCCCCTCTATGTAGAGCCCTATCCTGCAGCATATTGCTTCTCTTAGCCCCTCTATGTAGAGCCCTATCCTGCAGCATATTGCTTCTCTTAGCCCCTCTATGTAGAACCTTATCCTGCAGCATATTGCTTCTCTTAGCCCCTCTATGTAGAGTCCTATCCTGCAGCATATTGCTTCTCTTAGCCCCTCTATGTAGAGCCCTATCCTGCAGCATATTGCTTCTCTTAGCCCCTCTATGTAGAGCCCTATCCTGCAGCATATTGCTCTTCTCATTATATCTATATAGAATTCTATTCTGCAGTATATCACTCCTCTCATCGCTTTTATGCAGAGCCTTGTCCTGTAGATTCACTCATATTAGCCTCTCTATATACAGGCCATCCCTCCTCTTGATACAGCTTCCTTCTGCTGTATATCCCTCTTCTCTACCCTCATCTAGAGGACCCGCATAATGCAGGATGTCAGGACTCATTAATTTTTTTTTATTCCATAGATCTATTTAAAGATGTTAAGATGACCTCCTCCTCCTTCCTGGACGTATGGTGAAGCGAGCGGCACATCACTGACGACATGGCGGCCCGTCTGATCCAGCGTTGTTCCCGCCTGCTGGCGTCATCACCCTCCTTCCAGGCCTCGTCTTTTTCCATCCCCTCAGAATGTGTCAGAGCTGGTCCCCTCGTCCAGTCCCCGCACCCCCAGTCCTCGCCCCTGCACACCCCCGTCCTCTGCAGATACACGCACAGCCTCCCCGCATTGCAGCAGAAGGTGAACGGGCAGAGCGAGAAGGATTTCCTAGCAATGATCCAGTCTATGTCGGAGGTGGAGGAGCTGCTGCGGATCTCTCCTGAGCACAGTAAGAACGGGAACAGGGCGGCCGCCATCATCAATCAGATCGCCAAAGTGACGAAGACCAATAGGGAGGACGTGGTGAACGACAAGAGGTTCGGGGAGCTCCTGAGCACAGTGAACAGACAGGTGAGGACGGAGGGGCGCACGGCCCCCATAGGAGACTATTCGCTGCTACAGGTGACTGCTGCACGATATCCACATTCATTTCCATTGTTGTCCCCTCCAGATCCAGATGATATGGAACGCGCGGCTGATCAGTCTGCTCCGGAGTCTGTACGCGCTCCGCATGGACGTTAAGAACCATTATCTGCGATCCATGGAGACAGAAGTGCGATGGCGTCTCAGGAAGTTCAGTATAGAGTTATTGGGGCGACTGGCGCGGGTTATCGTTCCACACGCCCAGACGGAGGAGCAGAAGGCGCTGGTTCTGGATCTGGCGAGGAGCGTGGAGCTGCGGTGGACCGAAGTGAAGGACACCAAGACTCTGGTGAATGTGATTTACAGCCTCGGCCAAGTATCGAAGACGCTGCTGGAGAGGATGGAGGATAAGGTACAGGGAGCTATACACAAAAGCCTGGAGTCTGGGGATGGTTGTTTGGGAGTGGACCTCTTCCCTGGCTCCTTGTGACCTGGGGAGGGCGGAGATAGCACTCTCCTCATGATTGACAGCTGGGACTAACAGAGTATCACAAATGACCCAAACTGTGCACCGTCCAATGCTGCAACCACTGGTGTGTCTGCAGCATCGGAGGAGCTGGGACACGGGCGCTGCAGAATCCAGTGGTCCAGGCCGTGGCAGAGCAACGCTTGTGGTATACTATACTGTTACTTTAGATAGGACGTGTGCATGCCACCTACAAGCCGTGCAAAATTGCCTGCGGACCCCAAGTCATCAGCGCTTCTCGGGGGCTTATGTATAATAGAGCCGCTCATTGCAGCGGCTGCAGAGATCGGGCAGGAGCCGCTCAGATCTGGCTCCGATGTCTCACATGCTGAGCTCCACTTTAGGGATTTGCAGTTTGTGCCCCGTGTCCCTGTCCTCATCCCCCTCCCTGATGTCTGATGCTGCGCTCTTCTTTTTCAGGTGCTTGAATATGCAGAACTCTTCAGCCCCGAAGAGTCTCGGACAATCACCATGGCCCTGGCTGCCCAGAACTGGCGCTCTCTGCCCATCCTGCGGGCGCTGTCTTTCCATCTGGTGCAGCGCAATACAGAGCTGTGCCCGGCTGTCATTGTAGATTTGGCGTACGCTTACGGTAAGACGCTAAATCACACGGGTATTGGTAACGGGATTAGACCGCAGCCTCGTCAAATTCAGGACTGCCCCTTTAATGGCGACTCCTGGCCAATGGGCTGCCACAAAAACCTGTAGCTCGTGAGCCTCACGTTCTTCGGCATTGAATATGGGGACACAATTGAGCTGCGGACAATGCGACCTTTGTACTAATATAACCTAATAGTGGAGGGGCTTTGTCACTGTGTGTCAGTGTAGACAATGCTTTGATCACACACTCAACACATTGTAACAGGACTTGGGCTATGTGTGCACTAGAAAAGTGATTTTTCTCAAGAAAATTTCTTGAGAAACTTCTGGGAGTTGAAGATTACTGCACTAGCGGTAAAAAAACGCACCAAATCCGCGGGAAAAACGCATGCGTTTTTGCCGCGGTTTTTCCGCAGGTTGGTCCCTGCAGTTTTTTTATGCTGTAACTACTGCAATAAATAATATAGATAATAGATAGATAATCGATAGACAGATAATGGATAGATGGATAGATGAATAGATAGATGAGAAAGACATATATAATGTCCCACCCCCCTGCATATTCTAAGCTGGCACCCTTTAGTGACTTTCATGTGGCACTAAAGGGTGCCTAGCCTTGTATTTAGCCATAAAATAAATAATTAAAAAAAAAAAACACACGTGAGGTCCCCCCATCTTTTGTAGCCGGCTAGGGTAAAGCAGACGGCTGCAGCCTGCAGACCACAGCTGGCAGCTTCACCTTGGCTGGTAATCCAAAACAGGGCACCCCACGCTGTTATTTTACATTTAAATAAATAATTTAAAACAAAAAACGTGGGGTTCCCCCCAAATTGGATGACCAGCAAAGGTAAAGCGGACAGCTGTGGTCTGATATTCTCAGACTAGGGAGGTCCACTGTTATTGGACACTCCCCAGTCTAAAAATAGCAGGTCACAGCCGCCCCAAAAGTGGCGCATCCATTAGACGTGCCAATCCTGGCGCTTTGCCCCAACTCATCCCGTTGCCCTGGTGCATTGCAAAACGAGGTAATATATGGGGTTGATGCCAGATGTGTAATGTCACCTGGCATCAAGCCCTGGGGTTGGTGAGGTCAGGCGTCTATCAGATACCCGACATCACCAACCCAGTCAGTAAGAAATAAAAAATAGACAACAAAAAAAGTTTTATTTGAAAAAACACTCCCCAAAACATTCCCTCTTTCACCAATTTATTGAAAAGAACAATCAATTCCACGTCCGGCGTAATCCAATAAGGGGGGGGGGGGGTCCCACGGCGATCCATACCATGGTTACTGTCCCAGTCAATGAAGAACAGAATGGTCCCCATTGGCTGGGAGAGCCGTGCAGTGACCTGAGCTAACATCAATAGCCCCGGTCACTGCAGGGGATGACGAGCGCTGCTGTCAGGAGGATAGATGAGATCATTACCTGCTGTGACGATCTCCTGCAGTCCTGCCATCAGCGCTGTCACTGCCTTCTATGCCCGCCGCGTTCTACGCAGTATCGCGAGAGCCCGTGATGTCACCGCTAGTGAAATTCTCGGGCCGCTCGCGAGACGGGCATAGACAGCAGTGACCGTGGTGACGTCAGGAGGCAGGTGATTGTCACAGCAGGTAATGATCTCATCTATCCTCCTGACAGCAGCGCTCGTCATCCCCGCGGCTGCACGCACTGCAGGGTGACAAGCTGCTGACACTGCAGGCAGACACTGACACGCTGCAGGGCGGGCAGCTGCGGGGCCGGAGCGGGACACAGACTGCACGGGCACCCGCTGGAGGTCACATGGAAGTGCTTCTGTGCGGCGTCCAGGGAGTGTGACGTGTGTGTTTACTCTGCTCCTCTTCCTGGCATAATGACATCCCTCCCTGCAAAACCGCAGGCAGCGATGAGCATTACTGCAGGTAAATCGCGGCTATACCGGGGGTATACAGCACATCATTTGCTACCTGCGGTATTTCGCGATTACATTACAGTGAATGGAGTGAAATTCCGGGGGTATACCACAGGTAGCTGCGGAAAATAATGGACATGCTCATTTTCTTAAGAAAGTTTCTTGAGAAAAATCCGCAGCGTGCGCACAGATATTTTTTGTTCTCATAGATTTTGCTGGGAAATGTCTGCAGAAAGATTTCAAACCTTTCTCAAGAAATTTCCGCAGCAAATCCGCGGGTAAATCTGCCTAGTGCGCACATAGCCAAGGTCAGAGTATACGCTGGATACAGATGTGACTGCTGCACAGGTTCTCCGCCTGCAACGAAAACGACTGTTCCGATTCATTGACAGCAAGCCGAGATCTTAAGTATGAGAAATGCATATTATTCTATGTTTTCTGTACGCGGCGCAGTGAAACGCTCATTGCTGTCCCTTCTTTTTGCAGCGAAGCTGAACTTCAGCCAACATCAGGTCTTACAGAAGATGGCGTCCGAGCTGCTGCCCAAGATGTCGGAGCTGAGCAGTAAGGAGCTGAGCGGCTGCATCCGATCCTTCTCCACCCTCCGATTCTTCCACCTTCCGTTATGCGAGGCCATTGCACAGGTACGTTCCCGTCTTCATTCCCTGGTCGCTCGCAGCTTTGTCAAATTCAGCAGCTCCTGCTCGGTGGTGTCTGCTGGCCGTGAGGGCTGCAACAGGAACAGGCGGCCGTGGCCTCCGGTCCTTGTATATGGATACCGGGGATAAACGGCACAGCCGACATAATCAGATCTACACTGAGCCGGGCGCCATAGACTTCTGCACTTTCTCAGTTCTTAGTGAATGTGATCTGAGCCGCTGTGCCAAAAATACGGTCAAAAGGCGACCGGAGCTGAGCTGTTCTCCTCCATTCACTATTTACATCCAGCAACTGCAGGAGTTGATGACGGCTGACCGGTGGGGGGGGAGGGTTGGTTGTTAGACGGACACACTCCGATCCTAAGGGCTAGAGTTGGTGCTAATCCATTCCCACGAGGTGGTGCAGAAGGGCGCTCTGAGAATCCCCTACCACCCAGCATCCGCGGCTCCTCTTTTGATTAGCCGGCCTGGAAAAACAACACATGTACATGGCGGTGCAACGATGACGAGGCTGGAGAGTCCAGGAGTTTTCTGGTAGGTAAGAGGAGGTTACTTGGGTTCCTCTCCAATAGCCACAGATGGGACGTGAACGCTGGACCGGGCACTGAATTGATTCACAAAAACTCTGCTAATGACCTAGAGGTCGCCATCGATATCACAGTCCCGGACCCTCTTCAACAGTAACCTGCACTTTTATCTTCTCCGGTGACGAGCTTTATGTCTGTATTGTGCTTTGTGTCTGCGGTGTCGTGACATTGTGACCCCTCTGTATTACAGGCCTGTGTAGAGCGCAGCAGCTCGCTGACTCCCGCCCAGCTCTCCAACCTCATCCTTTCCTTTGCACATCTGAACTTCCTTCCGAGCCAGCAGGAGGAATTCTTCAGCATGGTAAGTCTTCTGTCGTCATGCTTCTATGAAGGGGTTAATGGCTGCAGCCTCGTCAAATTCAGGTCTGCCCACTCGATGGTGGCTCCTGGCCAAGGGGCTGCTACAAAAACCTGCAGGCCATGAGCCTCCCGTTCTTGTGCACTGAGTATTGGGATACAATGGCTCTACAGACATGTGATGACGTCATCTGTCCATGCATGATGTCACTGCTGCAGTAACCGGCCGTGTAATGCTTTCTGCAGGTGGTGCAGCGTCTGAGCTCCGAGCTGGACTCGCTCAGCCCCGCGATGCTGGTGGACTTGGTGTGGTCATTGTGTGTCCTGCAGCTCGTGACCCCGGCTTTTCTCCAGAAGGCGCTTGAGCCTCAGATCTACAGCAAGTTCATGGGTACGCGCCTCCTGGATCCGGCTGTGACTGCGGCTAACCCGCAGCGTGCCATAACCAGCTTTATATTTGTGTCTTCATAGGGGACGTCTCCAGCAAATCCACTAACCACAGCCTGAAATTAGCCCAGATCAATGCCTCGGCGCAGCTGGAGTGTCCGGACTACCAGGGGCCTCTCCTGCCGCTCAGCCTGGTCAGTACCGCAGCTCCCCCCGCTGCAGGCAGCACTCTCTCCTCTCTGCAGACCGAGCTGAGGAATGTGCTGCGGTACGTCCTCCCTGACAAAGATGCCTGTAACTTCAATGTGAAGACCATCTACGGCCACCAGATTGGTGAGAACGCCGCCACCTCGTGCACTGCTTATAGGGTCACCGAAAACATGACTTACTCTGTAGTAAGAGGCGCAGCTTAGTCAAATTCAGGACCACCGGTGAAGTGGCGACTCCTGGCTAATGGGCTGCTACAGCATCTTGTAGCTAATGAGCCTCATGTCCTCTCTGATGGTAAATGGGGGCATTGTGCTACAGACATCAGAAGAATAGTGAGTGCAGCTCTGGGGTAAAATATAGGAGGCAACTCAGAATCGGTAATGTATGTACAGAGTGACTGCACCAGCAGAATAGTGAGTGCAGCTCTGGAGTATAATACAGGAGGTAACTCAGAATTAGTAATGTATGTACAGAGTGACTGCACCAGCAGAATAGTGAGTGCAGCTCTGGAGTATAATACAGGAGGTAACTCAGAATCAGTAATGTAATGTATGTACAGAGTGACTGCACCAGCAGAATAGTGAGTGCAGCTCTGGAGTATAATACAGGAGGTAACTCAGAATTAGTAATGTATGTACAGAGTGACTGCACCAGCAGAATAGTGAGTGCAGCTCTGGAGTATAATACAGGAGGTAACTCAGAATCAGTAATGTATGTACATAGTGACTGCACCAGCAGAATAGTGAGTGCAGCTCTGGAGTATAATACAGAGGGTAACTCAGGATCAGTAATGTAATGTATGTACACAGTGACTGCACCAGCAGAATAGTGAGTGCAGCTCTGGAGTGTATAATACAGGAGGTAACTCAGGATCAGTAATGTATGTACATAGTGACTGCACCAGCAGAATAGTGAATGCAGCTCTGGAGTATAATACAGGAGGTAACTCCGGATCAGTGATGTAATGTATGTACACAGTGACTGCACCAGCAGAATAGTGAGTGCAGCTCTGGAGTATAATATAGGAGGTAACTCAGGATCAGTAATGTATGTATACAGTGACTGCTCCAGCAGAATAGTGAGTGCAGCTCTGGAGTATAATACAGGAGGTAACTCAGGATCAGTAATGTATGTATACAGTGACTGCACCAGCAGAATAGTGAGTGCAGCTCTGGAGTATAATACAGGATGAAATATTATTTTGCAGATCTCAGCTGTGAAGTGGCTGTTGTGTCCAT
Source organism: Anomaloglossus baeobatrachus (assembly GCF_048569485.1). Lineage (NCBI taxonomy): Eukaryota > Metazoa > Chordata > Amphibia > Anura > Aromobatidae > Anomaloglossus > Anomaloglossus baeobatrachus. Next base: position 568,297,867 of record NC_134358.1, on the reverse strand, counting down.
ATCCATTCATTGAGGTTCAGTTTGTCTGGTTATCCTGGATGTTTGTATTATTCATGGTGGTCTTTGTTCTTATTTCCCCCTCAGATGCGGAGTTTGTTTTAGACTCTGAAAATAATCCCTTAGCTTTATGTAATTTTGCGGATCCTCACGTTTTGCACGGGGTTGGAACTAAAGTTTTACCGGAGGGGGCGAGGAGGTGAGGACAGCGCTGCCCCTGCAGACATATATATGTTCACAGCCCTGCCCCTGTGGGTATATACATATATATATGTACACAGCCCTGCCCTTGTGTGAATATACATATATATATGTACACAGCCCTGCCCTTGTGTGAATATACATATATATATATATATATATGTACACAGCCCTGCCCCTGTGTGTATATACATATATATGTACACAGCCCTGCCCCTGTGTGTATATACATATATATGTACACAGCCCTGCCCCTGTGTGTATATATACATATATATGTACACAGCCCTGCCCCTGTGTGTATATATACATATATATGTACACAGCCCTGCCCCTGTGTGTATATATACATATATATGTACACAGCCCTGCCCCTGTGTGTATATATACATATATATGTACACAGCCCTGCCCCTGTGTGTATATATAATTAATAATAATAATTTTATTCATTTTATATAGCGCTGTTAATTCCACAGCGCTTTACATATATATACATATATATGTACACAGCCCTGCCCCTGTGTGTATATATACATATATATGTACACAGCCCTGCCCCTGTGTGTATATATACATATATATGTACACAGCCCTGCCCCTGTGTGTGTATATATACATATATATGTACACAGCCCTGCCCCTGTGTGTATATATACATATATATGTACACAGCCCTGCCCCTGTGTGTATATATACATATATATGTACACAGCCCTGCCCCTGTGTGTATATATACATATATATGTACACAGCCCTGCCCCTGTGTGTATATATACATATATATGTACACAGCCCTGCCCCTGTGTGTATATACATATATATGTACACAGCCCTGCCCCTGTGTGTATATATACATATATATGTACACAGCCCTGCCCCTGTGTGTATATATACATATATATGTACACAGCCCTGCCCCTGTGTGTATATATACATATATATGTACACAGCCCTGCCCCTGTGTGTATATATACATATATATGTACACAGCCCTGCCCCTGTGTGTATATATACATATATATGTACACAGCCCTGCCCCTGTGTGTATATATACATATATATGTACACAGCCCTGCCCCTGTGTGTATATATACATATATATGTACACAGCCCTGCCCCTGTGTGTATATATACATATATATGTACACAGCCCTGCCCCTGTGTGTATATATACATATATATGTACACAGCCCTGCCCCTGTGTGTATATATACATATATATGTACACAGCCCTGCCCCTGTGTGTATATATACATATATATGTACACAGCCCTGCCCCTGTGTGTATATATACATATATATGTACACAGCCCTGCCCCTGTGTGTATATATACATATATATGTACACAGCCCTGCCCCTGTGGGTATATATACATATATATGTACACAGCCCTGCCCCTGTGGGTATATATACATATATATGTACACAGCCCTGCCCCTGTGGGTATATATACATATATATGTACACAGCCCTGCCCCTGTGGGTATATATACATATATATGTACACAGCCCTGCCCCTGTGGGTATATATACATATATATGTACACAGCCCTGCCCCTGTGGGTATCTATATATATAATTGCCTTATTCTGTCTGTCTGTCTGTCATGCTCCAAAATTGTGTCCTTACGGTGACACAAAGCTGATTGGCCGCTGGGCTCGCCATGGCCCCGCCCCCCACACGGATAGGCTGCGCCCCCACACGGATTGGCCAGCCGCTCGCCCAGGCTCCGCCCCCCCCACAGATTGGCCTCTCGCCCCGGCACCCTGCAGGCATTGGCAATTCAGCCACGCCACGCCCCGCCCCCCTCACGCAATGCACGTTAGCTCTGGCCCCACCCCCTCCCTCCCCCCCGCGCATTCTCTAACTGACACGGCTGTCACGGAGGTGAGTACGGTACTCCCTATCCCCCCCCAACCCCCCCCCCCCCCCCCCCCCCCGGCCCCCGCTCCCAAAGGGGTGGTGTGGATACTCGCATGGTTACAAGCGCTGTCACGGAGGTGAGTACTGTACTCCCTCCCCCTCCCCCGGCCCCCGCTCCCACGGCAGTGGTGGGAGTGGTGTGGATACGTTGGTAACCATGCTCGCATGGTTACAAGCCCATCAAGGTCCTGCTGCGCCGGAAGGTCCACACGCACACACACAAACATACACACACATCAGATCACACTCACACTCACTCTCATACACACCTCACACACACCTCACATCGCATCCACATACTCACGACATCCTGGGATATCGCTTGCTTCTCGGCGGCGAAAATGTGCTGTTGTGATCTTCCAGGACCTGACGGAGGATCACATGGCCAGAAGCATGTGATATCCCCGGATGTTGTGAGTATGAGCGCGTAAGTGCGATATCGTCAGTGTCTGTGTGTGTGAGTGGATGCGATCGGGTGTGTGTGAGTGGATGCGATCGGGTGTGTGTGAGTGGATGCGATCGGGTGTGTGTGAGTGGATGCGATCGGGTGTGTGTGTGAGTGGATGCGATCGGGTGTGTGTGTGAGTGGATGCGATCGGGTGTGTGTGTGAGTGGATGCGATCGGGTGTGTGTGTGAGTGGATGCGATCGGGTGTGTGTGTGAGTGGATGCGATCGGGTGTGTGTGTGAGTGGATGCGATCGGGTGTGTGTGTGAGTGCATGCGATCGGGTGTGTGAGTGTCGGCAGAGGAGCAGGGCGTGCTGGAGGAGGCTGGGAGCAGAGAGGCTGATCATGGGGAAGAGGGAAATGCTGATGCTGAAGGAGGCTGGGATGGGAAAGCTGGGAAGAAGGAGGCTGGGAGGAGAGAGGCTGATCCTAGGGAAGGCTGGGGAGAGGAGGCTGATGCTGAGGGAGGCTGGAAGGAGAGAGGCTGATGCTGAGGGAGGCTGGGACGAGGGAGGCTGATGCTTAGGGAAGCTGATGCTGGAGGAGGCTGGAAGAACAGAGGCTGATGCTGGTGGAGGCTGATGCTTGGGGAGGCTGATGCTGGGAGAGACTGGGACAGGAAGGCTGATGCTGAGGGAGGCTGGGAGAGGGAGGCTGGGAGGAAGGAGGCTGGGAGGAGAGAGGCTGATCCTTGGGAAGGCTGGGAAAGGGAGGCTGATGCTGAGGGAGGCTGGAAGGAGAGAGCCTGATGCTACGGACAGAGACGCTGATGCTGGGAGGAGAGAGGCTGATGCTGCGGGCAGAGAGGCTGATGATGCGGGTAGAGAGGCTGATGCTGGCGCAGCATGGCGGATGGAGCACGTTTGGTAATGCGCAGCATGGCGGATGGAGCACGTTTGGGAGTGCGCAGCATGGCGGATGGAGTACGTTTGGGAGTGCGCAGCATGGCGGATGGAGCACGTTTGGGAGTGCGCAGCATGGCGGATGGAGCACGTTTGGGAGTGCGCAGCATGGCGGATGCAGCACGATGGCGAGTGCGGAGTATGGCGGATGGAGCATGTTTGGGAGTGCGCAGCATGGCGGATGGACCACGTTTGGGAGTGCGCAGCATGGCGGATGGAGCACGTTTGAGAGTGCGCAGCATAGGAGATCGAGCACGATGGGGGGTGCGCAGCATAGGGGATGGAGCACGATAGGGAGTGCACTGCATGGGGGATGCAGCACGATGGCGAGTGCGGAGTATGGCGGATGGAGCATGTTTGGGAGTGCGCAGCATGGCGGATGGACCACGTTTGGGAGTGCGCAGCATGGCGGATGGAGCACGTTTGAGAGTGCGCAGCATAGGAGATCGAGCACGATGGGGGGGTGCGCAGCATAGGGGATGGAGCACGATAGGGAGTGCACTGCATGGGGGATGGAGCACGATGAGGAGTGCCCAGCATGGCGGATGGAGCACGTTTAGGAGTGCGCAGCATGGCGGATGGAGCACGTTTGGGAGTGCGCGGCATGGCGGATGGAGCACGTTTGGGAGTGCGCAGCATAGATGATGGAGCACGATGGGGGGTGCGCAGCATAGGGAATAGAGCACGATGGGGAGTGCGCTGCATGGGGCATGGAGCACGATGGGGAGTGTGGAGTATGGCGGATGGAGCACGTTTGGGAGTGCGCAGCATGGTGGATGGAGCACATTTGGGAGTGCGCAGCATGGCGGATGGAGCACGTTTAGGAGTGCGCAGCATGGGAGATGGAGCACGATGGGGAGTGCGCAGCGTGGCGGATGCAGCACGATGGGGAGTGCGCAGCATGGGGAATGGAGCACGATGGGGAGTGCGCAGCATGGCGGATGGAGCACGTTTGGGAGTGCGCAGCATGGCGGATGGAGCACGTTTGGGAGTGCGAAGGATGTGAGATGTAGCACGATGAGGGGTGCGCAGCATAGGGGATGGAGCACGATGGAGAGTGCACACCTCCCCCCAACACACACACACACACACACGCGCGCGCACTGCACAACACACCACACACACACACTGGAAACCACAAACAACTGCCCTACACAGACACCCACACACAGACAACGCTGCACACACAAATATACGCACATACCGCACATATATATAACAAAAATCATACATGAACTACACAATACGTAAATTCTAGAATACCCGATGCGTAGAATCGGGCCACCTTCTAGTATATACATATATATGTACACAGCCCTGCCCCTGTGGGTATATATACATATATATGTACACAGCCCTGCCCCTGTGGGTATATATACATATATATGTACACAGCCCTGCCCCTGTGGGTATATATACATATATATGTACACAGCCCTGCCCCTGTGGGTATATATACATATATATGTACACAGCCCTGCTGTCGCTCACTATACCGTTGTCTTCCTCTTTAGGTTTGCTGTGAAGAGCTGGGAATTCTCGAGTTTCTGTTTACGCACTAAGGACCTGACGGGCTCGCACGCGCTGTGCAGGAGACACCTGCGGGCCGCCGGCTTCCTGGTGCTTGAGGTGAGCGCCGTCATCCATAGAAGCGCTAATGTCTCATGTGCCCTGCAGTGAGGGCGCTGGACGCTGCTCCGTGTCCGGTTATGACCCGGTCTGCCTCTTTTTTGCAGGTGCCTTTTTATGAGTGGCAGGAACTGAAGTCCGAGTGGCAGAAGTCGGCGTTCCTAAAGGACCAGATTAAGAAAGTGGTGGCAGGGGCGATGTCTGTGTGATGACGAAGGACGAAATCTGTACATATATATATATATATATATTACGCCCTCCTGGGCTGCACAGCCGCACTCTTGCCGGGCTCAGGAGGGAGTCTAAATTTTTAAGACTATCAATAATTTAATGTGAGGGGTGTAAAGATGGAAACATAAAAACTCTTCCTCTATCAGATCGGTGTGAAGTCATTTATTATATACACAAAGTAAAGCATGGCGGAGGAAACTGCTGTGCTCCTAACCGAGGGAGATTACAGTCTATAGCTCCAGGAGGAGGCCTGAGCATAGTAGCTTACAGTCTATAGCTCCAGGAGGAGGCCTGACCATAGGAGCTTACAGTCTATAGCTCCAGGAGGAGGCCTGACCATAGGAGCTTACAGTCTATAGCTCCAGGAGGAGGCCTGACCATAGGAACTTACAGTCTATAGCTTCAGGAGGAGGCCTGAGCATAGGAGCTTACAATGTGTAGGTACAGGAGGAGGAGGAGGCCTGACCATAGGAGCTTACAGTCTATAGCTTCAGGAGGAGGCCTGACCATAGGAGCTTACAATCTGTAGGTACAGGGGGAGGAGGAGGCCTGACCATAGGAGCTTACAATCTGTAGGTACAAGGGGAGGAGGAGGCATGAGCATAGGAGCTTACAATCTGTAGGTACAGGGGGAGAAGGAGGCCTGACCATAGGAGCTTACAATCTGTAGGTACAGGGGGAGGAGGAGGCCTGAGCATAGGAGCTTACAGTCTATAGCTCCAGGAGGAGGCCTGACCATAGGAGCTTACAATTTATAGGTACAAGGGGAGGAGGAGGCATGAGCATAGGAGCTTACAATCTGTAGGTACAGGGGGAGAAGGAGGCCTGAGCATAGGAGCTTACAATGTGTAGGTACAGGGGGAGGAGGAGGCCTGAGCATAGGAGCTTACAGTCTATAGCTCCAGGCAGGGCTGTGGAGTCGGAGCTCATTTTGGTGGAGTCGGAGTCGGTATAAAATGCACCGACTCCGACTCCTAAAATATATAATAAATTGGGGACAGGAGTGCAATGCAGAATGTGCTGAATATTTTACTAAATAATAACATTTAGTATAATGCTTATATTTAAGTGAAAAATTTATTGTAGTACAATGTGAACATCAGACATTTAATTGTTTTTATGATACAATAATCAAGATATTTGGATAGAACATAAAATATTTATTGGAATACAACTTTAGAACACAAAAAACTAATAAATTGTAAATATGTAATATATATATCTATATATATAATTGCCTTATTCTGTCTGTCTGTCTGTCTGTCATGCTCCGAAATTGTGTCCTTACGGGGACACAAAGCTGATTGGCCGCTGGGCTCGCCATGGCCCCGCCCCCCCACACGGATTGGCCTCTCGCCCCGACTCTCTGCAGGCCCCGCCCCCCTCACGCAATCCACGCTCGCTCTGGCCCAACTGACACGGAGCCCCGATTCCCAGGTGAGTACACACACACATATCAGATCACACTCACTCTCACACTCACTCTCACACTCACTCTCACACACACTCTCACACACACCTCACACATCACAACATGCTGGGATATCGCTTGCTTCTACACCGGCTCCGTCAGGATCCCAGCAGCGCCACACATAACCTTGCGATGCTGGGATCTTCACGGAGGCCGTGAAAGCTGGTAACCATTATACACATCGGGTAACTAAGGTCCCTTAGTTACCCGATGTGTATCATAGTTACCAGTGTACACCGGCTCACACTCACTCTCACACACACCTCACACACACATCACATCGCATCCACACATCAAGGTCCTGCAGCTGCGGAAAATACAGACACATAACAGCACACACACACACACATACACACACAAATCAGATCACACTCACACACACCTCACACATCACATCGCATCCACATACTCACAACATCCTGGGATATCGCTTGCTTCTCGGCCTCGATACTGTGCTGTTGTGATCTTCCAGGACCTGCCGGAGGATCACATGGCCAGAAGCATGTGATATCCCCGGATGTTGTGAGTATAAGCGCGTATGTGCGATATCATCAGTGTCTGTGTGTGTGAGTGGATGCGATCGGGTGTGTGTGAGTGGATGCGATCGGGTGTGTGTGAGTGGATGCGATCGGGTGTGTGTGAGTGGATGCGATCGGGTGTGTGTGAGTGGATGCGATCGGGTGTGTGTGAGTGGATGCGATCGGGTGTGTGTGAGTGGATGCGATCGGGTGTGTGTGAGTGGATGCGATCGGGTGTGTGTGAGTGGATGCGATCGGGTGTGTGTGAGTGGATGCGATCGGGTGTGTGTGAGTGGATGCGATCGGGTGTGTGTGAGTGGATTGGATGCGATCGGGTGTGTGTGAGTGGATGCGATCGGGTGTGTGTGAGTGGATGCGATCGGGTGTGTGAGTGTCGGCAGAGGAGCACGGCGTGCTGGAGGAGGCTGGGAGCAGAGAGGCTGATCATGGGGAAGGCTGGGAGGAGAGAGGCTGATGCTGGGGGAGGCTGGGACGAGGGAGGCTGATGCTGGTGGAGGCTGATGCTTGGGGAGGCTGATGCTGGGGGAGGCTGGAAGGAGAGAGGCTAATGCTGGTGGAGGCTGATGCTTGGGGAGGCTGATGCTGGGGGAGACTGGGAGGGGAAGGCTGATGCTGAGGGAGGCTGGGAGGAAGGAGGCTGGGAGGAGAGAGGCTGAACCTGGGGAAGGCTGGGAACGGGAGGCTGATGCTGAGGGAGGCTGATGCTGAGGGAGGCTGGGAGGGGAAAGCTGATGCTGGGGAAGGCTGGGAGGACGGAGGCTGGGAGGAGAGAGGCTGATCCTGGGGAAGGCTGGGAACGGGAGGCTGATGCTGGGGAAGGCTGATGCTGAGGGAGGCTGGGAGGGGAAAGCTGATGCTGGGGAAGGCTGGGAGGACGGAGGCTGGGAGGAGAGAGGCTGATCCTGGGGAAGGCTGGGAGAGGGAGGCTGATGCTGGAGGAGGCTGGAAGGAGAGAGGCTAATGCTGGTGGAGGCTGATGCTGGGGGAGACTGGGAGGGGAAGGCTGATGCTGAGGGAGGCTGGGAGGAAGGAGGCTGGGAGGAGAGAGGCTGATCCTGGGGAAGGCTGGGAACGGGAGGCTGATGCTGAGGGAGGCTGATGCTGAGGGAGGCTGGGAGGGGAAAGCTGATGCTGGGGAAGGCTGGGAGGAAGGAGGCTGGGAGGAGAGAGGCTGATCCTGGGGAAGGCTGGGAACGGGAGGCTGATGCTGGGGAAGGCTGATGCTGAGGGAGGCTGGGAGGGGAAAGCTGATGCTGGGGAAGGCTGGGAGGACGGAGGCTGGGAGGAGAGAGGCTGATCCTGGGGAAGGCTGGGAGAGGGAGGCTGATGCTGGAGGAGGCTGGAAGGAGAGAGGCTGATGCTGGGGAGGCTGGGAGAGGGAGGCTGATGCTGAGGGAGGCTGGGAGGAGGGAGGCTGGGAGAGGTAGGCTGAGAGAAGAGAGGCTGATGCGCACACACACACACACACACACACGCGCACTGCACAACACACCACACACACACACACACACACACTAGGAACCACAAACAACTGCCCTACACAGACACCCACACACACAGACAACGCTGCACACACACAACACCCAACACACAAACACCGCGGCACACACAAATATACGCACATACCGCACAACACACACATTGCACAAAACATACCTCCCCCCAAAACACACCACACACACACAAACCGCGCAACACACACACAACGCTACAGACACACAGCGCTCCACAAACAACGCAACACACATACAACACCGCTCTCACCCCCCGTCACACCCAGACAACACCCAGAACATGTACAGCGCCCTACACAAACACTTGGTAACTACAGACAACAACATCTCTCTCTCTCTATATATATATATATATATTGTGAGGTAAATCCTGGGATATGAAGAGGAATTATGACTAGAAGTCATAATTGCTCTCATCACTCCCTGGCAGTGCCCCCCCCCTCCCTTCTTGTTCTCAAATGTCCAGCATCTGTGAAGGTGTCACATCCCACTTACACCTCCAACAGCCATCTCCTCTGATATGGAGATGAGATGATGTGAGGACAATGGACCCAGGATGACTCCCTGCCGTCACCCTGTAACAAGAGTTGTATCTCATTAGCAAGGCTTGGAAGTAGCCAGACAGAACGACTCCAGTAAAAAATGGTTCATATCTCGCAAGCCATATCTCCGATAAATATGGCAACCATAAAAATGGTGTTTGCGCAGGCGGACGATGCTGGCACACCTTTTTTATGGAAGGGGGAGCTTGGGAAATACCCCAGGCGTGATATCAGCCATATGGGAACTCGTAGACAGGTCATGAGTCCCCTCGTTCTGTAGCTAAATTCATAACTGTCACAATGAGAGCATTGGCGTCCGCCTACGACGCTCCCAGGCAAAGTTATGGCCAATATCCCCTTTGCTGGATAATTCTGATCCATGCAGGGGGAGTGGCAGTGCTTCCCTGTGAGGTCACTAAGGTAGGAGGGGACCTGGATCTGCCCAGGTTGATAACCCTACTTCGGCCATTTTCCAGGGTTCTTCTCGCTGGGGGCACGTGTAGGAAACATCTGTGGGAGTTCCTGGAAACCTGGTCTACAGCGCCCCCCTGTGGCCAGACGCAACAAGGTAACTGCTGGAACTGTGTATGCCTGTTTGTAACCCATGCTTTGATTGTAACTGTACTCTGACATATGTATATTCTGTAGATTCCCTATTGTATATATTGTAGTTCTAGTGTGCTTTAGGCTGATTAAATTATATAATTAATCTTGGGCTGTTCTGTTATCTCGATCTTGAATCCCACGTCTGTGTGTTCGGCTAATAGTTACCGTAAATCGGTTGGTGGCAGCGAATTGTGCCAAGGATTATTGTGGGGAGGCCAGTGAGATTCGGGGAGATTTTATATATTCCGCCCGCGGAGGTCGGGGGAATATATACCTTACTCTCACCGGGGACCCTTCAATAATCGGCATAAGTAGTATAGCGGCCTCCTTGCTTATTGTCGGGCAATTCCATAATTGGCCTGACTATAAGAGGGGCGCTAGAGAGCGCGTCACGTGCTCTGTCTGTCGGTCGGGAGGTATAAAGGAGGGGTGACCCCCACTTGTTACCCCCCGATTGTGACGTACTGGTAGCCAGCGCGGGGGATTTCTGAGTGACCCCCCCGGTGGTTTGTGACATATTGGTGGCATAGCGGTGGGATCGAGATAATAGTGTGTGTGAGTGTGAGACCCATACTCCCAGACACTAAAGACTGCCTGCAGCAGCTGTGGCTGCTGGGGTCTTCAGACTAGCTCAACACTAGAGTGTCAGAGTGCAGATACTGTAAGGTGTGTGGAGGCATCAGGTGTCAGTTCTGTGTCAGTGACCAAAAGTCTGCAAGAATGGCTGATGGCACCAGGAGCAGAGCTATGCAACTGGCCAATGCTAAGGCAGGAGCCGAAGAGAGGGAGGACGGTGCTGTGGACAGCAATGAGGAGGTTGCCCACGAGTCCTCCAGGAGCTCGACGCCAGAAAACCGTTCTGCCGAGGACATTGCGCAACCTGGCACTGCTGGACAAGATGAGGAGGAGCTCACCCAAGGTTCCTCAACGAGCCAGATGCCAGCCCTCCGCTCTGAAAGGGACAGTGAATCGCCTAGCTCTGCAGCGTGCCGCAGATCACCACGTGCCATTCCACCGAGCCTGGGAGGCTCGGATAGCCTTCTTCAAATGGCTATGGCCCTTCTCCAGGCTGGAGACCAGGAGGGCTACAAGGGACTCCTGGCAGAGCACAGGGCAGAGCGGCAGGCAGCGCGTGATGCTGAGGCTGCGGAGCGGCAAGCAGTGCGTGAGGCTGCGGAGCGGCAAGCAGCGCGTGAAGAGCGAGAGCGACAGGCAGAGCGTGACTACCAGCTGCAGCTAGCTCAGCTCCGGCCCTCATCAGCCACACGTGACCTTCAAGACACCAAACTTCCAAAGGTCCGTGTTGAGGACTTCCCAGTGCTGGAGAAGGATGGAGACTTGGACTCTTTCTTGACTGCTTTTGAACGGACTTGCTTGCAGCACCATCTGAACAAGGACCAGTGGGCCAAATACCTGACCCCCCGTTTAAGGGGTAAGGCCCTGGATGTCCTTGGGGACTTGCCTGCTGAGGCAGATCAGGGCTACGACACCATCAAGCGGGCCCTGATCCAACAGTACAACCTCACCCCGGAGTCCTACCGCAAGAAGTTCCGGAGCCTACAGAAGGGACCAAAGGACTCCTGGGCTGACCACCGGCGGGCACTTGCCCGAGCTGCCGACCACTGGACCCAAGGCCTGCAGCTTTCCACCGGACCGGAGATCCTGGACTTGTTCATCACGGAGCAACTCTTGTGGAACTGCCCTGAGGATCTCCGCCAGTTCATCCGAGACCAGAAGCCAAAGGGGTCCACGGCTACAGCTGCCCTTGCCGATGACTACACCAACAACCGGGCCCCTGAGGCCAGGAGAGCGGCCACCAGCAGCACCTGGAGAGGGGGTAAGATGAATTCTGCGACTGCCCCACCTGCCCCTAGACTGCAGGGGGTGTCCCCCTCAACTCCCCTCTCCAGGCCCGTGGCAGAACCAAGACGGTGCCACCAGTGCAACCTACCTGGACACTTCAAGGCCATGTGCCCTCAGCGTCCCAAGACCCCGGCTCCGTCCCCGTCCCAAGGGCCGCCCAAGGTGTATTGTGTGGGTGGGGGTGGTGGTAGGTCCCTGGACAGCTTCCAACCTGTCACCGTCGGCCAGTCCTGTGACCATAGGACTGCGAGACAGCGCCTCGGAGGTGACTCTGGTGCGGCCTGAGATGGTGTCCCCCCAAGACTTGATCCCTGGAAAAACCCTCGCTGTCTCCGGGATTGGAGGCATTGACCCGGCGCTGCCTGTTGCTGACATTTATGTGGACTGGGGCGCAGGGCGAGGGGTGAGGGAGGTGGGGGTAACTGATCGGATCCCTGCAAACGTGCTACTTGGGACAGATTTGGGGCAAATAACCTCCCAGTTTGGCCCCGCCCCAAAGGCTGAACCTTCAGCCAGTGCTGACGTGCCTCCGGACAATATTAATGTGTTATCTATGAATGATGTAAGGGAGGAGGGAGTGAACTCTGATATTTCTGCTTGCATAGACACCATAGACACACACTCAGCTGCAGCTGTGACAGGAGGGGAGGGGGTCAGGGAAAGGTGTGACAATGCCTCTACAAGTAACCAGCCTGTGAGCTGGGATCTGTTGCCCTCTGCAGGGATAAGCAGAGAGCAGGGTGCTGCAGGGGGAGGACCAGTGTGTGGGGTGGGGGCTACCACAGCAAATGTGGGGTCCCCAGAGATTTCACAGCGGGGTTCTGTTGCTGCAGGAGGGGAACAGGCAGGTGAGATTGGGGCCGGTCCAGGAGCGGAAGTGCTCCCAGGTAAGATCTCGGTGCATGGTTCCCCCACAACCGGGGTGTCAGGAAGCCAGGTAGGTCTGCCTGAACCGGCGACTTGGTCAGGAACGGAGGAGGAGCAGGCACGACCCACGGTCGCAGCGGCTGTGGCCGCTGTCACCCGCAGTGGGAGTGCTGGAAGCCAAGGGGCCTCCCGGAGGTCCGATAGCTCTTCCCCTTCTGACCAAGTGGCAGCCGAGTCAGGTGGAGGCCAGGACACAGGTCCCGGGGTACTGACTGAAGATGTGACAGTCTCGTCGATTCTGGCCACATCTAGTCAGGGGTTTCAGGCAGCGTTAGAAGCTGACGACAGCCTGAAAGCTCTTAAGGAGCAGGCGGCACAGCCTCCCTCGGACTCGGACCCGGAGCGAGTGGTCTGGGACCAAGGACGGCTGTACCGGGCCACGGTCCAGCAGGGTTCACCGGAGGCGTGGCCCAGGGACCGACAGTTGGTGGTACCCTATCCGTTCCGGACGGAGTTGTTGCGGATCGCACATGAGATTCCGATGGCCGGACACCTAGGGATCGCTAAGACCAAGGCCAGGTTAAACCAGCATTTCTACTGGCCAAAAATGGGGGCCGATGTGGCTGCCTACTGCCGTTCGTGTGAAACCTGTCAGAGAGTGGGGAAGGCGGGGCCACACCCCAAAGCCCCACTAGTATCTCTGCCAATCATCGATGAGCCTTTCAGGAGGGTGGCTGTGGATCTGGTCGGCCCGCTGGCCATCCCCAGCAGCTCCGGGAAACGCTTCATACTGACGGTAGTTGACTATGCCACCCGGTACCCAGAAGCAGTGGCCTTGTCGTCCATTCGGGCTGACAAGGTGGCCACCGCATTGCTGGAGATTTTCTCCCGAGTGGGTTTTCCCCAGGAAATGCTCACCGACCGGGGGGACCCAATTCATGTCCCAGCTGATGGAGACCCTCTGTAAGCAAGTCCAGGTGCGACATCTGGTGGCCAGCCCGTACCATCCACAGACTAATGGCCTGTGCGAGCGGTTCAATGGCACCTTAAAGCAGATGCTTAAGATGTTGGTCGACTCCCATGGGCGTGACTGGGAGCGGTATCTCCCACACCTGTTATTTGCTTACCGGGAGGTTCCACAGGCCTCAACAGGATTCTCACCGTTTGAGCTCCTGTACGGGCGACGTGTGCGGGGCCCCCTGGCTCTGGTGAAAGAGGCTTGGGAAGGGGATTTGGCCACCCCTGGAGTGTCGGTCATCGAGTATGTCATGCGCTTCCGGGACAAAATGCAGGCCTTGACGCAACTGGTACACGACAATATGGCTCAAGCCCAGGCCGATCAGAAGCGTTGGTACGACCAGAACGCTTGTGAGAGGACCTACCAAGTGGGTCAAAAGGTGTGGGTACTGGTCCCCGTACCACAGGACAAGCTTCAGGCAGCCTGGGAAGGCCCATACCTCGTGTACCAGCAGCTCAACCCTGTGACGTACCTGGTCACCCTGGACCCTGCCCGTGGAAGGCGAAAGCCCTTCCATGTGAACATGATGAAGGCACATCATGAGCGGGAGGCATGTGCGCTCCCCGTGTGCAACCTGCCCGAGGAGGGAGAAGCGGAAACCCTCTTGGATATGCTAGCCCAGGTTAGGGCAGGCGGATCCATTGAGGATGTGGAGGTTGGCCACCAGCTCTTGGAGGACCAACGGTCCCAGCTGTGGGCCACCCTCCTCCCCTTCCGGGGGTTGTTTACCAACCAGCCCGGAAGGACTGACTTGGCTGTCCATCACGTGGACACTGGGGATCATCCCCCGATCCGGCGTTCAGCATTTCGGGTCTCCCTGGAGGTGCAGCAACACATGCGCCAGGAGATTGACGAGATGCTGGAGCTGGGGGTGATCCAGGCATCCAACAGCGCTTGGGCCTCGCCTGTAGTCCTCGTCCCTAAGAAGGACCGAACCACTCGGTTCTGCGTGGACTACAGGGGGCTCAATGCTGTCACGGTCGCCGATGCGTACCCAATGCCACGCATCGATGACCTGCTCGATCAGTTGGCCGGGGCTCAGTACCTGACCATCATGGACCTGAGCCGGGGATATTGGCAGATCCCCCTGACTCGCAAGGCCAGGGAACGCTCTGCCTTTATTACCCCATTTGGACTGTACGAGTCCACGGTGATGCCATTCGGGATGAGGAATGCCCCTGCCACTTTCCAGCGGATGGTCAACACCCTGCTCAAGGGACTTGAAGGGTACGCGGCCGCGTACCTGGATGACATTGCCGTCTTCAGTCCCACCTGGGAGGACCACCTAGAGCATCTAGCACAGGTGCTCAGGCGGATCCACCGGGCAGGTTTGACCATCAAGCCGGGAAAGTGTCAGCTGGCCATGAGCGAGGTCCAGTACCTCGGTCACCGGGTAGGTGGGGGAACGCTGAAGCCCGAGCCTGAGAAAGTGGAGGCCATCGCATCCTGGCCCACCCCCAGGACCAAGAAGCAGGTGATGTCCTTCTTGGGGACCGCTGGGTACTATAGGAGGTTTGTTCCATGCTATAGTAGCCTGGCAAAGCCCTTGACGGACCTCACCAAGAAGAAGCTGCCCTCTGCAGTCGATTGGACAGTGGACTGCGAGACAGCCTTCCGGGCCCTAAAGGACGCCCTGTCCAGCCCGCCCGTGCTACAGGCAGCCGACTTCACGCGGCCGTTTGTAGTACAGACCGACGCCAGTGACTTCGGCCTCGGTGCGGTGCTCAGCCAGGTGGACTCTGCGAGCCAAGAGCACCCAGTCTTGTACCTGAGCAGGAAGCTGTTACCAAGGGAAGTGGCCTATTCTACAATGGAGAAGGAGTGCCTGGCCATAGTGTGGGCCCTGCAGCGTCTGCAACCCTATCTATACGGGCGCCACTTCATCGTGGAGACGGACCACAATCCCCTCAGCTGGTTGCACACCGTCTCTGGGACGAATGGGCGATTGTTGCGATGGAGCCTTGCGCTCCAGCAATACGACTTCACCATTCGCCACAAAAGGGGCCGTGACCACGGTAACGCAGACGGGCTGTCCCGACAAGGAGAGGTCGCGGACGGGCGCACGGGGGAACACCGGAGTGTGCTGCCCCCTAGCGCCCTCAAAAGGGGGGAGGTGTGAGGTAAATCCTGGGATATGAAGAGGAATTATGACTAGAAGTCATAATTGCTCTCATCACTCCCTGGCAGTGCCCCCCCCCTCCCTTCTTGTTCTCAAATGTCCAGCATCTGTGAAGGTGTCACATCCCACTTACACCTCCAACAGCCATCTCCTCTGATATGGAGATGAGATGATGTGAGGACAATGGACCCAGGATGACTCCCTGCCGTCACCCTGTAACAAGAGTTGTATCTCATTAGCAAGGCTTGGAAGTAGCCAGACAGAACGACTCCAGTAAAAAATGGTTCATATCTCGCAAGCCATATCTCCGATAAATATGGCAACCATAAAAATGGTGTTTGCGCAGGCGGACGATGCTGGCACACCTTTTTTATGGAAGGGGGAGCTTGGGAAATACCCCAGGCGTGATATCAGCCATATGGGAACTCGTAGACAGGTCATGAGTCCCCTCGTTCTGTAGCTAAATTCATAACTGTCACAATGAGAGCATTGGCGTCCGCCTACGACGCTACCAGGCAAAGTTATGGCCAATATCCCCTTTGCTGGATAATTCTGATCCATGCAGGGGGAGTGGCAGTGCTTCCCTGTGAGGTCACTAAGGTAGGAGGGGACCTGGATCTGCCCAGGTTGATAACCCTACTTCGGCCATTTTCCAGGGTTCTTCTCGCTGGGGGCACGTGTAGGAAACATCTGTGGGAGTTCCTGGAAACCTGGTCTACAGCGCCCCCCTGTGGCCAGACGCAACAAGGTAACTGCTGGAACTGTGTATGCCTGTTTGTAACCCATGCTTTGATTGTAACTGTACTCTGACATATGTATATTCTGTAGATTCCCTATTGTATATATTGTAGTTCTAGTGTGCTTTAGGCTGATTAAATTATATAATTAATCTTGGGCTGTTCTGTTATCTCGATCTTGAATCCCACGTCTGTGTGTTCGGCTAATAGTTACCGTAAATCGGTTGGTGGCAGCGAATTGTGCCAAGGATTATTGTGGGGAGGCCAGTGAGATTCGGGGAGATTTTATATATTCCGCCCGCGGAGGTCGGGGGAATATATACCTTACTCTCACCGGGGACCCTTCAATAATCGGCATAAGTAGTATAGCGGCCTCCTTGCTTATTGTCGGGCAATTCCATAATTGGCCTGACTATAAGAGGGGCGCTAGAGAGCGCGTCACGTGCTCTGTCTGTCGGTCGGGAGGTATAAAGGAGGGGTGACCCCCACTTGTTACCCCCCGATTGTGACGTACTGGTAGCCAGCGCGGGGGATTTCTGAGTGACCCCCCCGGTGGTTTGTGACATATATATATAACAAAAATCATACATGAACTACACAATACGTAAATTCTAGAATACCCGATACGTAGAATCGGGCCACCTTCTAGTATATATATATGTGTATATATATATATATATATATATATATATATATACACACACAAGATATATATGTAATCTACTGTATATTACATAGTGTATTACATATTTACAATTTATTACAGTTTTTTGTGTTCTAAAGTTGTATTCCAATAAATATATTTTATGTTCTATCCAAATATCTTGATTATCGTATCATAAAAATTATTAAATGTCTGATGTTCACATACACATATTCATGTACTACAATAAATTTTTTACCTAACTAAGCAATATATGTAGGAGCCGGAGCCGGAGCCGGTGCAAGAGAATTTGAGGAGTCGGAGTCGAAGGTTTGGCTTACCGACTCCACAGCCCTGGCTCCAGGAGGAGGCCTGACCATAGGAGCTTACAGTCTATAGGTACAGGAGGAGGCCTGAGCATAGGAGCTTACAATCTGTAGGTACAGGGGGAGGAGGAGGCCTGAGCATAGGAGCTTACAGTCTATAGCTCCAGGAGGAGGCCTGACCATAGGAGCTTACAGTCTATAGGTACAGGAGGAGGCCTGAGCATAGGAGCTTACAATCTGTAGGTACAAGGGGAGGAGGAGGCCTGAGCATAGGCGCTTACAATCTGTAGGTACAGGGGGAGGAGGAGGCCTGACCATAGGAGCTTACAATCTGTAGGTACAGGGGGAGGAGGAGGCCTGAGCATAGGAGCTTACAGTCTATAGCTCCAGGAGGAGGCCTGAGCATAGAAGCTTACAGTCTATAGCTCCAGGAGGAGCCCTGAGCATAGGAGCTTACAGTCTATAGCTCCAGGAGGCCTGAGCATAGGAGCTTACAATCTGTAGGTACAAGGGGAGGAGGAGGCCTGACCATAGGAGCTTACAATCTGTAGGTACAAGGGGAGGAGGAGGCCTGAGCATAGGAGCTTACAATCTGTAGGTACAAGGGGAGGAGGAGGCCTGACCATAGGAGCTTACAATCTGTAGGTGCACTTTATCATTCCTCTTCACTTTTTGCAGCTACGTTTTCAGGTGGTGGAGAGAAGCATTGGCCATCACATGATCACTAGGTGTCTACACGACATGGCTGTGCTGCGGGCTCCTGGTCGCCCCAGGTCAGTTCTGTGAGCCGCTGTCTCTGCCGTGAGCAGTGTTACGTATTTGTTTTCCATATGATATTCCACCTCCTGGAGTTTTCTGACCTTACACCCTAGACACAGAGATATTAATATGGAGTCGCTCTTTGCAGATGTCATGACTCCTGCTGTTCGGGGTAGGATGTCTACAAGATTTTTTAGACATTTTTTTTTAGAGTATTTGTGAAGTCAGACTCTGATGTTGGGGGAGGCCGGGCTCACGGTGTCTGTTGTTGGATGGGGTTCAGGTCTGGGGTCTGTGCAGGGTCATGTTCTTCACCTATCCCCCCCCCCTCAATGTCTATTTACCATGTGCACTGGGCACAGTCACAGGGAATAGAAGAGGGTCTTCCCCAAACTGTTCCCACAAAGCTGGAAGCTACAATTGTCCACAATGTTTTGTGCTGAAGATTAAATTTTCCCATCACTGGCGCCAAGGGCCCAAGGCCAACACATAACAGCCCGGAGCATCCTTCTCCAACACCATCTGTAGCGGTACAATGCAGTCAGGGGGGGACGTCCTCCATTCACCAAACCCAGACTCCTCCGTCACACACAGAGCAGTGCGATCCATCCCTGCAGAGGACTCGTCTCCTCCAGAGTCCAGTGGTGGTGGCTTTATACTGCTCCATACGCAGCTCAGCCTTGTGCTTGGTTATCTACGGCTGAAGCCCCCGGTGAGCGCAGTGTTTGTGCTGTTCTGTCACTAGCATTTATAACAGACAATGTTGTGTACCGAGGAAATCATCCAGCCTCCTATGAAAGCTGTTATAAAAAAAAATAATTGCGCTTTTGCTGCTATTTTCCAAGACCCGTAGGGGTTCTCATTTTTCGGGATCTGGGGCTCAGTAACGGTTTATTTTTTGTGTCATGAGCTGACGTTTTTAATTATACCATTTTTGGGTAGATGCAACATGGTGATCACCTCTTATTGCATTTTATTAAAATGATGCGGCAACCAAAAAAACCCCGTAATTCTGACATTTTGTTTTTTTTCCCCTCGCTATGCCCTTTACTGATCAGGTTATTTTTTTTATTTGATAATTGGGCATTTATGAACACAGCAATAGCAAATTTCTTCGGCGCTCCATTGGGAGACCCAGACGATTGGGTGTATAGCACTGCCTCCGGAGGCCACACAAAGCAATTACACTAAAGTGTAAGGCCCCTCCCCTTCTGGCTATACACCCCCAGTGGGATCACTGGCTCACCAGTTTTCTGCTTTGTGCGAAGGAGGTCAGACATCCACGCATAGCTCCACTGTTTAGTCAGCAGTAGCTGCTGACTATGTCGGATGGAAGAAAAGAGGACCCATATGGGGCCCCCAGCATGCTCCCTTCTTACCCCACTTGTGGTTTGTAAGGTTGAGGTACCCATTGCGGGTACGGAGGCGGGAGCCCACATGCTGTTTTCCTTCCCCATCCCCCTGAGGGGCTCTGAGGAAGTGGGATCTTACCGGCCTCCGAGCCCGGGCTCCGTCCACAGACCCATTGAACCTGCTGGATAAGGAGCCGGGGTACCGTTCAGGGACAAGGCCCTGCAACTTTCAGGTACTCTGTGTCCCCGTACAGACAGGCACGCACACGCCAGACTTGCTGGGTGTGTTAGTGCGCCGGGGACAGTAGCGCTCCACGCTGGGGTTTGAGTCACAGCAGCTTAGCTGTGTGGATTCATGTGCTGGGAACTACCGCGCCGGCCACTCTCGGAGCGGCGGCGCGGCTGGGACTTGTAGTGCGCCGGGGACTTAGCGCCGACCGCGCTTTTACGGCGGCGGCGCTTATAAATTTAGTCCCCGGCTTTTGCGGCCTAGCTCCGCTTCGTTCCCGCCCCCTCCCTGTCAATCAGGGAATGGGACAGACGCTGTGCAATCGTCAGCGCCGAGGGCTGGAGCCTTATTTACATGCTCCAGCCCTCTCACTAGGCACAGTGGGACGCAGGTTTCCCGCTTTTGGTCTGAGCACGCCCAGGGCCCGCCCCCCCCTCCACAGGACGCCGGCAGCCATTCCTGCATGCAGTCTGGCTGGAGGACGGACACAGGCTCTGGGAGACCCAGACTAGGGATTTCTGGCGACCACACACCCGCGTTGGCGGGCGGTAAGCAGCACATTAGTGCTGGCCCCACTAGTGCCACAGTGTGTATTGGTGTACTTTTTCCTGTACCAGATATATATATATATATATATATATATATATATATATATATACTGCACTGTACGGTCGCTTCTTGGCTGTATACCCCTATATTGCTCTGAGGAGACAGCAACATGTCATCCACAAAACGCAAGGGTGCCAAGGCACGGGCTGTATACACTGCTTGTACAGCATGTGGGGCTAATCTACCAGGAGGCTCCAACGACTCTCATTGTGTGCAATGTTCAGTCCCAGTGGCACTTCGTCAGCCAGAGTCTATGGTAGTAGTGGCCCAGGCAGAGACGCCTGTGAACCCTGCCCCGGTGACGGGGACAGAATTTGCAGTCTTTGCTGATAAAATGTCTGTGACTATGACAAAAATCCTGGAGACCTTGCAGTCCAGGCCAGTTGCTCAGACCATGGACACTGCTGTGTCTATGTTCCCCGGTCCCCCTCAGTTGGAACTAATCCGTACTTCAAGGGGGTCCCAGGCATCACAGGCTGAGGACTCTGACTCTGATGACAGTCCCAGGCCGCCTAAGCGAGCTCGCTGGGAGAGACCCTCCACGTCGTCACGCGGGTCAGGGTCTCTGCGAGAAGGGTCTCTATATGATGAGACAGAGGTGGGTGATCAGGAGTCTGGTCCTGACACCGCACTCAATCTGGATACGCCAGAGGGTGACGCCATGGTAAATGACCTTATAGCGGCCATCAATAGGCTGTTGGATATTTCTCCCCCAGCCCCTTCAGCAGAGGAGGCAGCTGCCCAGCAGGAGAAATTCCATTTCCTATATCCCAAGCGGAAATTGAGTACCTTTCTGGACCACTCTGACTTCAGAGAATCAATCCAGAAACACCATGCTTATCCGGACAAGCGTTTTTCCAAACGTCTGAAGGATACACGTTATCCCTTTCCCCCTGACGTGGTCAAACGCTGGACCCAGTGCCCAAAAGTGGACCCTCCAATATCCAGGCTTGCAGCTAGATCCATAGTTGCAGTGGAGGATGGGGCTTCACTTAAAGATGCTAATGACAGACAGATGGACCTTTGGTTGAAATCTGTCTATGAAGCTATTGGCGCGTCGTTTGCTCCAGCATTCGCGGCCGTGTGGGCGCTCCAAGCTATTTCAGCTGGTCTGGCACAGGTGGACTCTTTCTTAAGTCCAGCAGTGCCGCAAGTGGCGTCCTTAACTACGCAAATGACTGCGTTTGCGACCTACGCTATCAATGCTGTCCTAGACTCTACGAGCCGTACCTCAATGGCCTCCGCCAACTCTGTAGTTTTGCGCAGAGCCTTGTGGTTAAAAGAATGGAAAGCAGATTCTGCTTCTAAAAAATGTTTAACCGGCTTGCCATTGTCTGGAGACAGACTGTTTGGTGAGCAATTGGCGGAAATCATTAAACAGTCCAAGGGTAAGGACTCTTCCTTACCCCAGCCCAGATCAAGCAAACCTCAACAGAGGAAGTGGCAATCAAAGTTTCGGTCCTTTCGAGGCTCGGGCAAGCCCCAATTCTCCTCGTCCAAAGGGACTCAGAAAGAGCAAAGGAGCTCTGATTCCTGGCGGGCTCACTCACGCCCCAAGAAAGCAACCGGAGGTACCGCTTCCAAGGCGGCTGCCTCATGACTTTCGGCCGCCTCCCTCCGCATCCTCGGTCGGTGGCAGGCTCTCCCGCTTTTGCGACATTTGGCTGCCACAGGTCAAAGACCGGTGGGTAACAGACATTTTGTCTCACGGGTACAGGATAGAGTTCAGTTCTCGTCCTCCGCCTCGGTTCTTCAGAACCTCCCCACATCCCGACCGAGCAGATGCCCTTCTGCAGGCGGTGCATTCTCTAAGAGCAGAAGGAGTGGTGGTCCCTGTTCCTCTTCGGGAACAGGGACAAGGTTTTTACTCCAATCTCTTTGTGGTGCCAAAAAAGGACGGCTCATTCCGTCCTGTTCTGGACCTAAAACTGCTCAACAGGTATGTGAACGCCAGGCGGTTCCGGATGGAATCCCTCCGCTCAGTCATTGCCTCAATGTCTCAAGGAGATTTCCTAGCATCAATAGACATCAAAGATGCTTATCTCCACGTGCCGATTGCTACAGAGCACCAACGCTTTCTACGCTTCGTGATAGGAGACGACCATCTTCAGTTCGTAGCTCTGCCATTTGGTCTGGCGACAGCCCCACGGGTGTTCACCAAGCCTTCCAGGAAGTCCGGCGGATCCTGATGTGGGTGGAAGCCACGGCCTCCACCATATCCGCAGTTCACATCCCCGGCGTAGAAAACTGGGAAGCAGACTTCCTCAGTCGCCAGGGCATGGACGCAGGGGAATGGTCCCTTCACCCGGACGTGTTTCAGGAAATCTGTCGCCGCTGGGGAAGGCCGGACGTCGACTTAATGGCGTCCCGGCACAACAACAAGGTCCCAACCTTCATGGCACGGTCTCGCGATCACAGAGCTCTGGCGGCAGACGCCTTAGTGCAAGATTGGTCGCAGTTCCGGCTCCCTTATGTGTTTCCACCTCTGGCACTCTTGCCCAGGGTGCTACGCAAGATCAGATCCGACTGCAGCCGCGTCATACTCGTCGCCCCAGACTGGCCGAGGAGGGCGTGGTATCCGGATCTGTGGCATCTCACGGTCGGCCAACCGTGGGCACTACCAGACCGACCAGACTTGCTGTCCCAAGGGCCGTTTTTCCATCGGAATTCTGCGGCCCTGAACCTGACTGTGTGGCCATTGAGTCCTGGATCCTAGCGTCTTCAGGATTATCACATGGGGTCGTTGCCACCATGAGACAGGCTAGGAAGCCCACGTCCGCTAAGATCTACCACAGAACGTGGAGGATATTCTTATCCTGGTGCTCTGCTCAGGGAGTGTCTCCCTGGCCATTTGCATTGCCTACCTTTCTTTCTTTCTTGCAATCTGGGTTAGAAAAAGGTTTGTCGCTCGGCTCCCTTAAAGGGCAAGTCTCGGCGCTATCCGTCTTTTTTCAGAAGCGTCTAGCACGACTTTCTAAGGTACGCACGTTCCTGCAGGGGGTTTGTCATATCGTACCCCCGTACAAGCGGCCGTTAGATCCATGGGATCTGAACAGGGTACTGGTTGCCCTCCAGAAGCCGCCCTTCGAGCCTCTGAGGGAGGTTTCACTTTCCAGACTATCACAGAAAGTGGCTTTTCTGGTAGCGATCACATCTCTTCGGAGAGTGTCTGAGCTAGCAGCGCTGTCATCCAAGGCTCCCTTCCTGGTCTTCCACCAGGACAAGGTAGTGCTGCGACCCATTCAGGAGTTTCTCCCGAAGGTGGTATCCTCTTTTCATCTTAATCAGGATATCTCTTTGCCTTCTTTTTGTCCTCATGCAGTTCATCGCTATGAGAAGGATTTACATTTGTTAGATCTGGTGAGAGCACTCAGAATCTACATTTCCCGCACGGCGCCCCTGCGCCGTTCAGATGCACTCTTTGTCCTTGTCGCTGGTAAGCGCAAAGGGTCGCAGGCTTCCAAAGCCACCCTGGCTCGATGGATCAAAGAACCAATTCTTGAAGCTTACCGTTCTGCTGGGCTTCCGGTTCCATCAGGGCTGAAGGCCCATTCTACCAGAGCCGTGGGTGCGTCCTGGGCATTACGACACCAGGCTACGGCTCAACAGGTGTGCCAGGCAGCTACCTGGTCGAGTCTGCACACTTTCACCAAACATTATCAGGTGCATACCTATGCTTCGGCGGACGCCAGCCTAGGTAGAAGAGTCCTGCAGGCGGCAGTTGCCTCCCCGTAGGGGAGGGCTGTCTTTGCAGCTCTAACATGAGGTATTTCTTTACCCACCCAGGGACAGCTTTTGGACGTCCCAATCGTCTGGGTCTCCCAATGGAGCGCCGAAGAAGAAGGGAATTTTGTTACTTACCGTAAATTCCTTTTCTTCTAGCTCCTATTGGGAGACCCAGCACCCGCCCTGTTGTCCTTCGGGATTTTTGGTTGTTTTCGGGTACACATGTTGTTCATGTTGCATGGTTTTCAGTTCTCCGATGTTACTTCGGAGTGAATTTGTTTAAACCAGTTATTGGCTTTCCTCCTTCTTGCTTTTGCACTAAAACTGGTGAGCCAGTGATCCCACTGGGGGTGTATAGCCAGAAGGGGAGGGGCCTTACACTTTTTAGTGTAATTGCTTTGTGTGGCCTCCGGAGGCAGTGCTATACACCCAATCGGCTGGGTCTCCCAATAGGAGCTAGAAGAAAAGGAATTTACGGTAAGTAACAAAATTCCCTTCGTTTTTCATTTTTATTTTTAATGGGGATAATTTGAACTTTTTTTTTTTAAATTTCTTTAATAGTTTAAAATTTTTGTACACTGTTTTTATTTAATAGCTTGGAGCTGCGATATTTCGATACCTTGTGATGTACACAGCGATGCATCAGCACCGCTCAGTACGGCAGAAATGCCGTCTTCCTATAACCGCTGGTGCTCAGATGGCATTCACAGGAACTACAGTACATACGCCATAACAGGCACAGGAGTCATCAGGTGATCCCCGGCTGTCATTGCTACCTATCGGCACCCCATGATCACGTTACAGCAGAGGTCCCCAACTCCAGTCCTCAAGGCCCACCAACAGTGCAGGTTTTTGGGATTTCCTTAGTATTGCACAGGTGTTAATGTAATTACCTGCCCAGGTGCTGGTTCTAACAGCAGTGCAATTCTAAGGAAATCCTGAAAACATGCACTGTTGGTGGGCCTTAAGGACTGGAGTTGGGGAACCCTGCGTTACAGGACCGTTGATGGGAGCAGGGAATGACATGTTGACTGCCAGCGTTCATTAAATCCTGCTGGCAAAGAGAAAAAGATTGACAGCAGGATTAGATGTGGGTGGATCGGAGATCCACCAATGTCTGTTAGCTGTACGTCGGGTGATCAGATTAGCTGACATTCATAGGAAACACGACCATGAAGGGGTTAAACCTGAAAGTCTACACTTGAACTGCATGAATAATAGCGGCCTGCAGAGCTGAAATCAGAAGATTCAGTTACTGTCTAAATAGTTCTGGAACTAACAATAAATTCCTGAAGTTTTCAATAAGTTTTTTTTCACCATTTCACTATATTTTGATATTTTTTTTTTCCCGTTTTTCCACATAGTATAGGATAAAATGATTGGTGACATTCAAAATTACAACTCCTTCCACAAAAGAAAAAAAAAACAAGCTCCCATATTGCTACAGTGCCAGAAACGATGGAAATGTAGTCGTGGCCCTTGGAGTGGTGTAGCCTGAGGGTGTGAGCTGGAATGGACCCACTGGCCTGCAGCACACAGTACACCTGATGGGTGTGACGTAGGAGCACACCGGTTATTCACCAGAGCCTCTGAGGGTGAGGATGGACTGGGCTGCCGGTAGCCAACAGGTGCCACTCGGGGAGACTCGGTGCTGCGACAGCTGACCTCCAGGGTATGGACACATACAGTCTTTGATGTGACAGATGTAGCCAGGACGGCTGATATGGCAGGCACGATCATATGGAACAATGCGGCAGTGGGTGGCCTGTCCAGCAGCCTCAGCCGGCATGAAACCATGCAGTAGACTCGGCCGACGTGGAATGATACAGCAGTAACGGCTGGTAGAGTAGACTCGACCGATGCGAAATGATGGAGCAGAAGTGGCTGATATAATGAAATGGGTGTAAGCAAGGAGGATGCCTTAAATACATAGTGCCTGTCAGCCATTCCAGGTTAGGGTGCCCTAGCCTCCAAAAGAATCCCAACCCAAGTGTGCTCTCAGCAGGCCAGTGTGGCGTGCACAGGCCCTATGAGCCAACGGCAGGGACTGGTGATATAGAAGCCACCACTGAGTTGCCAGGGGGATGGGTGAACCGGTGTCCACGCTGGGGTTGGGCGCAGGACAATGCAGGGAAGCCGGTAACCGCAATACAAGTAGAAGGGAAAAATGACCTTACAAAAATGGAAAATTGCCTGGTCATGAAAGGGTTATGGCTGTTGGGGGGGGGGGGGGAAAGGAGCGTGCCTCGGACTTCAGTTTGGAACGAGTGATGGGACATTTAGGGAGAGCAGAGTTCAGGACGACTGCTCACCTCCATCCAATGCAATCACTTCTCCACGTCATATTTTCAGGAGGGTGCAGTGGGGATATAAAAAAAAAAAAGTCTACACGCTCCTGTAAAAATTCAATTTTCTTCAGCGCTCTATTGGGAGACCCAGACGATTGGGGTATAGCTACTGCCCTCCGGAGGCCACACAAAGCACTACACTAAAAAGTGCAAGGCCCCTCCCCTTCTGGCTATACCCCCCCGTGGTATCACGGGTTCTCCAGTTTTCAAGCTTTGTGCGAAGGAGGTCAGACATCCACGCATAGCTCCACAGATTTTAGTCAGCAGTAGCTGCTGACTATTTCGGATGGAAGAAAAGAGGGCCCATATAGGGCCCCCAGCATGCTCCCTTCTCACCCGTGGATGGTGTTGTAAGGTTGAGGTACCTATTGCTGGTACAGGGGCTGGAGCCCCACATGCTGTTTTCCTTCCACATCCCCTTGTAGGGCTCTGTGGAAGTGGGATCCTGCCGGCCTCTAAGCTCTGACGCCGGGCTCCATCCACAGACCCATAGCACCTGATGGATACGGAGCAGGAGTACAATCAGGGACATGGCCCTGCATCATACAGGTACTCTGTGTCCCCGGCAGGCACAGACACACTCCGGGCTGGCTGGGTGTTGTAGTGCGCCGGGGACCGTAACGTTGGAGTTAGTGTTCCTACAGTTTACTGGGGGACTTTGTGTTGTGGGAACGCAGCGCCGACCCCCACTGGACCGGGCGGCGCTGCTGTGACTTGTGGTGCGCCGGGGACACGCCGACCGCGCTTTTACGGCGGCGGCGTTTATAAATCCAGTCCCCGGCTTTTGCGGCCTAGCTCCGCTTCGTTCCCGCCCCCACCCTGTCAATCAGGGTAGGGGAGAGACGCTGTTTCGCAGCAGCGACGAGGGCTGGAGCCTGATTTACATGCTCCAGCCCTCTCACTAGGCACAGAGGGAAGCAGGCTTCCCGCTCTTAGCCAGGAACGCCCAGGGCCCGCCCCCCCTCCTCTCCCAGGACGCCGGCAGCCATTACATGCAGTCTGGCTGGAGGAAGGACGCAAGGCTCTGGGAGACCTGGACTAGGGGGCTTTTGGCGACCACACTCCCGCTCTTAAGCGGGCGGTAAGCGGCATTTCAGCTGGCCCCTCTAGTGCCTCAGTGTGTATTGGTGTACTGTGTCACCAGATATATATATTTAGTTATTTCTTGCACTGTAAGGTCGCTTCCTGGCTGGATACCCCAGATCGCTCTGAGGAGGCAGCAACATGTCATCCACAAAACGCAAGGCTGCCAAGGCTAGGGCTGTGTACACTGCGTGTGCTGCATGTGGGGCTGCTCTACCAGCAGGTTCCAAAGACCCCCATTGTGTGCAATGCTCAGATCCGGTGCTGCTTCGCCAGCCGGAGTCCGGAGGGGTAGTGACCCAGGCTGAGACGCTTGTAAGTCCTGCCCCCGTGTCAGGGACAGACTTTGCAGTTTTTGCTGATGGAATGTCTGTGACTATGGCAAAAATCCTTGAAACTTTGCAATCCATGACTGGGGCTCAGTCTATGGACACGGCGAGGTCTCTGTCCTCTAATCCCCCTCAGTTGGAATTAGTCCAGACTGCAAGGGGGTCCCCGGCTTCCCAGGCTGAGTATTATGACTCAGATGATAGCCCCAGCCACCCTAAGCGAGCTCGCTGGGAAAGACCCTCAACGTCATCACACTGCTCAGGGTCTCAGCGCAATCAGTCGCCCTGTGATGCGTCTGAAGAGAGTGATCAGGAGTCTTATCCTGGAACCCCTCTCAATCTGGATACCCCGGATGGGGACGCCATGGTAAACGATCTTATCTCAGCCATCAATAGACTGTTGGATATTTCTCCCCCAGCTCCTTCTGCAGAGGAGGCAGCTGCAGAGCAGGAGAAGTTTCGTTTCCTCTATCCCAAGCGTAAATTGAGTGCTTTCTTGGATCACTCTGACTTCAGAGAATCAATCCAGAAACACGACGCTCATCCAGAAAGGCGTTTCTCTAAACGTTCTAAGGATACACGTTTTCCTTTCCCCCCTGATGTGGTCAAGCGCTGGACCCAGTGTCCAAAGGTAGACCCCCCGATTTCCAAACTTGCAGCTAGATCCATAGTTGCAGTGGAGGATGGCGCTTCACTTAAGGATGCCAATGACAGACAGATGGACCTTTGGTTAAAATCTGTCTATGAAGCTATCGGCGCGTCGTTTGCTCCAGCATTCGCAGCCGTATGGGCACTCCAAGCTATTTCAGCTGGTTTAGCAAAAGTGGATGCTATCATACATCCAGCGGCGCCGCAAGTGGCGTCCCTTACCTCGCAGATGTCTGCGTTTGCGTCTTACGCTATCAATGCGGTCCTAGAATCTACCAGCCGCACCTCAATGGCGTCCGCCAATTCGGTAGTTTTGCGCAGAGCCTTGTGGTTAAAGGACTGGAAAGCAGATGCTGGTTCCAAAAAATGTTTAACCAGCTTGCCTTTATCTAGAGATAGACTGTTTGGCGAGCCATTGGCTGACATCATTAAACAGTCCAAGGGTAAAGACTCTTCCTTACCCCAGCCCAGATCAAGCAAACCTCAGCAGAAAAAAATGGCAGCAGAGGTTTCAGTCCTTCCGAGGTTCGGGCAAGACACAATTCTCCTCGTCCAAAGGGACTCAGAGGACGCAAAGAGTCTCAGATTCCTGGCGGGCTCACGCACGCCCCAAGAAAGCAAATGGAGGAACCGCTTCCAAAGCGGCTACCTCATGACTTCCAGCCCCCCCCTCCGCATCTCCGGTTGGGGGCAGGCTCTCCCGCTTTTCCGACATTTGGACGTCACAGGTCAAAGACCGGTGGGTGACAAACATTTTGTCTCGCGGGTACAGAATCGAGTTCAGTTCTCGTCCTCCAGCTCGGTTCTTCAGAACCTCCCCACATCCAGACCGAGCAGATGCCCTGCTGCAGGCGGTGGACTCCCTAAGAGCGGAAGGAGTAGTGGTTCCTGTACCGCCTCAGGAACAAGGGCGAGGGTTTTACTCCAATCTCTTTGTGGTTCCAAAAAAGGACGGCTCGTTCCGTCCTGTTCTGGATCTAAAGCTGCTCAACAAACATGTGCACGCCAGACGGTTCCGGATGGAAACCCTCCGCTCTGTCGTTGCCTCAATGTCTCAAGGAGACTTCCTTGCCTCAATAGACATCAAAGATGCTTATCTCCACGTGCCAATTGCTACAGAACATCAACGTTTTCTACGTTTTGTGATAGGAAACGACCATCTTCAGTTCGTAGCTCTGCCATTCGGTCTGGCGACAGCCCCCCGGGTCTTCACCAAGGTCATGGCGGCGGTGGTAGCAGTCTTGCACTCTCAGGGACACTCGGTGATCCCTTACCTAGACGATCTACTTGTCAAGGCACCCTCTCAAGAGGCATGCCAACTCAGTCTACATGCTACGCTGGAGACTCTACAGACGTTCGGATGGATCATCAACTTTCCAAAGTCGAATCTGTCACCGTCACAGTCGCTAACGTATCTTGGCATGGAGTTTCATACTCGAGCAGCGAGAGTGAAGCTTCCGCTGAACAAGCAGCGGTCCCTACAGACAGGGGTGCAATCCCTCCTTCAAGGCCAGTCGCACCCCTTACGGCGCCTCATGCACTTCCTCGGGAAGATGGTGGCAGCCATGGAAGCAGTTCCCTTTGCGCAGTTTCATCTGCGCCCACTTCAATGGGACATTCTCCGCCAATGGGACGGGAAGTCAACGTCCCTGGACAGGAAAGTCTCTCTTTCCCAGACGGCCAAGGACTCTCTACAATGGTGGCTCCTTCCCACCTCATTGTCTCAGGGAAGATCCTTCCTGCCTCCATCCTGGGCAGTGGTCACGACAGATGCGAGTCTGTCAGGGTGGGGAGCAGTGTTTCTCCACCACAGGGCCCAGGGGACGTGGACTCCGCAGGAGTCCACCCTTCAGATCAATGTTCTGGAAATCAGGGCAGTGTATCTTGCCCTACTGGCCTTCCAACAGTGGCTGGAAGGAAAGCAGATCCGAATCCAGTCGGACAACTCCACAGCGGTGGCATACATCAACCACCAAGGAGGGACGCGCAGTCGGCAAGCATTCCAAGAAGTCCGGCGCATTCTAATGTGGGTGGAGGACACAGCCTCCACCATATCCGCGGTTCACATCCCAGGCGTAGAAAATTGGGAAGCAGACTTCCTCAGTCGCCAGGGCATGGACGCAGGGGAGTGGTCCCTTCACCCGGACGTGTTTCAGGAAATCTGTCGCCGATGGGGAGTGCCGGACGTCGACCTAATGGCGTCCCGGCACAACAACAAGGTCCCGGCATTCATGGCGAGGTCGCGCGATCAAAGAGCTCTGGCGGCAGACGCATTAGTTCAAGATTGGTCGCAGTTCCGGTTCCCATACGTCTTCCCACCTCTGGCACTCTTGCCCAGAGTGTTACGCAAGATCAGATCCGATTGCAGCCGCGTCATACTCGTCGCCCCAGACTGGCCGAGGAGATCGTGGTATCCGGATCTGTGGCATCTCACGGTCGGTCGACCGTGGTCACTGCCAGACCGACCAGACTTACTGTCCCAAGGGCCGTTTTTCCATCAGAATTCTGCGGCCCTGAACCTGACTGTGTGGCCATTGAGTCCTGGATCCTAGCGTCCGCAGGATTATCTCAAGGAGTCGTAGCCACAATGAGACAAGCTAGGAAGTCGACGTCTGCTAAGATCTACCACAGAACGTGGAAGATTTTCTTATCCTGGTGCTCTGCACAGAGAGTATCCCCTTGGCCATTTGCATTGCCCACCTTTCTTTCCTTCCTGCAATCGGGGTTGGAAAAGGGCTTGTCGCTCAGCTCCCTTAAAGGGCAAGTCTCGGCACTATCCGTGTTTTTTCAGAAGCGTCTAGCACGTCTTCCTAAGGTGCGCACGTTTCTGCAGGGGGTCTGTCATATTGTGCCCCCGTACAGGCGGCCGTTAGATCCATGGGATCTGAACAGGGTACTAGTTGCTCTCCAGAAGCCGCCTTTCGAGCCTTTGAAGGAAGTTTCCTTTTCTCGCCTGTCACAGAAAGTGGCGTTTCTTGTTGCGATCACATCGCTTCGGCGAGTGTCGGAGCTGGCAGCGCTGTCATCCAAGGCTCCCTTCCTGGTGTTCCACCAGGACAAGGTAGTGCTGCGCCCCATTCCGGAGTTTCTCCCTAAGGTCGTATCCTCGTTTCATCTTAATCAGGATATATCCTTGCCTTCATTTTGTCCTCATCCGGTTCACCGGTATGAAAAGGACTTACGTTTGCTAGATCTGGTGAGAGCACTCAGAATCTACATTTCCCGCACGGCGCCCATGCGCCGTTCCGATGCACTTTTTGTCCTTGTCGCTGGTACGCGCAAGGGGTTGCAGGCTTCTAAAGCCACCCTGGCTCGATGGATCAAAGAACCAATTCTAGAGGCCTACCGTTCTGCAGGGCTTCCGGTTCCTTCAGGGCTAAAAGCCCACTCAACCAGAGCCGTGGGTGCGTCCTGGGCATTACGACACCAGGCTTCGGCTCAACAAGTGTGCCAGGCAGCTACCTGGTCGAGTCTGCACACTTTCACCAAGCATTATCAGGTGCATACCTATGCTTCGGCGGATGCCAGCTTAGGTAGAAGAGTCCTGCAGGCGGCAGTGACACCCCCGTAGGGGAGGGCTGTTTTGCAGCTCTAACATGAGGTATCTCTTTACCCACCCAGGGACAGCTTTTGGACGTCCCAATCGTCTGGGTCTCCCAATAGAGCGCTGAAGAAGAAGGGAATTTTGTTACTTACCGTAAATTCCTTTTCTTCTAGCTCTTATTGGGAGACCCAGCACCCGCCCTGTTGTCCTTCGGGATTTTTTTGTTGTTTGCGGGTACACATGTTGTTCATGTTGAACGGTTTTTCAGTTCTCCGACGTTATTCGGAGTTAATTTGTTTAAACCAGTTATTGGCTTCCTCCTTCTTGCTTTGGCACTAAAACTGGAGAACCCGTGATACCACGGGGGGGTATAGCCAGAAGGGGAGGGGCCTTGCACTTTTTAGTGTAGTGCTTTGTGTGGCCTCCGGAGGGCAGTAGCTATACCCCAATCGTCTGGGTCTCCCAATAAGAGCTAGAAGAAAAGGAATTTACGGTAAGTAACAAAATTCCCTTCTTCTTCGGCGCTCCATTGGGAGACCCAGACGATTGGGTGTATAGTACTGCCTCCAGAGGCCACACAAAGCATTACACTAAAAAGTGTAAGGCCCCTCCCCTTCTGGCTATACACCCCCAGTGGGATCACTGGCTCACCAGTTTTCTGCTTTGTGCGAAGGAGGTCAGACATCCACGCATAGCTCCACTGTTTAGTCAGCAGCAGCTGCTGACTATGTCGGATGGAAGAAAAGAGGGCCCATACTAGGGCCCCCAGCATGCTCCCTTCTCACCCCACTTTATGTCGGCGGTGTTTGTTAAGGTTGAGGTACCCACTGTGGGTACGGAGGCTGGAGCCCACATGCTGTTTTCCTTCCCCATCCCCCTGAGGGGCTCTGAGGAAGTGGGATCTTACCGGCCCCCAAGCCCTGAGGCCGGGCTCCTTCCACAGACCCATAGAACCTGCTGGATACGGAGCTGGGTACCGTTCAGGGACAAGGCCCTGCGACATTCAGGTACTCTGTGTCCCAAACAGGCCGCGCACATTCCAGACTTGCTGGGTGTGCTAGTGCGCCGGGGACAGTAGCGCTGCGCGCTGGGGTTACAGTCACTACAGTTTTTCTGAGTGACTTTATGTGTTGGGGACTGCCGCGCCGACCGCCCCTGGAGCGGCGGCGCGGCTGCGACTTGTAGTGCGCCGGGGACTTAGCGCCGACCGTGCTTTTACGACGGCGTCGCTTATAAATTTAGTCCCCGGCTTCTGCGGCCTAGCTCCGCTTCGTTCCCGCCCCCACCCTGTCAATCAGGGCAAGGGAGAGACGCTGTACGATTAATCAGCGCCGAGGGCTGGAGTCTTATTTACATGCTCCAGCCCTCTCACTGAGCACAGGGGGACGCTGGTTTCCCGCTCTTTGTCTGCACACGCCCAGGGCCCGCCCCTCTCCATAGGACGCCGGCAGCCATTCCTACATGCAGTCTGGCTGGAGAACGGACACAGGCTCTGGGAGACCCAGACAAGGGATTTCTGGCGACCACACACCCGCGTTAAGCGGGCGGTAAGCAGCACTTTTAGTGCTGGCCCCACTAGTGCCACAGTGTTATATTGGTGTACCTTTCTTTCTCTATACCATATATATATGTATATATATATTGCACTGTAAGGTCGCTTCTTGGCTGTATACCCTATCTTGCTCTGAGGAGACGACAACATGTCATCCGCAAAACGCAAGGGTGCCAAGACACAGGCTGCAGCTGCACAGCAATACGCTACTTGTGCCGCTTGTGGGGCTGATCTACCGGCAGGTTACAATGACCCCCATTGTGTGCAATGTTCGGTCCCTGTGCCACTTCGTCAGCCGGAGTCTATGGTGGTAGTGGCCCAGGCAGAGTCGCCGGTGAACCCTGTCCCGGTGACGGGGACAGAGTTTGCAGTTTTTGCTGACAAGATGTCTGTCACTATGACAAAGATACTAGAGACCTTGCAGGCCAGGCCAGTTACTCAGACCATGGACACTGCTGCGGCAACGTTCCCCGGTCCCCCTCAGTTGGAGTTAATCCGTGATTCAAGGGGGTCCCAGGCATCTCAGCCTGACGGCTCTGATTCAGATGACAGTCCCAGGCAGCCTAAGCGTGCTCGCTGGGAGAGACCCTCCACGTCATCACGCGGATCAGGGTCTCAGCGAGAAGAGTCTCTACATGATGAGACAGAGGAGGGTGATCAGGAGTCTAATCCTGAAACCGCTCTCAATCTGGATACTCCTGATGGTGACGCCATGGTAAATGACCTTATAGCGGCCATCAATAGTCTATTGGAAATTTCTCCCCCTGCCCCTTCTGCAGAGGAGGCAGCTGCACAGCAGGAGAAGTTCCATTTCAGGTATCCCAAGCGTAAACTGAGTACTTTTCTGGACCACGCTGACTTCAGAGAATCAGTCCAGAAACACCATGCTTACCCAGACAAGCGTTTCTCCAAACGTCTTAAGAATACACGTTATCCCTTTCCCCCTGACGTGGTCAAACGCTGGACCCAGTGTCCAAAGGTGGACCCCCCAATCTCCAGGCTTGCGGCTAGATCCATAGTTGCAGTGGAGGATGGGGCTTCACTTAAAGATGCCAATGACAGACAGATGGACCTTTGGTTAAAATCTGTCTATGAAGCTATCGGCGCGTCGTTTGCTCCAGCATTCGCGGCCGTGTGGGCACTCCAAGCTATTTCAGCTGGTCTGGCACAGGTGGACTCTATCGTACGTCCAGCAGTGCCGCGAGTAGCGTCCCTAGCCTCGCAAATGTCTGCGTTTGCGACTTACGCTATCAACGCTGTCCTGGACTCTACAAGCCGTACCTCAATGGCGTCTGCCAACTCTGTGGTTTTGCGCAGAGCCTTGTGGTTAAAGGAATGGAAAGCGGATTCTGCTTCCAAAAAATGTTTAACCAGCTTGCCACTATCTGTAGACAGACTGTTTGGTGAGCAATTGGCTGAAATCATTAAACAGTCGAAGGGTAAAGACTCCTCCTTACCCCAGCCCAGATCAAGCAAACCTCAACAGAGGAAGTGGCAGTCAAGGTTTCGGTCCTTTCGAGGCTCCGGCAAGACCCAATTCTCCTCGTCCAAAGGGACTCAGAAGGAGCAAAGGAGCTCAGATTCCTGGCGGGCTCACTCACGCCCCAAGAAAGCAACCGGAGGAACCGCTTCCAAGGCGGCTGCCTCATGACTTTCGGCCTCATCCCTCCGCATCCTCGGTCGGTGGCAGGCTCTCCCGCTTTTGCGACATTTGGCTGCCACAGGTCAAAGACCGGTGGGTAACAGACATTTTGTCTCACGGGTACAGGATAGAGTTCAGTTCTCGTCCTCCGCCTCGGTTCTTCAGAACCTCCCCACATCCCGACCGAGCAGATGCCCTTCTGCAGGCGGTGTGCTCACTAAAAGCAGAAGGAGTGGTGATCCCTGTTCCTCAGCAGGAACAAGGGCAAGGTTTTTACTCCAATCTCTTTGTGGTTCCAAAAAAGGACGGCTCGTTTCGTCCTGTTCTGGACCTAAAGCTGCTCAACAAGCATGTGAACGCCAGGCGGTTCCGGATGGAATCCCTCCGCTCCGTCATTGCCTCAATGTCTCAAGGAGATTTCCTTGCATCAATAGACATCAAAGATGCTTATCTCCACATGCCGATTGCTACAGAGCACCAACGTTTTCTACGTTTCGTGATCGGAGACGACCATCTCCAGTTCGTAGCTCTGCCATTTGGTCTGGCGACAGCCCCACGGGTTTTCACCAAGGTCATGGCGGCAGTGGTAGCAGTCTTGCATTCTCAGGGACATTCCGTGATCCCTTATTTAGACGATCTACTTGTCAAAGCACCCTCTCAAGAGGCATGCCAACACAGCCTGAATGTTGCGCTGGAGACTCTCCAGACTTTCGGGTGGATCATCAACTTTTCAAAGTCAAACCTGGCACCGACTCGATCACTAACGTATCTTGGCATGGAGTTTCATACTCTCTCAGCGATAGTGAAGCTTCCGCTGAACAAGCAGCGGTCACTACAGACAGGGGTGCAGTCTCTCCTTCAGGGTCAGTCGCACCCCTTAAGGCGCCTCATGCACTTCCTAGGGAAGATGGTGGCAGCAATGGAGGCAGTCCCGTTTGCGCAGTTTCATCTGCGCCCACTTCAATGGGACATTCTCCGCCAATGGGACGGGAAGACAACTTCCCTAGACAGGAAAGTCTCCCTTTCTCAGACGGCCAAGGACTCTCTGCAATGGTGGCTTCTTCCCACCTCATTATCACAGGGAAGATCATTCCTGCCCCCATCCTGGGCAGTGGTCACGACAGACGAGAGTCTGTCAGGGTGGGGAGCAGTTTTTCTCCACCACAGGGCTCAAGGGACGTGGACTCAGCAGGAGTCCACCCTTCAGATCAATGTTCTGGAAATCAGGGCAGTGTATCTTGCCCTATTGCCAGACTTCCTCAGTCGCCAGGGCATGGACGCAGGGGAATGGTCCCTTCACCCGGACGTGTTTCAGGAAATCTGCCGCCGCTGGGGGGTGCCGGACGTCGACCTAATGGCGTCTCGGCACAACAACAAGGTCCCGACCTTCATAGCGCGGTCTCGCGATCAAAGAGCTCTGGCGGCAGACGCCTTAGTGCAGGATTGGTCGCAGTTCCGGCTCCCTTATGTGTTTCCACCTCTGGCACTCTTGCCCAGAGTGTTACGCAAGATCAGATCCGATTGCGGCCGCGTCATACTCGTCGCCCCAGACTGGCCGAGGAGGTCGTGGTATCCGGATCTGTGGCATCTCACGGTCGGCCAACCGTGGGCACTGCCAGACCGTCCAGACTTACTGTCCCAAGGGCCGTTTTTCCATCGGAATTCTGCGGCCCTGAACCTGACTGTGTGGCCATTGAGTCCTGGATCCTAGCGTCTTCAGGATTACCCCAAGGGGTCGTGGCCACCATGAGACAGGCTAGGAAGTCCACTTCTGCTAAGATCTACCACAGAACGTGGAAGATTTTCTTATCCTGGTGCTCTGCACAAGGAGTATCCCCCTGGCCATTCGCGTTACCTGTCGTTCTTTCCTTCCTGCAATCTGGGTTGGAAAAGGGCTTGTCGCTCGGCTCCCTTAAGGGGCAAGTCTCGGCACTATCCGTGTTTTTTCAGAAGCGTCTAGCACGACTTTCTCAGGTGCGCACGTTCCTGCAGGGGGTTTGTCATATCGTACCTCCGTACAGGCGGCCGTTAGATCCGTGGGATCTAAACAAGGTCCTTGTTGCTCTCCAGAAGCCGCCCTTCGAGCCTCTGAGGGATGTGTCACTTTCTCGACTCTCACAGAAAGTGGCCTTTCTGGTAGCGGTCACGTCTCTTCGGAGAGTGTCTGAACTAGCAGCGCTGTCATCCAAAGCTCCTTTCCTGGTGTTCCACCAGGACAAGGTAGTGCTGCGCCCCATTCAGGAGTTTCTCCCTAAGGTGGTATCCTCTTTTCATCTTAATCAGGATATCTCCTTGCCTTCCTTTTATCCGCATGCAGTTCATCGGTATGAAAAGGATTTACATTTGTTGGATCTGGTGAGAGCACTCAGAATCTACATTTCCCGCACGGCGCCCCTGCGCCGCTCGGATGCACTCTTTGTCCTTGTCGCTGGTAAGCGCAAAGGGTCGCAGGCTTCCAAAGCCACCCTGGCTCGATGGATCAAAGAACCAATTCTTGAAGCCTACCGTTCTGCTGGGCTTCCGGTTCCATCAGGGCTGAAGGCCCATTCTACCAGAGCCGTGGGTGCGTCCTGGGCATTACGACACCAGGCTACGGCTCAACAGGTGTGCCAGGCAGCTACCTGGTCGAGTCTGCACACTTTCACCAAACATTATCAGGTGCATACCTATGCTTCAGCGGACGCCAGCCTAGGTAGCAGAGTCCTGCAGGCGGCAGTTGCCTCCCCGTAGGGGAGGGCTGTCTTTGCAGCTCTAACATGAGGTATTTCTTTACCCACCCAGGGACAGCTTTTGGACGTCCCAATCGTCTGGGTCTCCCAATGGAGCGCCGAAGAAGAAAGGAAATTTGTTACTTACCGTAAATTCCTTTTCTTCTAGCTCCTATTGGGAGACCCAGCACCCGCCCTGTTGTCCTTCGGGATTTTTGGTTGTTTTTCGGGTACACATGTTGTTCATGTTGAATGGTTTTCAGTTCTCCGATGTTACTTCGGAGTGAATTTGTTTAAACCAGTTATTGGCTTTCCTCCTTCTTGCTTTTGCACTAAAACTGGTGAGCCAGTGATCCCACTGGGGGTGTATAGCCAGAAGGGGAGGGGCCTTACACTTTTTAGTGTAATGCTTTGTGTGGCCTCCGGAGGCAGTACTATACACCCAATCGTCTGGGTCTCCCAATAGGAGCTAGAAGAAAAGGAATTTACGGTAAGTAACAAAATTCCCTTCTTCTTTGTCGCTCTATTGGGAGACCCAGACAATTGGGTTGTATAGGCTATGCCTCCGGAGGCTGCACAAAGTATTACACTTAAAAGTGTTAAGCCCCTCCCCTTCTGCCTATACACCCCCCGTGCTCCCACGGGCTCCTCAGTTTTTTGCTTTGTGCGAAGGAGGTCAGACACGCACAGCACAGCTCCACAGATTGGTCAGCAGCAGCTGCTGACCATGTTGGATGGAAGACAAGTGGGCCCATATAGGGCCCCCAGCATGCTCCCTTCTCACCCCACTCTTGTCGGCGGTGTTGTTAAGGTTGAGGTATCCATTGCGGGTACGGAGGCTGGAGCCCACATGCTGCTTTCCTTCCCCATCCCCCTCAGGGCTCTGGGCGAAGTGGGATCTTATCGGTCTCCAGGCACTGAGACCGGGCTCCATCCACAACTCCTGTGGAGCCTGCTGGATAGGAGCCGGGTACCGTTCAGGGACATGGCCCTGCTACGTGAAGGTACTCTGTATCCCTGTGGGGACCGCGCACGGCAACACCTCAGCTTTGCTGGGTGTGCTAGTGCACCGGGCCGCGGCGCTGACCGGGTTAAATGTGCCATTACACACTCAGCGTCGCTGAGTGTGTTTATATGTAGGGGCTACCGCGCTAACCGCCGCTGCCATGGGAAACTGCGGCGCGGCTGGGACTTGTAGTTCGCCGGGGACTTCGGCGTGTACCGCGCTTTTACGGCGGACACGCTTATACTCGAGTCCCCGGCTTACTTGCGGCCTAGTTTTCCCTTTCTCCCGCCCTCAGCCCTGACAGGCAGGGGGAAGGGCGGGACGCTGCACGGAACGAGCAGCACTGAGGGCTGGAGTATGATTTGCATACTCCACCCCCCCTCACTGTGCACAGTGCGGGCACCAGTTCCCGCACTTTCTCGGCCACGCCCACGGCTCCCTCCTCTCGTCAGGACGCCGCAGCCATTCCTGTCAGCTCCTCCGACGCTGCAGAGAGGGATTAACCCTGGGAGACCCAGACACGGTCTCTGGTGGCCTCACAACCGTTTTAAAGCGGGTGGTAAGCAGCACCTGTTGGTGCTAGCCCCATGGTGCTGTAGTGTATTGATACATGATTTGTTTATAGTATATACTCTACACTGTATGAGCACAGTCCATTCTGGCTATATACCCTATTGTGTTACACAGGGAAAACAATAGCATGGCGCCCACAAAAGGCAGGGGTGCCAAAAACACAGGCTTATTATGCTGCCTGCGCCGCATGTATGACCCCACTACCGGCAGGTTCCACTGACCCTCATTGTGTGCACTGTTCGGCCCCTGTGGCACTTATTCAGCCAGAGCCTCTGCTAAGAGGGGCCCAGGGGGAGCCACCTGTTGACACTGTCCAGGTGACGGGGACTGAGTTTGCAAAACTCTCTGACACTATGGCTAAGATACTAGAAGCCTTGCAGTCCAGGCCGGTATCTCAGCAAAGGGACTCTGTTGAATCATTGTCCCCTGACCCCCCTCAGTTGGTCCAACAATGTCCTCCCGGGGTATCTCATACATCCCAGGCTGAGGTTTATGACTTAGACCCCAGCCCCAGACCAAATAAGCGGGCTCGCTTTGAATTTCCCTCGACATCATATTGTTCAGGGTCTCAGCGGGGGGAATCTCTGGTTGATGATGCGGAGACAGCTGATCAGGATTCTGATCCTGAGGCCGCTCTCAATCTTAATACTCCAGACGGGGACGCCATAGTGAACGACCTTATTGCGTCCATCAATCTAATGCTGGATATTTCTCCCTCAGCTCTTCCGGCGGAGGAGTCAGTGTCTCAGCAGGAGAAATTCCGTTTCAGGTTCCCCAAGCGTACACAGAGTATGTTTCTAGACCACTCTGATTTCAGAGAGGCAGTCCAGAATCACCATGCTTGTCCAGATAAGCGTTTTTCTAAGCGCCTTAAGGATACACGTTTATCCTTTTCCCCCTGACGTGGTTAAAGGTTGGACTCAGTGTCCCAAAGTGGATCCTCCA
This sequence comes from Anomaloglossus baeobatrachus, assembly GCF_048569485.1. Classification (NCBI taxonomy): domain Eukaryota; kingdom Metazoa; phylum Chordata; class Amphibia; order Anura; family Aromobatidae; genus Anomaloglossus; species Anomaloglossus baeobatrachus. The sequence goes on along the minus strand of NC_134358.1, from coordinate 568,257,235 downwards.
ATCTCCAGACTAGCGGCTAGATCCATACTTGCAGTGGAAGATGGGGCCTCGCTCAAAGATGCCACTGACAGGCAGATGGAGCTCTGGTTGAAATCCATCTATGAAGCTATCGGAGCTTCTTTTGCCCCAGCATTCGCAGCCGTATGGGCGCTACAAGCTATCTCAGCAGGTCAGGCGCAAATTGAAGCGGCTGCGCCACAAGTGGCATCCATTACCACCCAGACCTCGGCAATTGCGTCTTACGCTATTAATGCTGTCCTGGACTCTGCGAGCCGTACGGCGGTTGCGGCCGCCAATTCGGTGGTACTCCGCAGGGCCTTGTGGCTACGGGAATGGAAGGCAGATTCTGCTTCCAAAAAGCGCTTAACCAGTTTGCCAATTTCTGGCGACAGGCTGTTTGATGATTTCATCCAGACGCTCGCCAAACAATCCAAGGGAAAGGATACATCCTTACCCCAGCCCAAACAGAACATACCCCAACAGAGGAGAGGGCAGTCGAGGTTTCGGTCCTTTCGGGGCGCGGGCATGTCCCAATTCTCCTCGTCCAAAGGGTCTCAGAAGGAACAAAGGAACTCTGATGCATGGCGGTCTAAGTCACGTCCTAAAAAGACCACCGGAGGCGCCGCTAACAAAGCGGCTTTCTCATGACTTTCGACCTCCTCTAGTAGCATCCTCGGTCGGTGGCAGGCTCTCCCGCTTTTGCGACACCTGGCTGCCACAAATAAAAGACCGCTGGGTGAGAGACATTCTGTCTCACGGTTACAAGATAGAGTTCACCTCTCGTCCCCCGACTCGATTCTTCAGGTCATCCCCGCCTCCCGAGCGAGCCGAGGCTCTTCTGCAGGCGCTGGGCACTCTGAAGGCGGAAGGAGTGGTGGTCCCTGTTCCTCTTCAGCAACAGAGCCACGGTTTTTACTCCAACTTGTTTGTGGTCCCAAAGAAGGACGGGTCTTTCCGCCCGGTCCTGGACCTGAAACTGCTCAACAAACACGTAAAAACCCGACGGTTCAGGATGGAATCCCTCCGCTCAGTCATCGCCTCAATGTCCCAAGGAGATTTCCTTGCATCGATCGATATCAAAGATGCTTATCTCCACGTACCGATTGCTCCAGAGCACCAGCGCTTCTTGCGCTTCGCCATAGGAAACGAACACCTGCAATTTGTGGCACTGCCGTTCGGCCTGTCAACAGCCCCACGGGTTTTTACCAAGGTGATGGCTACTGTAGTAGCGCTCCTACACTCGCAGGGTCACTCGGTGATTCCGTATTTGGACGATCTGCTGATCAAGACACCCTCTCAAGAGGCATGCCAACGCAGCCTCGACGCTACCCTGGAGACTCTCCAGGGTTTCGGGTGGATCATCAATTTTCCAAAGTCAAATCTGACACCGGCCCAATCGCTGACATATCTTGGCATGGAGTTTCATACCCTCTCAGCGATAGTGAAGCTTCCGCTGATCAAGCAGCAGTCACTACAGAAAGGGGTACAATCTCTCCTTCAAGCCCAGTCACACCCCTTGAGGCGCCTCATGCACTTCCTGGGGAAGATGGTGGCAGCAATGGAGGCAGTCCCTTTCGCGCAGTTTCACCTGCGTCCCCTTCAATGGGACATCTTACGCAAATGGTACAGGAAGCCGACGTCCCTCGACAGGACCGTCTCCCTCTCTCAGGCGACCAAAGCTTCCCTTCGGTGGTGGCTTCTTCCCACTTCATTATCGAAGGGGAAATCCTTCCTACCCCCATCCTGGGAAGTAGTCACGACGGACGCGAGTCTGTCAGGGTGGGGAGCGGTTTTTCTCCACCACAGGGCTCAGGGTACGTGGACCCAGCAAGAGTCCTCGCTTCAGATCAATGTTCTGGAATTACGGGCAGTGTATCTTGCCCTGAAAGCGTTCCAGCAGTGGTTGAAGGGCAAGCAGATCCGAATTCAGTCGGACAACTCCACAGCGGTGGCATACATCAACCACCAAGGCGGCACACGCAGCCGGCAAGCCTTCCAGGAAGTCCGGCGGATTTTGATGTGGGTGGAAGCCACGGCCTCCACCATATCCGCAGTTCACATCCCAGGCGTGGAAAACTGGGAAGCAGATTATCTCAGTCGCCAGGGCATGGACGCAGGGGAATGGTCCCTTCACCCGGACGTGTTCCAGGAGATCTGTTGCCGCTGGGGGGTGCCGGACGTCGACCTCATGGCGTCCCGGCACAACAACAAGGTACCAATGTTCATGGCACGGTCTCAAGATCCCAGAGCTCTGGCGGCAGACGCCTTAGTTCAGGATTGGTCGCAGTTTCAGCTCCCTTATGCGTTTCCTCCGCTGGCACTGTTGCCCAGAGTGTTACGCAAGATCAGGGCCGAATGCCGCCGCGTCATCCTCGTCGCTCCAGACTGGCCGAGGCGGTCGTGGTACCCGGATCTGTGGCATCTCACGGTCGGCCAACCGTGGGCACTACCAGACCGACCAGACTTGCTATCTCAAGGGCCGTTTTTCCATCTGAATTCTGCGGCCCTCAACCTGACTGTGTGGCCATTGAGTCCTGGATCCTAGCGTCTTCAGGGTTATCTCAAGACGTCATTGCCACTATGAGACAAGCTAGGAAACCAACGTCCGCAAAAATCTACCACAGGACGTGGAAAATTTTCCTGTCGTGGTGTTCTGCTCAGGGTATTTCTCCCTGGCCTTTTGCCTTGCCCGCTTTTCTGTCCTTCCTTCAATCTGGACTGGAAAAGGGTTTGTCGCTCGGCTCTCTTAAGGGACAAGTCTCAGCGCTCTCTGTGTTTTTCCAGAAGCGCCTAGCCAGACTTCCACAGGTACGCACGTTCCTGCAGGGGGTTTGTCACATCGTCCCTCCTTACAAGCGGCCGTTAGAACCCTGGGATCTGAACAGGGTGCTGATGGTTCTTCAGAAACCACCATTCGAGCCAATGAGGGATATTTCTCTCTCACGCCTTTCGCAGAAAGTGGTTTTTCTAGTAGCAGTCACTTCACTTCGGAGAGTGTCTGAGCTAGCAGCGCTTTCATGCAAAACCCCTTTCCTGGTGTTTCACCAGGACAAGGTGGTTCTACGTCCGGTTCCGGAATTTCTCCCTAAGGTGGTATCCCCCTTTCATCTCAATCAGGATATCTCCTTACCTTCTTTTTGTCCTCATCCAGTTCACCAATGTGAAAAGGATTTGCACTTGTTAGATCTGGTGAGAGCACTCAGAATCTACATTTCTCGTACGGCGCCCCTGCGCCGCTCGGATGCACTCTTTGTCCTTGTCGCTGGCCAGCGTAAAGGGTCACAGGCTTCCAAATCAACCCGGGCTCGGTGGATCAAGGAGCCAATTATCGAAGCTTACCGTTCGGCTGGGCTTCCGGTTCCCTCAGGGCTGAAGGCCCATTCTACCAGAGCCGTGGGCGCGTCCTGGGCTTTGAGGCACCAGGCTACGGCTCAGCAGGTGTGTCAGGCGGCTACCTGGTCGAGTCTGCACACTTTCACGAAACACTATCAGGTGCATACCTATGCTTCGGCGGATGCCAGCCTAGGTAGACGAGTCCTTCAGGCGGCAGTTGCCCACCTGTAGGAAGAGGCCGTTTTACGGCTCTCTTACGAGGTATTATTTTACCCACCCAGGGACTGCTTTTGGACGTCCCAATTGTCTGGGTCTCCCAATAGAGCGACAAAGAAGAAGGGAATTTTGTTTACTTACCGTAAATTCCTTTTCTTCTAGCTCTAATTGGGAGACCCAGCACCCGCCCCTGTTTTTTTGTGTACACATGTTGTTCATGTTGAATGGTTTCAGTTCTCCGATATTCCTTCGGATTGAAGTTACTTTAAACCAGTTTATAATTCTTTTTCCTCCTTCTTGCTTTTGCACCAAAACTGAGGAGCCCGTGGGAGCACGGGGGGTGTATAGGCAGAAGGGGAGGGGCTTAACACTTTTAAGTGTAGTACTTTGTGCGGCCTCCGGAGGCATAGCCTATACAACCCAATTGTCTGGGTCTCCCAATTAGAGCTAGAAGAAAAGGAATTTACGGTAAGTAAACAAAATTCCCTTCTTTTTGTATTAAAAAACAATCCTACCAAGAAGATTCATTTCAGAACTTTTTTTTTAACTTTAACCCCTTCACCCCTGGGCAATTTTCTGTTTTGTTTTTCCTCCTCTTCTTCCAAGAGCCTTAACTTTATTATTTTCAGCCACATGAGGGCTTATTATGGGTGGCTCAGTGGTTAGCACTGCAGTCTTGCAGCGCTGGGGTCCTGGGTTCAAATCCCACCAAGGACAACATCTGCAAGGTGTTCATATGTTCTCATGTTTGCGTGGGTTTCCTCCGGGTTCTCCAGTTTCCTCCCACACTCCAAAGACATACTGATAGACTAGATTGTGAGCCCCCATGGGGACAGTGTTGACAATGTATGTAAAGCGCTGTGGCATTAATAGCGCTATATAAGTGAATATATATATACCGTATTTTTCAGACTATAAGACGCACCCTGGTTTTAGAGGAGAAAAATAGGAAAGAAGGGAATTTTGTTACTTACCGTAAATTCCTTTTCTTCTAGCTCCTATTGGGAGACCCAGACGATTGGGTGTATAGCACTGCCTCCGGAGGCCACACAAAGCAATTACACTAAAAAGTGTAAGGCCCCTCCCCTTCTGGCTATACACCCCCAGTGGGATCACTGGCTCACCAGTTTTAGTGCAAAAGCAAGAAGGAGGAAAGCCAATAACTGGTTTAAACAAATTCACTCCGAAGTAACGTCGGAGAACTGAAAACCATTCAACATGAACAACATGTGTACCCGAAAAACAACCAAAAATCCCGAAGGACAACAGGGCGGGTGCTGGGTCTCCCAATAGGAGCTAGAAGAAAAGGAATTTACGGTAAGTAACAAAATTCCCTTCTTCTTCGGCGCTCCATTGGGAGACCCAGACGATTGGGACGTCCAAAAGCTGTCCCTGGGTGGGTACAGAATACCTCATGTTAGAGCTGCGAAGACAGCCCTCCCCTACGGGGAGGCAACTGCCGCCTGCAGGACTCTTCTACCTAGGCTGGCGTCCGCCGAAGCATAGGTATGCACCTGATAATGTTTGGTGAAAGTGTGCAGACTCGACCAGGTAGCTGCCTGGCACACCTGTTGAGCCGTAGCCTGGTGTCGTAATGCCCAGGACGCACCCACGGCTCTGGTAGAATGGGCCTTCAGCCCTGATGGAAACGGAAGCCCAGCAGAACGGTAGGCTTCAAGAATTGGTTCTTTGATCCATCGAGCCAGGGTGGCCTTAGAAGCCTGCGACCCTTTGCGCTTACAAGCGACAAGGACAAAGAGTGCATCCGAACGGCGCAGGGGCGCCGTGCGGGAAATGTAGATTCTGAGTGCTCTCACCAGATCTAACAAATGTAAGTCCTTCTCATACCGATGAACTGCATGAGGACAAAAAGAAGGCAAAGAGATATCCTGATTAAGATGAAAAGAGGATACCACCTTCGGGAGAAACTCCTGAATGGGTCGCAGCACTACCTTGTCCTGGTGGAAGACCAGGAAGGGAGCCTTGGATGACAGCGCTGCTAGCTCAGACACTCTCCGAAGAGATGTGATCGCTACCAGAAAAGCCACTTTCTGTGATAGTCTGGAAAGTGAAACCTCCCTCAGAGGCTCGAAGGGCGGCTTCTGGAGGGCAACTAGTACCCTGTTCAGATCCCATGGATCTAACGGCCGCTTGTACGGGGGTACGATATGACAAACCCCCTGCAGGAACGTGCGTACCTTAGAAAGTCGTGCTAGACGCTTCTGAAAAAAAGACGGATAGCGCCGAGACTTGCCCTTTAAAGGGAGCCGAGCGACAAACCTTTTTCTAACCCAGATTGCAGGAAAGAAAGAAATGTAGGCAATGCAAATGGCCAGGGAGACACTCCCTGAGCAGAGCACCAGGATAAGAATATCCTCCACGTTCTGTGGTAGATCTTAGCGGACGTGGGCTTCCTAGCCTGTCTCATGGTGGCAACGACCCCTTGGGATAATCCTGAAGACGCTAGGATCCAGGACTCAATGGCCACACAGTCAGGTTCAGGGCCGCAGAATTCCGATGGAAAAACGGCCCTTGGGACAGCAAATCTGGTCGGTCTGGTAGTGCCCACGGTTGGCCGACCGTGAGATGCCACAGATCCGGATACCACGCCCTCCTTGGCCAGTCTGGGGCGACGAGTATGACGCGGCTGCAGTCGGATCTGATCTTGCGTAGCACCCTGGGCAAGAGTGCCAGAGGTGGAAACACATAAGGGAGCCGGAACTGCGACCAATCTTGCACTAAGGCGTCTGCCGCCAGAGCTCTGTGATCGCGAGACCGTGCCATGAAGGTTGGGACCGTGTTGTTGTGCCGGGACGCCATTAGGTCGACGTCCGGCCTTCCCCAGCGGCGACAGATTTCCTGAAACACGTCCGGGTGAAGGGACCATTCCCCTGCGTCCATGCCCTGGCGACTGAGGAAGTCTGCTTCCCAGTTTTCTACGCCGGGGATGTGAACTGCGGATATGGTGGAGGCCGTGGCTTCCACCCACATCAGAATCCGCCGGACTTCCTGGAAGGCTTGCCGACTGCGTGTCCCCCCTTGGTGGTTGATGTATGCCACCGCTGTGGAGTTGTCCGACTGAATTCGGATCTGCCTTCCTTCCAGCCACTGCTGGAAGGCTAGTAGGGCAAGATACACTGCTCTGATTTCCAGAACATTGATCTGAAGGGTGGACTCCTGCTGGGTCCACGTACCCTGAGCCCTGTGGTGGAGAAAAACTGCTCCCCACCCTGACAGACTCGCGTCTGTCGTGACCACCGCCCAGGACGGTGGTAGGAAGGATCTTCCCTGTGATAATGAGGTGGGAAGAAGCCACCACTGCAGAGAGTCCTTGGCCGTCTGGGAAAGGGAGACTTTCCTGTCCAGGGACGTTGACTTCCCGTCCCATTGGCGGAGAATGTCCCATTGAAGAGGGCGCAGATGAAACTGCGCAAACGGAACCGCCTCCATTGCCGCCACCATCTTCCCGAGGAAGTGCATGAGGCGTCTTAAGGAGTGCGACTGACTTTGAAGGAGAGCCTGCACCTCAGTCTGTAGTGACCGCTGCTTGTCCAGCGGAAGCTTCACTATCGCTGAGAGAGTATGAAACTCCATGCCAAGATACGTCAGTGATTGGGTCGGTAACAGAGTTGACTTTGAGAAGTTGATGATCCACCCGAACGTCTGGAGAGTCTCCAGTGCAACATCCAGGCTGAGTTGGCATGCCTCCTGAGAGGGTGCCTTGACAAGTAGATCGTCCAAGTAAGGGATCACAGAGTGTCCCTGAGAGTGCAAGACTGCTACCACTGCCGCCATGACCTTGGTGAACACCCGTGGGGCTGTCGCCAGACCAAATGGCAGAGCTACGAACTGAAGATGGTCGTCTCCTATCACGAAGCGTAGAAAGCGTTGGTGCTCTGTAGCAATCGGCACGTGGAGATAAGCATCTTTGATGTCTATTGATGCTAGGAAATCTCCTTGAGACATTGAGGCAATGACTGAGCGGAGGGATTCCATCCGGAACCGCCTGGCGTTCACATGCTTGTTGAGCAGTTTTAGGTCCAGAACAGGACGGAATGAGCCGTCCTTTTTTGGCACCACAAAGAGAGTGGAGTAAAAACCTTGTCCTCGTTCCCGAAGAGGAACAGGGACCACCACTCCTTCTGCTCTTAGAGAATGCACCGCCTGCAGAAGGGCATCTGCTCGGTCGGGATGTGGGGAAGTTCTGAAGAACCGAGGCGGAGGCCGAGAACTGAACTCTATCCTGTACCCGTGAGACAAAATGTCTGTTACCCACCGGTCTTTGACCTGTGGCAGCCAAATGTCGCAAAAGCGGGAGAGCCTGCCACCAACCGAGGATGCGGAGGGAGGCGGCCGAAAGTCATGAGGCAGCCGCCTTGGAAGCGGTACCTCCGGTTGCTTTCTTGGGGCGTGAGTGAATCCGCCAGGAATCAGAGCTCCTTTGCTCTTTCTGAGTCCCTTTGGACGAGGAGAATTGGGGCTTGCCCGAGCCTCGAAAGGACCGAAACTTTGACTGCCACTTCCTCTGTTGAGGTTTGTTTGATCTGGGCTGGGGTAAGGAAGAGTCCTTACCTTTGGACTGTTTAATGATTTCCGCCAATTGCTCACCAAACAGTCTGTCTCCAGACAATGGCAAGCTGGTTAAACATTTTTTAGAAGCAGAATCTGCTTTCCATTCTTTTAACCACAAGGCTCTGCGCAAAACTACAGAGTTGGCGGATGCCATTGAGGTACGGCTCGTAGAGTCTAGTACCGCATTGATAGCGTAGGTCGCAAACGCAGTCATTTGCGTAGTTAAGGACGCCACTTGCGGCACTGCTGGACTTAAGAAAGAGTCCACCTGTGCCAGACCAGCTGAAATAGCTTGGAGCGCCCACACGGCCGCGAATGCTGGAGCAAACGACGCGCCAATAGCTTCATAGACAGATTTCAACCAAAGGTCCATCTGTCTGTCATTGGCATCTTTAAGTGAAGCCCCATCCTCCTCTGCAACTATGGATCTAGCTGCAAGCCTGGATATTGGAGGGTCCACTTTTGGACACTGGGTCCAGCGCTTGACCACGTCAGGGGGAAAGGGATAACGTGTATCCTTCAGACGTTTGGAAAAAACGCTTGTCCGGATAAGCATGGTGTTTCTGGATTGATTCTCTGAAGTCAGAGTGGTCCAGAAAAGTACTCAATTTACGCTTGGGATACAGAAAATGGAATTTCTCCTGCTGGGCAGCTGCCTCCTCTGCTGAAGGGGCTGGGGGAGAAATATCCAACAGCCTATTGATGGCCGCTATAAGGTCATTTACCATGGCGTCACCATCTGGCGTATCCAAATTGAGTGCGGTGTCAGGACCAGACTCCTGATCACCCACCTCTGTCTCATCATATAGAGACCCTTCTCGCTGAGACCCTGACCCGCGTGATGACGTGGAGGGTCTCTCCCAGCGAGTTCGCTTAGGCGGCCTGGGACTGTCATCAGAGTCAGAGCCCTCAGCCTGTGATGCCTGGGACCCCCTTGAAGTACGGATTAGTTCCAACTGAGGGGGACCGGGGAACATAGACACAGCAGTGTCCATGGTCTGAGCAACTGGCCTGGACTGCAAGGTCTCCAGGATTTTTGTCATAGTCACAGACATTTTGTCAGCAAAGACTGCAAATTCTGTCCCCGTCACCGGGGCAGGGTTCACAGGCGTCTCTGCCTGGGCTACCACCACCATAGACTCTGGCTGCCGAAGTGCCACTGGGACTGAACATTGCATACAATGAGAGTCGTTGGAGCCTGCTGGTAGATTAGCCCCACATGCTGTACAAGCAGTGTATACCGCCCATGCCTTGGCACCCTTGCGTTTTGTGGATGACATGTTGCTGTCTCCTCAGAGCAATATAGGGGTATACAGCCAAGAAGCGACCGTACAGTGCAGTATATATATATATATATCTGGTACAGGAAAAAGTACACCAATACAACACTGTGGCACTAGTGGGGCCAGCACTAATGTGCTGCTTACCGCCCGCTAAACGCGGGTGTGTGGTCGCCAGAAATCCCTAGTCTGGGTCTCCCAGAGCCTGTGTCCGTCCTCCAGCCAGACTGCATGCAGGAATGGCTGCCGGCGTCCTGTGGAGGGGGGGGCGGGCCCTGGGCGTGCTCAGACCAAAAGCGGGAAACCTGCGTCCCACTGTGCCTAGTGAGAGGGCTGGAGCATGTAAATAAGGCTCCAGCCCTCGGCGCTGACGATTGCACAGCGTCTGTCCCATTCCCTGAGTGACAGGGAGGGGGCGGGAACGAAGCGGAGCTAGGCCGCAAAAGCCGGGGACTAAATTTATAAGCGCCGCCGCCGTAAAAGCGCGGTCGGCGCTAAGTCCCCGGCGCACTACAAGTCCCAGCCGCGCCGCCGCTCCGAGAGTGGCCGGCGCGGTAGTTCCCAGCACATGAAGTCACACAGCAAAGCTGCTGTGACTCAAACCCCAGCGTGCAGCGCTACTGTCCCCGGCGCACTAACACACCCAGCAAGTCTGGCGTGTGCGTGCCTGTCTGTACGGGGACACAGAGTACCTGAAAGTTGCAGGGCCTTGTCCCTGAACGGTACCCAGCTCCGTATCCAGCAGGTTCACTGGGTCTGTGGATGGAGCCCGGCCTCAGGGCTTGGGGGCCGGTAAGATCCCACTTCCTCAGAGCCCCTCAGGGGGATGGGGAAGGAAAACAGCATGTGGGCTCCAGCCTCTGTACCCGCAATGGGTACCTCAACCTTACAAACCACAAGTGGGGTAAGAAGGGAGCATGCTGGGGGCCCTATATGGGCCCTCTTTTCTTCCATCCGACATAGTCAGCAGCTACTGCTGACTAAACAGTGGAGCTATGCGTGGATGTCTGACCTCCTTCGCACAAAGCAGAAAACTGGTGAGCCAGTGATCCCACTGGGGGTGTATAGCCAGAAGGGGAGGGGCCTTACACTTTTTAGTGTAATTGCTTTGTGTGGCCTCCGGAGGCAGTGCTATACACCCAATCGTCTGGGTCTCCCAATGGAGCGCCGAAGAAATAAAACTTTAAGCAAAAAAATGTGGTCATGACACACTTATGGGGCGAGGATCTGCTGCTGACACTGTTATGGTGGTAATGTCCCCAAATTCTCTACTAAGGTACCCCATCCTGGTAATGATCCTCCTGCCTTGCATATGATCCTGCTATAAACCCCCATCCTGCTCATATACCCCCCCATCCTGTTCATATACCCCCCCCATCCATCCTGCTCATATACTCCCATCCTGCTATATACCCCCATCATGCTCATATACCATCCTGGTATATGGCCTGTATCCTATAGCACAGAGAAAAAAAACTACAAACGTTTATACTCACCTTTTCCTCACTCCCTCCAGCACCAATCATCTTCCTCTCAGCGGCAATGACCTGTGTGTGTAGCTGTTCCCCTGCAGCACTCGATGTCTTCCTGTCTGTGCCGATCAGCTCAGCACAGATCAGCTGACCGGCACAGACAGGAAGACATCGCGTGCTGCAGGGGGACGGGTGAGTGTACTGATTCACTGCACCCCGCGCTGATGATGACGTGCGGGGGGCAGTGAATGCAGCCGCACATGATCACTCCAGGCTGTAATTGCCAGGGGTGATCATGCAGACCGGCTCTTTACTATGCGTGCGTCCCAGCTCATCCTCCCGCCCACCTGTCAGTGCCGGCTTTAGCGCTGAGAGATGGGAGGGAGGATGGGCGTGCATATGTAATGAGCGGGCCCACGTGGTCACGGCAGGCGCTGCTGCTGCCTGCTCGTACCCCCGATAGTCAGACCATAAGACGCACCCCCAACATTTGGGGGGTAAAAAGTGCGTCTTATGGTCCGAAAAATACGGTATGTATATGTAGCACCCACGGGCCAAAGCGATTGAATACTCGTCGCCGGGCCAGTGATGTCGGGGCTGGGATGTCTCGGGTGGCCCTGCCCAGCTTCGTGGCCTCGAGGTGTACACCAAAAGGGGGAATGGAGATGGAATGAGGATAGGTGATTATGAGGCTAGGAATTGTGGTTGTCTCGTGACGGCACCTGCAGTATGCGGTCAGGGATTAGCGGTCGCTGTCTTCTGGGGCAGATGGTGTCGCAGCTAGGATAGTTCAGCTTCCCGCAGGTGAAGCTAGGCCCCAGGGAGGATGATGGAGGTAGTAGTGGCCGTGGGCGACTGCGCTGGCCATGATGGGCTGACACAGTAGTTGCAGTTTCGGGTCTTTTACTCCCAGTTCAGTTGTCACCCGTGGAGTGACTGTTTCCACCGTGATGGGCCCCAGCCGATCTAGGTACCTCAGAAGCCACCACCGGTGTTGTGGAGTGCGAGACCTCCCTTCCTTGCGCTTTCTGTGAGGATCCCTGTGACCTGAAGTGCTTGGAGACCCCTGATCAGTGTAAAGTTCCTGTGTCGTTCGCAGGCAGCGTGAATCAAACGTGGGCCCGACTCTTTGTGCTGCTGTACCCCAGGAGCTCTGGTGGCCAGAGAGACATGAAATCCCCCTGTCCTGCAGTATCTGGTGGCACAACATGTAGTGTATGCCACCCTAGGGCTCTGCACCATGAACTACGCCGCTACTGAGGGAACTATTGAGCTCTACCTCCAGCTATCCTGTTGCTCCTGTGTCCCACTAGTCATCTCCTGCTCCTTCCAGTCTGCCCGGTCCTAACTGTGGAAGCTCTTAAGCACTCTCCACAGCAACTGTGTTGTTCTGAGTCTCAGACTATTCTGAGGTAAAAACTGTTCTCACTTCCCCTTTGCTACCCCCACCTTCCTTATAACTCACTGGTGGCTGGGAAAGAAGGGAATTTTGTTTACTTACCGTAAATTCCTTTTCTTCTAGCTCTAATTGGGAGACCCAGACAATTGACAATCGGGTGTAAAGGCTATGCCTCCGGAGGCCGCACAAAGTATTACACTTAAAAGTGTTAAGCCCCTCCCCTTCTGCCTATACACCCCCCGTGCTCCCACGGGCTCCTCAGTTTTGGTGCAAAAAAAAGAAGGAGGAAAAAGAATTATAAACTGGTTTAAAGTAACTTCAATCCGAAGGAATATCGGAGAACTGAAACCATTCAACATGAACAACATGTGTACACAAAAAAACAGGGGCGGGTGCTGGGTCTCCCAATTAGAGCTAGAAGAAAAGGAATTTACGGTAAGTAAACAAAATTCCCTTCTTCTTTGTCGCTCTATTGGGAGACCCAGACAATTGGGACGTCCAAAAGCAGTCCCTGGGTGGGTAAAATAATACCTCGTAAGAGAGCCGTAAAACGGCCTCTTCCTACAGGTGGGCAACCGCCGCCTGAAGGACTAGTCTACCTAGGCTGGCATCCGCCGAAGCATAGGTATGCACCTGATAGTGTTTCGTGAAAGTGTGCAGGCTCGACCAGGTAGCCGCCTGACACACCTGCTGAGCCGTAGCCTGGTGCCTCAAAGCCCAGGACGCGCCCACGGCTCTGGTAGAATGGGCCTTCAGCCCTGAGGGAACCGGAAGCCCAGCCGAACGGTAAGCTTCGATAATTGGCTCCTTGATCCACCGAGCCAGGGTTGATTTGGAAGCCTGTGACCCTTTACGCTGGCCAGCGACAAGGACAAAGAGTGCATCCGAGCGGCGCAGAGGCGCCGTACGAGAAATGTAGAGTCTGAGTGCTCTCACCAGATCTAACAAGTGCAAATCCTTTTCACATTGGTGAACTGGATGAGGACAAAAAGAAGGTAAGGAGATATCCTGATTGAGATGAAAGGGGGATACCACCTTAGGGAGAAATTCCGGAACCGGACGCAGAACCACCTTGTCCTGGTGAAACACCAGGAAAGGGGTTTTGCATGACAGCGCTGCTAGCTCAGACACTCTCCGAAGTGAAGTGACTGCTACTAGAAAAACCACTTTCTGCGAAAGGCGTGAGAGAGAAATATCCCTCATTGGCTCGAATGGTGGTTTCTGAAGAACCATCAGCACCCTGTTCAGATCCCAGGGTTCTAACGGCCGCTTGTAAGGAGGGACGATGTGACAAACCCCCTGCAGGAACGTGTGTACCTGTGGAAGTCTGGCTAGGCGCTTCTGGAAAAACACAGAGAGCGCTGAGACTTGTCCCTTAAGGGAGCCGAGCGACAAACCCTTTTCCAGTCCAGATTGAAGGAAGGACAGAAAAGTGGGCAAGGCAAAAGGCCAGGGAGAAATACCCTGAGCAGAGCACCACGACAGGAAAATTTTCCACGTCCTGTGGTAGATCTTGGCGGACGTTGGTTTCCTAGCTTGTCTCATAGTGGCAATGACGTCTTGAGATAACCCTGAAGACGCTAGGATCCAGGACTCAATGGCCACACAGTCAGGTTGAGGGCCGCAGAATTCAGATGGAAAAACGGCCCTTGAGATAGCAAGTCTGGTCGGTCTGGTAGTGCCCACGGTTGGCCGACCGTGAGATGCCACAGATCCGGGTACCACGACCGCCTCGGCCAGTCTGGAGCGACGAGGATGACGCGGCGGCAGTCGGCCCTGATCTTGCGTAACACTCTGGGCAACAGTGCCAGCGGAGGAAACACATAAGGGAGCTGAAACTGCGACCAATCCTGAACTAAGGCGTCTGCCGCCAGAGCTCTGGGATCTTGAGACCGTGCCATGAACGCCGGTACCTTGTTGTTGTGCTGGGACGCCATGAGGTCGACGGCCGGCACCCCCCAGCGGCAACAGATCTCCTGAAACACATCCGGGTGAAGGGACCATTCCCCTGCGTCCATGCCCTGGCGACTGAGATAATCTGCTTCCCAGTTTTCCACGCCTGGAATGTGAACTGCAGAGATGGTGGAGGCCGTGGCTTCCACCCACATCAAAATCCGCCGGACTTCCTGGAAGGCTTGCCGACTGCGTGTGCCGCCTTGGTGGTTGATGTATGCCACCGCTGTGGAATTGTCCGACTGAATTCTGATCTGCTTGCCTTCCAGCCACTGCTGGAACGCTTTCAGGGCAAGATACACTGCCCGTATTTCCAGAACATTGATCTGAAGCGAGGACTCTTGCTGGGTCCACGTACCCTGAGCCCTGTGGTGGAGAAAAACCGCTCCCCACCCTGACAGACTCGCGTCCGTCGTGACCACCTCCCAGGATGGGGGTAGGAAGGATTTCCCCTTCGATAATGAAGTGGGAAGAAGCCACCACCGAAGGGAAGCTTTGGTCGCCTGCGAGAGGGAGACGTTCCTGTCGAGGGACGTCGGCTTCCTGTCCCATTTGTGTAGGATGTCCCATTGAAGAGGACGCAGGTGAAACTGCGCGAAAGGAACTGCCTCCATTGCTGCCACCATCTTCCCCAGGAAGTGCATGAGGCGCCTCAAGGGGTGTGACCGACCTTGAAGGAGAGATTGTACCCCTGTCTGTAGTGACCGCTGCTTGATCAGCGGAAGCTTCACTATCGCTGAGAGGGTATGAAACTCCATGCCAAGGTATGTCAGCGATTGGGCCGGTGTCAGATTTGACTTTGGAAAATTGATGATCCACCCGAAACTCTGGAGAGTCTCCAGGGTAGCGTCGAGGCTGTGTTGGCATGCCTCTAGAGAGGGTGCCTTGATCAACAGATCGTCCAAGTACGGGATCACCGAGTGACCCTGAGAGTGGAGGACCGCTACTACAGTAGCCATAACCTTGGTGAAAACCTGTGGGGCTGTTGCCAGGCCGAACGGCAGTGCCACGAACTGCAGGTGTTCGTTTCCTATGGCGAAGCGCAAGAAGCGCTGGTGCTCTGGAGCAATCGGTACGTGGAGATAAGCATCTTTGATATCGATCGATGCAAGGAAATCTCCCTGGGACATTGAGGCGATGACGGAGCGGAGGGATTCCATCCGGAACCGCCTGGTCTTTACGTGTTTGTTGAGAAGTTCCAGGTCCAGGACAGGTCGGAAAGACCCGTCCTTCTTTGGGACCACAAACAAGTTGGAGTAAAAACCGTGGCCCTGTTGCTGAAGAGGAACAGGGACCACCACTCCTTCTGCCTTCAGAATGCCCAGCGCCTGCAGAAGAGCCTCGGCTCGCTCGGGAGGCGGGGATGACCTGAAGAATCGAGTCGGGGGACGAGAGGTGAACTCTATCTTGTAACCGTGAGACAGAATGTCTCTCACCCAACGGTCTTTTACCCGTGGCAGCCAGGTGTCGCAAAAGCGGGAGAGCCTGCCACCGACCGAGGATGTGGAGTGAGGATGCTGATGACTTAGACCGCCATGCATCAGAGTTCCTTTGATCTTTCTGAGGCCTTTTGGACGAGGAGAATTGGGACCTGCCCGCGCCCCGAAAGGACCGAAACCTCGACTGCCCCTTCCTCTGTTGGGGTATGTTCGGTTTGGGCTGGGGTAAGGATGTATCCTTTCCCTTGGATTGTTTGATGATTTCATCCAAACGCTCGCCAAACAATCGGTCGCCAGAAATTGGCAAACTGGTTAAGCGCTTTTTGGAAACAGAATCTGCCTTCCATTCCCGTAGCCACAAGGCCCTGCGGAGTACCACCGAATTGGCGGCTGCAACCGCCGTACGGCTCGCAGAGTCCAGGACAGCATTAATAGCGTAAGACGCAAATGCCGACGTCTGAGTGGTTATGGACGCCACCTGTGGCGCGGACGTGCGTGTGGCTGCGTCAATTTGCGCTTGACCTGCTGAGATAGCTTGTAGCGCCCATACGGCTGCGAATGCTGGGGCAAAAGAAGCGCCGATAGCTTCATAGATGGATTTCAACCAGAGCTCCATCTGCCTGTCAGTGGCATCTTTGAGTGAAGCCCCATCTTCCACTGCAAGTATGGATCTAGCTGCCAGTCTGGAGATTGGAGGATCCACTTTGGGACACTGAGCCCAACTTTTGACCACGTCAGGGGGAAAGGGATAACGTGCATCCTTAAGGCGCTTAGAAAAACGCTTATCTGGACAAGCATGGTGATTCTGGACTGCCTCTCTGAAATCAGAGTGGTCCAGAAACATACTCGGTGTACGCTTGGGAAACCTGAAACGGAATTTCTCCTGCTGGGAAGCTGACTCCTCCACCGGAGGAGCTGAGGGAGAAATATCCAACATACGATTGATGGACGCAATAAGGTCGTTCACTATGGCGTCCCCGTCCGGAGTATCAAGATTGAGAGCGGCCTCAGGATCAGAATCCTGATCAGCTGTCTCCGCATCATCAACCAGAGATTCCCCCCTCTGAGACCCTGCACAATATGATGATGTTGAGGGAAAATCTAAGCGAGCTCGCTTAGTCGGTCTGGGGCTGGGGTCTGTGTCAGAACCCTCAGCTTGGGATCCATGAGATACCCCGGGAGGACATTGTTGGTCCAGCTGAGGTGGGCCAGGGAACAAAGATTCAACAGAGTCCCTGTGCTGAGATACCGGCCTGGACTGCAAGGCTTCTAGTATCTTAGCCATAGTCTCAGAGAGTTTTGCAAACTCCGTCCCTGTCACCTGAACAGTGTTAGCAGGTGGCTCCCCCTGGGCCCCCCCTAGCAGAGGCTCTGGCTGAGTAAGTGCCACAGGGGCCGAACAGTGTACACAATGAGGGTCAGTGGAACCTGTCGGTAGCGGGGTCGTACATGCGGCGCAGGCAACATAATAAGCCTGTGTTTTGGCACCCCTGCCTTTCGTGGGCGCCATGCTATTATCTTCCCTGAGCAACACAATAGGGTATATAGCCAGAAATCAACTGTGCACTATACAGTGTAAAATAAACATATAATGTTACACTACTGCACAATGGGGCTAGCACCACAGGTGCTGCTTACCACCCGCTTAAAGCGGTTGTGAGGCCACCAGAGTCCCTGCCTGGGTCTCCCAGACTTTGTCCCCCTCTGCAGCGTCCGAGGAGCTGACAGGAATGCGTCCTGAGGAGAGGAGGGAGCCGTGGGCGTGACCCAGAAAGAGCGGGAACTGGTGCCTGCACTGTGCACAGTGAGGGGAGTGGAGTATGCAAAGCATGCTCCAGCCCTCAGTGCTGCTCGTTCTGAGCAGCGTCCCGCCCTTCCCCTGCCTGTCAGGGCTGTGGGCGGGAGGAAAGGAAACTAGGCCGCAAAAAGCCGGGGACTCTAGTAATAAACGCGGCCGCCGTAAAAGCGCGGCCGGCGTGAAAGTCCCCGGCGCACTACAAGTCCCAGCCGCGCCGCAGTGTTTCCATGGCCGCGGCGGTCAGTGCGGCAGTCCCTATACATAAACACACTCAGCAACGCTGAGTGTGTAATGGCACATATTAACCCGGTCAGCGCCGTGGTCCCCGGTGCACTAGCACACCCAGCAATGCTGGAGTGTTGCTGTGCGCGGTCCCCACGGGGACACAGAGTACCTCCAAGTAGCAGGGCCATGTCCCTGAACGATACCCGGCTTCTATCCAGCAGGCTCCACAGGAGTTGTGGATGAAGCACGGTCTCAGTGCCTGGAGACCGATAGGATCCCACTTCCACCAGAGCCCTGAGGGGGATGGGGAAGGAAAACAGCATGTGGGCTCCAGCCTCCGTACCCGCAATGGATACCTCAACCTTACAACACCACCGACAAGAGTGGGGTGAGAAGGGAGCATGCTGGGGGCCCTATATGGGCCCACTTTTCTTCCATCCGACATGGTCAGCAGCTGCTGCTGACCAATCTGTGGAGCTGTGCGTGCGTGTCTGACCTCCTTCGCACAAAGCAAAAAACTGAGGAGCCCGTGGGAGCACGGGGGGTGTATAGGCAGAAGGGGAGGGGCTTAACACTTTTAAGTGTAATACTTTGTGCAGCCTCCGGAGGCATAGCCTATACACCCGATTGTCAATTGTCTGGGTCTCCCAATAGAGCGACAAAGAAAACCCGTTGTTATGGTGACCCCCTTTAGCCCAGTTCCGGTAAGGCTACTTTCACACATCAGTTTTTTGCAATCAGGCACAATCCGGTTTGTGCCTGATGCAACGGATCCGTCTCAGTGTGTAAAAACTTATGCGACAGATCCTTTTTTTTTATGCTGAGAGAGAGAAACCCCATCATCACCGCACATACGCAAGCACTCCCGCACGCACCATCACCGCACAGACACCGGCACTCCCGCACGCACCATCACCGCACAGACACCGGCACTCCCGCACGCACCATCACCGCACAGACACCGGCACTCCCGTCCCGCACGCACCATCACCGCACAGACACCGGCACTCCCGCACGCACCATCACCGCACAGACACCGGCACTCCCCATCACCGCACATACACCGGCACTCCCCATCACCGCACACGCAGGCACTCCCGCACACACCATCACCACATACACCGGCACTCCCGCATGCACATACACCGACCACGCAGGAACTACAGCCCCCCCCCCCCCCAACAATAGCAGCCAGCAGCCGCCCAGAATAGCCGCATCCATTAGGTGCGACTATCCCGGCACTGTGCCCGGCCATCCCAAATTGCCCTGGTGCAGTGGCAATCGAGGTAATAAGGAGTTAGTGGCAGCTATGGGCTGCTGCCATTAAGTCCTAAATTAATCATGGCAGGCATCTCCTCGAGATTAAGAAAATGAAGACATACACCCAAAAATCCTTTACTTGAAATAAATTAACAAAAAAAAAAAAAACAACCTCTTTCACCACTTTATTCAAGACCCCAAATACCCTTCCATGTCCGACGTAATCCAGAGGTCCCTCGACGCTGTCAGCTCTGCTACATCAGAAGCTGACAGCTGTCACAGACCACGACCGCTCTGTAAGCTCCCCGCAGCGACTGAAGTGAGTCGCGCTATCAGCGATGACATCACTCAGGTTAACCGCGGCCACAGATCTCAGCAGGAGGACTTCTGCTGTGGCCGCGGGTAACCTCAGTGACGACACCGCTGATCGCCCAGCTCACTGCGGTCACTCGGGATTTGCGGTCACCGGTGACCGAAAATCAGGCCATGTCACACAGACAGAGCCGTGGGATGACAATGAAGTCGGGTGAAGTTCATCTGACTTCATTCTGATCGTGCGGCTCTGTCTGTGGCTACTGTCAGCGGCCATTCAGCTCTGCTACATCGCTCTGCCTGTGGCTGCCGTCAGCGGCTATTCAGCTCTGCTACATGGCTCTGCCTGTGGCTGCTGTCAGCGGCCATTCAGCTCTGCGACATGGCTCTGTCTGTGGCTGCTGTCAGCGGCCATTCAGCTCTGCGACATGGCTCTGTCTGTGGCTGCTGTCAGCGGCCATTCAGCTCTGCTACATGGCTCTGTCTGTGTCTGCTGTCAGCAGCCATGTAGCAGAGCTGAATGGCAAATGACAGCTGCTGAGAGAAAAAAAAAAAAAGAATCGCACTTGCATTGCACACTGACCTAACGTGAACTAAAATCGGCAGTTTTTTTTCAGGCAAGTCGGACCGATTTTACACGCATAAATGTGTTTCCAGCCTTAGTCAGATGCAATACCCTGTGGCGACTAAGCCTCAGGGGCGCCGCATATACAGTATGTTACCATTTTACTACAGTAAACTTATCACAAACATGAGTTATGTACTTTTGAAACCAGACGTTTGTGATTTCATGTCAGATGGTGAGGAAACACCTGCAGATGTGTCTTTATGGAGAGTGGAGGGGAAACTTCTTGTTTGAACTGTATGAGGGAGTCGGTATCAGCGAAATTAAGCTGTCGGAGTTGGAAGTTTGGCTTATTGACTCCTGTATTTCACAATGTTTTCCGTTTTGTTTTTTTAATTTACCTACCATGCTCATTATATTGTAAAACCTGGCAGCAGGATTCTTCAGGTCAGTATTAGTACGCAGATTAAAAAAAAAATATTTATACGTTTTAGTTGTGTAAAAAAAAAAAAAAAAATTCTGACATTTGTATAACAATTTTTTGGCTATTGTCACCATTTTATGAAACCCGTAACGTTCTCATTTTTTTGAATCTGGGGCTGTGTGAGGACTTCATGTTTGTGCTCTTAGCTGATGTTTTTACAGATCCCAATTTGGGGTATTTGTGAGGTTTTGATCGTCTTTTGGATTACAAGGTTGTGGTGACAAAAAACAAACCATAATTCTAGCGTTGATTATTTTTCTTACTGCTGTTTACCGATTAATTTTTCATTTTTTGATCGTTTGGACATTTCTGAACGCAGCAATACCAATAGGTGTATTTATTGTTATATTTTTACCCCTTCTCCCCAGCCTGTTTCCAAGTTCATGAACAGGCCATTTTTTTTTCAATTCTGACCAGTGGTAATAACTCTGGAGCTTCAATGGATCCCGGTGATTCTGCAAAAGTTTTTTTCTTCATAATATTTTACACTTCATTATATGGGTAAATTTAAGCCGACTTTTTTTTACTTGTGAAAATATTGGAAATTTGGGGAAAATTTAGCAATTTTTAAACTTTTGTTATAACTTGTGTCACACAAAATAAATAAATCACATTCCCCACATGTCTACTTTACATCAGCACAATTTTTTGAAACAATTTTGTTAGGACGTTATAAGGGTTCAAAGGTCATCAGCAATTTCTCATTTTACCAATAAAATGAAAAATCTTTCCTCCACCCCCCCACAAAAATATCACTTTAGCCCCAATTTAGCATTTTCATAAGGTTACGAAGAGAAATTGCACCATACAATTTGTTGGGTAGTTTTTCCTGAGTACATCAATACCCCATATGTGGTGAAAATCTACTGTTTGGGTGCACGGCAGGGCTCAGAAGGGAAGAAGCGCCATGTTGGAATGCAGATTTAGTTTGAATGATTTCTAGATGCCATGTCCCATTGGCGCAAAAAAAAAAAAAAAACACCACAGGTGACCCCCATTTTTCAACCTGCACCCCTCAATGAATTCATCCAGCGGTGCAGTGAGCTTATTAACACCACAGGTGTATTACAAAATGTTATACTTCTGGGCTGTGAACAAAAAAAAAATTACATGTTTACCACTAAAATGTTGTTTTAACACCAGATTACCGATTTTCACAAGAAGAATAGGTATAATTAAAAAAAAAAAAAAAAAAAAAAAAGTCCCATAATGTGTTACACAATTTCTCCTGAACGTGGCAATACCCCTCATGTGACCGTACGGTTTGGCCGCACCGCAGGGCTTGGAAGGGAATGAGCACCATTTCATTTTTGAAGCACAGATGTTCCTAGAATCGTTTGTGGACTCCATTTGCAGAGCCCCTAAGTGCCGGAACAGTGACCACATTTTGGAAATTACACCCCTCTGGGAATTTATATACAGCTGTAGTGACGATTTAGTATCTGGAAATCACGCATAAAGTCAAAACACAGTGAATGCTGCAGAATATATCATTGCACATAAGCTCTTTTTGTGCGCAATACATTGTGCTGCCCAGCACGTGCTTCTGTAAACCCAGGGTTTACAGCTACATCTCCGAAATATGCGATTCAGGAGAAACCTCTGACGGATTAATTCACCATAATGAGGCAGCAGAGTTAGGCTACATGCGCACGCTGCTTCTTTTTCGTGTTCACAAACTGCAGCCAAAACTGCACCTTGTCAGAGAGCCTGGAAATGTCACAAAAAATGTAGGTGCTTTTTTGGTGCGTTTTTGGCTGCAGTTTTGTCAACAATTGTTTCATGTATTTTTCAGTTCAAACAAGCCCATAAAGCTTGTTGAATTGAAAAGAAAAAAAAATTATAAATAAATAAAACTGGCGTGCAGCCCCCCCTCCCCCCCCAATTTTAATGCCAGCCACATAAAGCCATACAGCTGAAAGCTGGTATTCTCAGGATGGGGAGCTCCACGTTATGGGGAGCCCCCCAGCCTAACAATATCAGTCAGCAGCCGCCCAGAATGGCCGCATACATTAGATGCGAGTGTTCTGGGACAGTGCCCAGCTCTTCCCGATTTGCCCTGGTGCGTTGGCAAATCGGGGTAATAAGGAGTTATTGGCAGCCCATAGCTGCCAATAAGTCCTAGATTAATCATGTCCGGCGTCTATGAGACACCCTCCATGATTAATCTGTAAATTACAGTAAATAAACACACACACCCGAAAAATCCTTTATTAGAAATAAAAACACACACATTCCCTCATTACCAATTTATTAACCCCGACAAAGCCCTCCATGTCAGGCGTAATCCAGGATGGTTCAGCGCCGCATCCAGCTCTGCTGCATGGAGGTGCCCGGAGCTGCAGAAGACACAGCCGCTCCTGTCACCTCCACGCAGCAAATTAAGACAGCTGCGCGATCAGCTGAGCTGTCACTGAGGTTACCCGCGGCCACCACTGCATCCAGCGGTGGCCGCGAGTAACCTCAGTGACAGCTCAGCTGATCGCGCTACTGCCTGGAGCTGACAGGAGCGTGGAGGACGGGACTATCAGCGGTGGCGGTGAGAGGGGTCCATCATCTCCCCTGTGCGTGCACGCTGGGGACAGCGGTACTTCGGGGAACACGTGAAGGACGGGACTATCAGCGGCGGCGGCAAGAGGGGGATGGACATTGGCAGCTGAAAACATTGATTTTTCCCTCTCGCTGCCGCCGCTGCTGATAGTCCCCGTCCTCCACATCATGTCCCCTGTGCGTGCACGCTGGGGACAGCGGTACTTCGGGGAACACGTGAAGGACGGGACTATCAGCGGCGGCGGCAAGAGGGGGATGGACATAGCAGCGGCGGCAGCGAGAGGGAAAAATCAATGTTTTCAGCTGCCAATGTCCATCCCCCTCTTGCCGCCGCCGCTGATAGTCCCGTCCTTCACATCATCTCCCCTGGGGACAGCGATACTTTGGGGAACACATGGAGGACGGGACGGGACCACTTGCCTGACCTCACTTCCTGACAAATCACCTGCGTTTTTGGTACCAAAAACGCAGGTAAAATGCACCACTTTTGATTAGCATGCATTTTTCCTGCGTTTTTGATGCCCTCATTGATTTCAATGGGTGACAAATGTTGACAAAAACGCAGGAAGAATGAACATGCTGCATTTTTTTTGTCACAAACTTTTGACAAAAACAACGCTGACAAACTGCAATGTGCGCATGACAAATCTGACTTCTCATAGACTTTGCTGGGAAGTCAGATGTCAGAAAGTTCAGCTGACAAAACTGCAGCCAAAAAAGCAGCAAAAAAGCAGGAAAAAAAAAGCAGTGTGCGCATGTAGCCTTACGCCAGACTCTAGCTCCTGTTGAGCGGTGTCCACCTTTTCAAAAAGGTTAACAAAACTGTTAATGACCGCACTTCTGTACAGGTCTAAAAACTCGTGTTAATAAAAAAAAAAAAACAAAAACAACTCCAGACCAAAAGCCAGACATGAGGCCAAAGGGACTCCCTCTGCCTAGTTAGTGAATTTTTCAGAGATTAAGGTTTCATTCACACAACCGTCCTGTTTTTGCGGTCCGCAAAAAAAAACAAAAAAAAAAAAAACAAACAATTTTTTCAACGTATCCGTGTGACAGCTGCATCCATTCCGTGTTTTCGCAAAAACATCCATGTTGCTTCTGCTTTTTTTACATTAATTTACCAAGGATCCATAGGTTCAACCTACGTGAGGCAGTCACATGTTCACTCCAGTGCCATTTTCTCCAGCTTTTCACAGCATAGAGAGCGCTGGTAATTTACTTGTACGTCTAATATCAGTGTCTTTTCCTGTCATTATCATGGGAAAAAAAAAAAAAAAAACTACTGCTCAGGTTCTGCTGTACTGGCTTCTTTCTCGGCAATACGGACAGCAATCTACATTGTCTGAGGAACCATGGAGGAGTAGGAGGCAGTGTGTTCACCCTATTGTCTCACAGCGGCACAGTAAGGGCCACTTTCATGCCCTGTATTCAGACCTGCGCCAGCACCCAGATGGGTAAACAGGTAGAACCTGTCTGTGGACAGTTTTGATCTTCTACTATCAACTTTCCGTCCTGGGCTCACCTTCCACGACACCAACATGAGGTGCAGTAATTCACCTGAAGAACGGCTCATTGTTACATTAAGGTAAGTTATCGTAGGTTCTCACTGGTCCAACATTCCGGTTGAATGTGCCAGCAAGTATGGGATCGATGTGGCCCCCCCACCTTTGGATTACGGCGGATCTGAATTAGGGATTGACCGGGGAAAGATTTGAGAAGAGGGCGGCTTTTGCATTTAATTTGTGAATTTCTTAATTTATGTCTTCTCAGGTTAGTCTTTGGAGAACAGAGTGGGTCATCGTATTGGATTACGGCAGACATTTAAATTTTATTAGAATTATTAATGGTTAACGAGGGCTTATGTCCTTTTTTTTGTTAAAGAAGGGAATTTTGTTACTTACCGTAAATTCCTTTTCTTCTAGCTCCAATTGGGAGACCCAGACGATTGGGTGTATAGCTACTGCCTCCGGAGGCCACACAAAGTATTACACTAAAAAGTGTAAGGCCCCTCCCCTTCTGCATATACACCCCCCGTGGGATCACGGGCTGCTTCAGTTTTAGTGCAAAAGCAAGAAGGAGGAAAGCCAATAACTGGTTAAACAATTCAATCCGAAGGAACATCGGAGAACTGAAACCATTCAACATGAACAACATGTGTACCCGAACAACCAAAAATCCCGAAGGAACAGGGGCGGGTGCTGGGTCTCCCAATTGGAGCTAGAAGAAAAGGAATTTACGGTAAGTAACAAAATTCCCTTCTTCTTCGGCGCTGCATTGGGAGACCCAGACGATTGGGACGTCCAAAAGCAGTCCCTGGGTGGGTAAATTAATACCTCAAGTTTGGACTGTAAAAACAGCCCTTCCCTACATGGAGGCAACCGCCGCCTGCAGGACTCTTCTACTTAGGCTGGCATCCGCCTAAGCGTAGGCATGCACCTGATAACGCTTGGTGAAGGTGTGCAGACTCGCCCAGGTAGCCGCCTGGCACACCTGCTGAGCCGTAGCCTGGTGCCGTAATGTCCAGGACGCACCCACGGCTCTGGTAGAATGGGCCTTCAGCCCTGATGGAACCGGAAGCCCAGCAGAACGGTAGGCTTCAAGAATTGGTTCCTTGATCCATCGAGCCAGGGTGGATTTGGAAGCCTGCGACCCTTTGCGCTGACCAGCGACAAGGACAAAGAGTGCATCCGAGCGGCACAGGGGCGCCGTGCGGGAAATGTAGATTCTGAGCGCTCTCATCAGATCCAACAAATGCAAATCCAATTCATATCGATGAACTGGATGAGGACAAAAGGAAGGTAAGGAGATATCCTGACTGAGATGAAAAGGGGGATACCACCTTAGGGAGAAACCCCGGAATCAGGCGCAGCACTACCTTGTCTTGGTGAAACACCAGGAAGGCAGCTTTGGATGACCGCGCTGCTAGCTCGGACACTCTCTGAAGAGACGTGACCGCTACCAAAAAGGCCACTTTCTGTGAAAGTCGAGAAAGTGAAACATCCCTCAGAGGCTCAAAGGGCGGCTCCTGGAGAGCAATTAGTACCCTGTTCAGACCCCATGGGTCTAACGGCCTCTTGTACGGAGGGACAATGTGACAAACCCCCTGCAGGAACGTGCGTACCTGAGGAAGTCGTACTATGCGCTTCTGAAAGAATACAGACAGCGCTGGGACTCGTCCGTTAAGGGAGCCGAGCGACAAACCTTTTCCCAAACCAGATTGCAGGAAGGAAGGAAAAGTAGGCAATGCAAATGTCCAGGGAGACACTCCCTGAGCAGAGCACTAAGATAAGAATATCTTCCACGTCTTGTGGTAGATCTTGGCAGACGTCGGCTTCCTAGCCCGTCTCATGGTGACAATGACGTCTTGAGATAATCCTGAAGACGCTAGGATCCAGGACTCAATGGCCACACAGTCAGGTTCAGGGCTGTAGAATTCAGATGGAAAAAACGGCCCTTGGGACAGTGTCTGGCCGGTCTGGTAGTGCCCACGGTCGGCCGACCGTGAGATGCCACAGATGCAGGTACCACGACCTCCTCGGCCAGTCTGGGGCGACGAGGATGGCGCGGCGGCAATCGGAGCTGATCTTGCGTAGCCCTCTGGGCAACAGTGCCAGAGGGGGAAACACATAGGGTAGCTGGAACTGCGACCAATCCTGAACTAAGGCGCCTGCCGCCAGAGCTCTTTGATCGTGAGACCGCGCCATGAAAATCGGGCCCTTGTTGTTGTGCCGAGACGCCATTAGGTCGACGTCCGGCCTCCCCCAGCGGCTACAGATTTCTTGAAACCCGTCCGGGTGCAGAGACCATTCCCCTGCGTCCATGCCCTGGCGACTGAGGAAGTCTGCTTCCCAGTTTTCTACGCCCGGGATGTGAACTGCGGATATGGTGTATGCTCTGTCTTCCACCCACATCAGAATCCGCCGGACTTCCTGGGAGGCTTGCCGACTGCGTGTTCCGCCTTGGTGGTTGATGTATGCCACCGCTGCGAAGTTGTCCGACTGAATTCGGATCTGTTTGCCTTCCAGCCTCTGCTGGAAGGTTTGCAGGACAAGATACCCTGCCCAGATTTCCAGAACATTGATCTGAAGGGTGGACTCCTCTGAAGAGAGTCCTTGCCCGTCTGAGAAAGGGGTACGTTCCTGTCTAGGGACGTCGACTTCCCATCCCATTGGCGAAGAATGTCCTATAGAAGTGGACGCAGATGAAACTGCGCGAAAGGGACTGCCTCTGCATGAGGCGTCTTAAGGGGTGTGACTGGCCTTGAAGGAGCGACTGCACCCCCGTCTGTAGTGAACGCTGTATGTCCAGCGGGAGCTGCACTATCGCTGAGAGAGTGTGAAGCTCCATGCCAAGATATGTCAGTGAGTGGGTCGGTGTCAGATTTAACTTTGAAAAGTTTATGATCCACCCGAAACTCTGGAGAGTCTCCAGCGCCACGTTCAGGCTGTGTTGGCATGCCTCTTGAGAGGGTGCCTTGACAAGTAGATCGTCCAAGTAAGGGATCACAGAGTGACCCTGAGAGTGCAGGACTACTCCCACTGCTGCCATGAACTTGGTGAAAAGCCGTGGGGCTGTCGCCAGACCGAAGGGCAGGGCTACGAACTGAAGATACTCGTCTTCAATAACGAATCGTAGCCAACACCGGTGCTCTGGAGCAATCGGCACGTGGAGATAAGCATCCTGATGTCTATTGACGCTAGGAAAACTCCTTGAGACATTGAGGCAATGACGGAGCGGAGGGATCCCATCCGGAACCGCCTGGATTTCACGTGGTTGTTGAGCAGGTTTAGGTCCAAAACGGAACGGAAAGAGCCGTCGTTTTTTGGTACCACAACCAGATTGGAGTAAAAACCGTATCTTGTTCCTGAGGAGGAACAGGGAGTACCACTCCTTCTGCCTGCAGAAGAGCATCGGCTCGGTCGGGAGGTGAGGAAGTTCTGAAGATCTAGTCGGAGGACGAGAACAGAACTCTATCCTGTACACGTGAGACAAAATGTCTCTCACCCACCGGTCTTTGACCTGTGGCAGCTAAATGTCGCCAAAGCGGGAGAGTCTGCCACCGACCGCAGATGCGGAGAGAGAGGGCTGAATGTCATGAGGAAACCGCCTTGGTAGCGGTTCCTCCGGCTGCCTTCCTTGGGCGTGATTGAGCCTGTCAGGAATCTGCGCCTCTCTGAGCCTTTTGAGTCCTTTTGGACGAGGACAATTGGGACCTGCCCGAGCCTGGGAAGGACCGAAACCTCGACTGTCCCTTCCTCTGTTGGGTGTTGTTTGATCTGGGCTGGTGTAAGGAAGAGTCCTTACCCTTGGACTGTTTAATGATTTCATCCAATCGCTCACCAAACAGTCTGTCACCAGATAATGGCAAACTGGTTAAGCACTTTTTTGGAAGCAGAATCTGCTTTCCATTCCCTCAACCACAAGGCTCTGCGTAAAACCACGGAGTTGGCGGACGCCACTGACGTACGGCTCGTAGAGTGCAGGACAGCATTAATAGCGTAAGTCGCAATGCAGACATTGCGAGGTTAAGGACGCCCTCTGCGGCACAGATGTACATGTGACAGTGTCCACTTGCGCAAGACCAGCTGAAAAAGCTTGGAATGCCCATACGGCTGCGAATGCCGGAGCAACCGACACGCCGATAGCTTCATAGACAGAATTCAACCAAAGGACCATCTGTCTGTCAATGGCATCTTTAAGTGAAGTCCCATCTTCCACTGCAACTATGGATCTAGCCGCAAGCCTGGAGATAGGGGAATCCACCTTTGGACACTGGGTCCAGCGCTTGACCACGTCAGGGAGAAAAAAGGATAACGTGTATCCTTAATACGAAACGCTTATCTGGATAAGTGTGGTGTTTCCGGATTGCTTCTCTGAAGTCAGAGTGGCCAGAAAAGTACTCAATATACGCTTGAGATACTGAAAAGGGATTTCTCCTGCTGTGAAGCTGACTCCTCCACCGGAGGAGCTGAGGGAGAAATATCCAACATTCCCTTGATGGACGCTAGAAGATCATTCACTATGGCGTCACCATCCGGAGTATCCGGATTGAGAGCGGTCTCAGGATCAGAGTCCTGATCAGCTACGTCTGCCTCATCATACAGAGAGTCCCGCTGGGACCCTAACCAGTGATGAAGCCGAGTGCCGCTCCCAGCGAGCTCGCTTAGACTGTCTGGGACTGTCGTCCGTGTCAGAGCCTGCGCCCTGGGATGCATGGGACCCCCCCGGAGCACTGATTTGTTCCAAATGAGGGCGTATCAACATTGCCCATGGTCCGTCTGGACTGCAAAGTCTCTAAGATGTTAGTCACAGTCACAGACCTATCAGCCGAAACTGCAACTCCGTCCCTGTCCCTGGACAGGGTTCACAGGTGGTTCCTTTAGCCACCTCTAGCAGAGACCCCGGCTGACCAAGTGCTACAGGGGAGCATTGCACACAATGGGGACAGTGGAACCTGCCGTGTGGAACAGTATCACGTGCAGTACAAGCAGCATAGAAAGCCTGTGCCTTGGCACCCTTTCTTTTTTGCTGCTGTTGTCTAGCCATCTAGAAGCATATAGCCAAGAATAGCGACCGTACAGTGCAGTGTATAGCATACCAGCATAAAGTACAAATGAACACTTCAGCACATGCAATACAAGCAGCCTAGAAAGCCTGTGCCTTAGCACCCTTGCTTTTTGCTGCTGTAGTCTAGCCATCTAGGCATAAAGTACAAATGGCATTAGTGGGGTCAGCACTTCAGGTGCTGCTTACCGCCCGCCCAAAGGCGGGTGTGTGGTCGCCCGAATCCTGTGACTGGTTGCCCAGAGCTTGTCTCCCTTCTCCAGCCCAGACTGCGTGCAGGAATGGCTGCCGGCGTCTTGTGAAGAGGGGCGGGCCGTGGGCGTGCCCCAGACAAGAGCGGGAAACTGGCGTCCCACTGTGTCCAGTGAAGGGGGCTGGAGAATGCAAAGCAGACTCCAGCTCTCGGCGCTGACTGTCTGTACAGCGTCCCGCCCCTCCCCTGACTGGCAGGGCTGGGGGCGGGAACGAAGTGAAAACTAGGCCGCAAAGCCGGGGACTCGAGTAATAAGCGCGGCCGTCCTATGTGCACGGCCAGCGCGGAAGTCCCCGGCGCACCACAAGTCCCAGCCGCGCCACAGTGTAAAACACCCCGCAGCGGCCGGCGCGGCAGTTTCTAACACATAAATTCACTCAGCTAAGCTGCAGTGAATAATAGCACAAGCGCTCCGCGCTGTTGTCCCCGGCGCACTAGCACTCCCAGCAATGCTGGTGTGTGTGTGCGCGATGTGTACGGGGACACAGAGTACCTTAATGTAGCAGGGCCCTGTCCCTGACGATACCCAGCTCCATATCCAGCAGGATCTCCGGGTCTGTGGATGGAGCCCGGTCTCAGTGCCTGGAGACCGGTAAGATCCCACTTCACCCAGAGCCCCGAGGGGGGATGGGGAAGGAAAACAGCATGTGGGCTCCAGCCTCCGTACCCGCAATGGGTACCTCAACCTTACAAACCGCAAGTGGGGTGAGAAGGGAGCATGCTGGGGACCCCATATGGGCCCACTTTTCTTCCATCCGACATAGTCAGCAGCTACTGCTGACTAAAAACAGTGGAGCTATGCGTGGATGTCTGACCTCCTTCGCACAAAGCATGAAAACTGAAGCAGCCCGTGATCCCACGGGGGGTGTATATGCAGAAGGGGAGGGGCCTTACACTTTTTAGTGTAATACTTTGTGTGGCCTCCGGAGGCAGTAGCTATACACCCAATCGTCTGGGTCTCCCAATGGAGCGCCGAAGAAATAAAACTTAACTTTCAAATAATGGAATTAGTAATAGAGGTGTCTGCTAGCGGCCCATCCATTACTAATACCAGGGCTTGATGCCAGGTGGCAATCCACAGCTGGCATCAACCCCAGTTTGCCTCAGCACCAGGGCAAAAAGAAAGCCGGTTCCAGCGCCAGAATTGGCGCACCTAATGGATGCGCCACTTCTGAGGTGGCTACTATGGTGAGGCTGAAAAGGGCCAAATAACCATGGCCCTTTCCACCCTAATAATATCAGCCCCCGGTTATCTGCTGTACCATGGCTGGTTTCACAAAAGTCGGGTGGGACCCCAAGTCTTAAAAAAAAAAAAAAGAAGTGTAACAAGTGTGAAGTCCCCTATAAAAATTATATTTTTATAGGGACTTCACACTATTATAAAAACAGTCAAGTGACAGCAGAGAGCAGAGGGTTGCAGCCTGCAGCTGTCCCTGTGCTGGATATGAAAATAATGTGGGGACCCCGCGTTATTTCTTTTTCCAACTCACTCCCCCCCTCCCCAAGAAGAAAAAAAAAAAAAAAAAAAAAAAATCCAAGCAAGCTCTTACTTTTTTTTCTATCTAATGGTCAACTTATCTATATTCGAGCCATCACTTATCCTAGCCTTTTAACTAACTAAAAATAGTGACAAGCGTTTTTAACCCTTTAGTGACGGAGCTAATTTTCACCTTAATGACCAGACCAAATTTTGCAATTCTGACCAGTGTCACTTCATGAGGTTATAACTCTGGAACGCTTCAACGGATCCCGGTGATTCTGAGATTGTTTTTTCGTCACATATTGGACTTCATGTTAGTACCAAATTTAGGACAATATTTTTTGCGTTTATTGAAGAAAAAAATTGAATATTGGCAAAAATTTTGAAAATTTAGCAATTTTCAACTTTTGAATTTTTATACCGTTAAACCAGAGATTTCTGTGACACAAAATAGTTAATAAATAACATTTCCCACATGTCTACTGTACATCAGCACAATTTTGGAAACAAAATTTTTTTTTGTTAGGAAGTTAGAGGGGTTCAAAGTTTATCAGCGATTTCTCATTTTTACATCAAAATTTACAAAACCATTTTTTTAGGGACCACATCACATTTGAAGTGACTTCAATAGGCCTAGATGACAGAAAATACCCAAATGTGACACCATTCTAAAAACTGCACCCCCCAAAGTACTCAAAACCACATTCAAGAAGTTTATTAACCCTTCAGGTGCTTCACATGAACAAAAGCAATGTGGAATGAAAAAAAGCAAAGAAGGGAATTTTGTTACTTACCGTAAATTCCTTTTCTTCTAGCTCCTATTGGGAGACCCAGACGATTGGGTGTATAGCACTGCCTCCGGAAGCCACACAAAGCATTACACTAAAAAGTGTAAGGCCCCTCCCCTTCTGGCTATACACCCCCCGTGGGATCACGGGCTGCTCAGTTTTAGTGCTAAAGCAAGAAGGAGGAAAGCCAATAACTGGTTTAAACAAATTCACTCCGAAGTAACATCGGAGAACTGAAAACCATTCAACATGAACAACATGTGTACCCGAAAAAAAACCAACAATCCCGAAGGACAACAGGGCGGGTGCTGGGTCTCCCAATAGGAGCTAGAAGAAAAGGAATTTACGGTAAGTAACAAAATTCCCTTCTTCTTCGGCGCTCCATTGGGAGACCCAGACGATTGGGACGTCCAAAAGCAGTCCCTGGGTGGGTAAAGAAATACCTCATGTTAGAGCTGCAAAGACAGCCTTCCCCTACGGGGAGGTAACTGCCGCCTGCAGGACTCTTCTACCTAGGCTGGCGTCCGCCGAAGCATAGGTATGCACCTGATAATGTTTGGTGAAAGTGTGCAGACTCGACCAGGTAGCTGCCTGGCACACCTGTTGAGCCGTAGCCTGGTGTCGTAATGCCCAGGACGCACCCACGGCTCTGGTAGAGTGGGCCTTCAGCCCTGATGGAACCGGAAGCCCAGCAGAACGGTAGGCTTCAAGAATTGGTTCTTTGATCCATCGAGCCAGGGTGGCTTTGGAAGCCTGCGACCCTTTGCGCTTACCAGCGACAAGGACAAAGTGCATCCGAGCGGCGCAGGGGCGCCGTGCGGGAAATGTAGATTCTGAGTGCTCTCACCAGATCTAACAAATGTAAATCCTTTTCATACCGAAGAACTGGATGAGGACAAAAGGAAGGCAAGGAGATATCCTGATTAAGATGAAAAGAGGATACCACCTTAGGGAGAAACTCCTGAATGGGGCGCAGCACTACCTTGTCCTGGTGGAACACCAGGAAGGGAGCCTTGGATGACAGCGCTGCTAGCTCAGACACTCTCCGAAGAGACGTGACCGCCACTAGAAAGGCCACTTTCTGTTAGAGACGAGAAAGTGAAACATCCCTCAGAGGCTCGAAGGGCGGCTTCTGGAGAGCAACTAGTACCCTGTTTAGATCCCATGGATCTAACGGCCGCCTGTACGGAGGGACGATATGACAAACCCCCTGCAGGAACGTGCGCACCTGAGAAAGTCGTGCTAGACGCTTCTGAAAAAACACGGATAGTGCCGAGACTTGCCCTTTAAAAGGGAGCCGAGCGACAAGCCCTTTTCCAACCCAGATTGCAGGAAGGAAAGAAAAGTAGGTAACGCGAATGGCCAGGGGGATACTCCTTGTGCAGAGCACCAGGATAAGAAAATCCTCCACGTTTTGTGGTAGATCTTAGCAGAAGTGGACTTCCTAGCCTGTCTCATGGTGGCAACGACTCCTTGGGATAATCCTGAAGACGCTAGGATCCAGGACTCAATGGCCACACAGTCAGGTTCAGGGCCGCAGAATTCCGATGGAAAAACTGTCCCAAGGGCCGTAAGTCTGGTCGGTCTGGTAGTGTCCACGGTTGGCCGACCGTGAGATGCCACAGATCCGGGTACCACGACCTCCTCGGCCAGTCTGGGGCGACGAGTATGACGCGGCTGCAATCGGATCTGATCTTGCGTAGCACTCTGGGCAAGAGTGCCAGAGGTGGGGACACATAAGGGAGCCGGAACTGCGACCAATCTTGCACTAAGGCGTCTGCCGCCAGAGCTCTTTGATCGCGAGACCGCGCCATGAACGTCGGGACCTTGTTGTTGTGCCGCGACGCCATTAGGTCGACGTCCGGCACCCCCCAGCGGCGACAGATTTCCTGAAACACGTCCGGGTGAAGGGACCATTCCCCTGCGTCCATACCCTGGCGACTGAGGAAGTCTGCTTCCCAGTTTTCTACGCCCGGGATGTGAACTGCTGATATGGTGGATGCTCTGTCCTCCACCCACAACAGAATCCGCCGGACTTCCTGGAAGGCTTGCCGACTGCGTGTCCCTCCTTGGTGGTTGATGTATGCCACCGCTGTGGAGTTGTACGACTGAATTCGGATCTGCTTTCCTTCCAGCCACTGCTGGAAGGCTAGTAAGGCAAGATACACTGCCCTGATTTCCAGAACATTGATCTGAAGGGTGGACTCCTGCTGAGTCCACGTCCCTTGAGCCCTGTGGTGGAGAAAAACTGCTCCCCACCCTGACAGACTCGCGTCTGTCGTGACCACTGCCCAGGATGGGGGTAGGAATGATCTTCCCTGTGATAATGAGGTGGGAAGAAGCCACCATTGAAGAGAGTCCTTGGCCGTCTGGGAAAGGGAGACTTTCCTGTCCAGGGAAGTTGACTTCCCGTCCCATTGGCGGAGAATGTCCCATTGAAGTGGGCGCAGATGAAACTGTGCAAACGGGACTGCCTCCATTGCTGCCACCATCTTCCCTAGGAAGTGCATGAGGCGCCTTAAGGAGTGCGACTGACCATGAAGGAGAGACTGTACCCCTGTCTGTAGTGACCGCTGCTTGTCCAGCGGAAGCTTCACTATCGCTGAGAGAGTATGAAACTCCATGCCAAGATACGTTAGTGATCGAGTCGGTGCCAGGTTTGACTTTGAAAAGTTGATGATCCACCCGAAAGTCTGGAGAGTCTCCAGCGCAACATTCAGGCTGTGTTGGCATGCCTCTTGAGAGGGTGCTTTGACAAGTAGATCGTCCAAGTAAGGGATCACCGAGTGTCCCTGGGAGTGCAAGACTGCTACCACTGCCGCCATGACCTTGGTGAAAACCCGTGGGGCTGTCGCCAGACCAAATGGCAGAGCTACGAACTGGAGATGGTCGTCTCCGATCACGAAACGTAGAAAACGTTGGTGCTCTGTAGCAATCGGCACGTGGAGATAAGCATCTTTGATGTCTATTGATGCAAGGAAATCTCCTTGAGACATTGAGGCAATGACGGAGCGGAGGGATTCCATCCGGAACCGCCTGGCGTTCACATGCTTGTTGAGCAGCTTTAGGTCCAGAACAGGACGGAACGAGCCGTCCTTTTTTGGAACCACGAAGAGATTGGAGTAAAAACCTTGCCCTTGTTCCTGAAGAGGAACAGGGATCACCACTCCTTCTGCTCTTAGTGAGCCCACCGCCTGCAGAAGAGCATCTGCTCGGTCGGGATGTGGGGAAGTTCTGAAGAACCGAGGCGGAGGACGAGAACTGAACTCTATCCTGTACCCGTGAGACAAAATGTCTGTTACCCACCGGTCCTTGACCTGTGGCAGCCAAATGTCGCAAAAGCGGGAGAGCCTGCCACCGACCGAGGATGCGGAGGGAGGAGGCCGAAAGTCATGAGGCAGCCGCCTTGGAAGCGGTTCCTCCGGTTGCTTTCTTGGGGCGTGAGTGAGCCCGCCAGGAATCTGAGCCCCTTTGCTCCTTCCGAGTCCCTTTGGACGAGGAGAATTGGGCCTTGCCGGAGCCTTGAAAGGACCGAAACCTCGACTGCCACCTCCTTTGTTGAGGTTTGCTTGATCTGGGCTGGGGTAAGGAGGAGTCTTTACCCTTCGACTGTTTAATGATTTCAGCCAATTGCTCACCAAACAGTCTGTCTACAGATAGTGGCAAGCTGGTTAAACATTTTTTGGAAGCAGAATCCGCTTTCCATTCTTTTAACCACAAGGCTCTGCGCAAAACCACCGAGTTGGCAGACGCCATTGAGGTACGGCTCGTAGAGTCCAGGACAGCGTTGATAGCATAGGTCGCAAACGCAGACATTTGCGAAGTTAAGGACTCCACTTGCGGCACTGCTGGACGTATGATAGAGTCCACCTGTGCCAGACCAGCTGAAATAGCTTGGAGTGCCCACACGGCCGCGAATGCTGGAGCAAACGACGCGCCGATAGCTTCATAGACAGATTTTAACCATAGGTCCATCTGTCTATCATTGGCATCTTTAAGTGAAGCCCCATCCTCCACTGCAACTATGGATCTAGCCGCAAGCCTGGAGATTGGGGGATCCACCTTTGGACACTGGGTCCAGCGTTTGACCACGTCAGGGGGAAAGGGATAACGTGTATCCTTAAGACGTTTGGAGAAACGCTTGTCTGGATAAGCATGGTGTTTCTGGACTGATTCTCTGAAGTCAGCGTGGTCCAGAAAAGTACTCAGTTTACGCTTGGGATACCTGAAATGGAACTTCTCCTGCTGTGCAGCTGCCTCTTCTGCTGAAGGGGCTGGGGGAGAAATATCCAACAGTCTATTGATGGCCGCTATAAGGTCATTTACCATGGCGTCACCATCAGGAGTATCCAGATTGAGAGCGGTCTCAGGATTAGACTCCTGATCACCCTCCTCTGTCTCATCATGCAGAGACTCTTCCCGCTGAGACCCTGATCCGCGTGATGACGTGGAGGGTCTCTCCCAGCGAGCTCGCTTAGGCTGCCTGGGACTGTCATCTGAGTCAGAGCCTTCAGCCTGAGATGCCTGGGACCCCCTTGAAGCACGGATTAACTCCAACTGAGGGGGACCGGGGAACATTGACGCAGCAGTGTCCATGGTCTGAGTAACTGGCCTGGCCTGCAAGGTCTCTAGGATTTTTGTCATAGTGACAGACATCTTGTCAGCAAAAACTGCAAACTCTGTCCCCGTCACCGGGACAGGGTTCACCGGTGACTCTGCCTGGGCCACTACCACCATAGACTCCGGCTGACGAAGTGGCACAGGGACCGAACATTGCACACAATGGGGGTCATTGGAACCTGCCGGTAGATCAGCCCCACAAGCGGCACAAGTAGCGTATACAGCCTGTGTCTTGGCACCCTTGCGTTTTGCGGATGACATGTTGTCGTCTCCTCAGAGCAATATAGGGTATACAGCCAAGAAGCGACCTTACAGTGCAATTATATATATATATATATGGTATAGAGAAAAAAAAAAATACACCAATATAACACTGTGGCACTAGTGGGGCCAGCACTAATGTGCTGCTTACCGCCCGCTTAACGCGGGTGTGTGGTCGCCAGAAATCCCTTGTCTGGGTCTCCCAGAGCCTGTGTCCGTTCTCCAGCCAGACTGCATGTAGGAATGGCTGCCGGCGTCCTGTGGAGAGGGGCGGGCCCTGGGCGTGTGCAGACAAAGAGCGGGAAACCTGCGCTCCACTGTGCCCAGTGAGAGGGCTGGAGTATGTAAATAAGACTCCAGCCCTCGGCGCTGACTATCGTACAGCGTCTCTCCCTTGCCCTGATTGACAGGGTGGGGGCGGGAACGAAGCGGAGCTAGGCCGCAAAAGCCGGGGACTAGATTTATAAGCGCCGCCGTCGTAAAAGCACGGTCGGCGCTAAGTCCCCGGCGCACCACAAGTTTCAGCCGCGCCGCCGCTCCAGGGGCGGCCGGCGCGGCAGTCCCCAACACATAAAGTCCCTCAGGGAAACTGCAGTGACTGTAACCCCAGCGCACAGCGCTACTGTCCCCGGCGCACTAGCACACCCAGCAAGTCTGGAGTGTGCGTGGCCTGTCCATACGGGGACACAGAGTACCTGAATGTTGCAGGGCCTTGTCCCTGAACGGTACCCAGCTCCGTATCCAGCAGGTTCTACGGGTCTGTGGATGGAGCCTGGCCTCAGGGCTTGGGGGCCGGTAAGATCCCACTTCCTCAGAGCCCCTCAGGGGGATGGGGAAGGAAAGCAGCATGTGGGCTCCAGCCTCCGTACCCACAATGGGTACCTCAACCTTAACAAACACCGCCAATAGGAATGGGGTGAGAAGGGAGCATGCTGGGGGCCCTAGTATGGGCCCTCTTTTCTTCCATCCGATATAGTCAGCAGCTACTGCTGACTAAACAGTGGAGCTATGCGTGGATGTCTGACCTCCTTCGCACAAAGCTTGAAAACTGAGCAGCCCGTGATCCCACGGGGGGTGTATAGCCAGAAGGGGAGGGGCCTTACACTTTTTAGTGTAATGCTTTGTGTGGCCTCCGGAGGCAGTGCTATACACCCAATCGTCTGGGTCTCCCAATGGAGCGCCGAAGAAAATTAAAATTTTACCTAAAAATGTTGCTCTAACCCAAATTTATTCACTTTTAGAAGAACACACACAACAAAATGGACCCCAAAACTTGTTCCCCACTTTCTTATGAGTGCGCCGATACCCCACATGTGGTCAGAAACCTCTGTTTGGACAAATGGGAGGGCTCGGAACAGAAGGAGCAATATTTGAATTTTGGAAAGCAAATTTGGCTGAAATAGATTGCGAGCACCATGTTGCATTTACAGGTCCGCTAAGGTACCTAAACAGAAGAAACCCCTCACAAGTGACACCATTTTGGAAACTAGACCCCTCAAGGCTTCTATCTAGGGGTATAGTGAGCATTTTAGATCCACAGGTACTTCACAGATTTTGTTAACGTTACGTTGTCATATTGAAAATTTTAATAATTTTCTCAAAAATGTTGCTTTAGCATCAATTTTCTCACTTTTTCAAGAGGTAATTCCAAAAATTTGACCTCAAGGTTTGTTAACCACTTTTTTATGAGCGCGGTGATACCTCACATGTGGTCTGAAACCTTTGTTTGGACAAATGGGAGGGCTTGGAACGAAAGGAGCAATATTTGAATTTTGGAAAGGAAATTTGGCTGAAAAAGATTGCGGGCACCATGTCACATTTGGAGGACCCCTAAGGTACCTAAACAGCAGAAACCCCACACAAGTGACCCCATTTTGGAAACTAGGCCCCTCAAGGAATTTATCTAGATGTTTGGTGAGTACCCTGAACCCCCAGGTGCTTCACAGAATTTTATAACGTTGAGCCATGAAAAAAAAAAAAGGGAATTTTGTTACTTACCGTAAATTCCTTTTCTTCTAGCTCCAATTGGGAGACCCAGACAATTGGGTGTATAGCTACTGCCTCCGGAGGCCGCACAAAGTACTACACTTAAAAGTGTAAGGCCCCTCCCCTTCTGGCTATACACCCCCCCGTGGGAGCACGGGTCCCTCAGTTTTAGTGCAAAAGCAAGAAGGAGGAAAGCCAATAACTGTTTCAAAAACAAATTCAATCCGATAAACAATATCGGAGAACGTAACTTATCAACATGAACAACATGTGCACCCGAAAAACAAATACCCTAAGAAAAAACAGGGCGGGTGCT
Source organism: Anomaloglossus baeobatrachus (assembly GCF_048569485.1). NCBI lineage: Eukaryota > Metazoa > Chordata > Amphibia > Anura > Aromobatidae > Anomaloglossus > Anomaloglossus baeobatrachus. Next base: position 568,218,109 of record NC_134358.1, on the reverse strand, counting down.
GGGTCTCCCAATTGGAGCTAGAAGAAAAGGAATTTACGGTAAGTAAACAAAATTCCCTTCTTTTTCGCTCCTAATTGGGAGACCCAGACAATTGGGACGTCCAAAAGCAGTCCCTGGGTGGGTAAACGAATACCTCGTGATCGGGCTGTCAGGCAGCCCTTTCTTACAGGTGGGCCACCGCCGCCTGCAGGACTTGTCTACCTAGGCTGGCATCCGCCGAAGCGTAGGTATGCACCTGATAATGCTTGGTAAAAGTGTGCAGACTCGACCAGGTAGCCGCCTGGCACACCTGGTGAGCCGTAGCCTGATGCCGTAATGCCCAGGACGCACCCACGGCTCTGGTAGAATGGGCCTTCAGTCCAGAAGGAGTCGGAAGCCCAGCAGAACGGTAGGCGTGAAGAATTGGTTCCTTGATCCACCGCGCAAGGGTGGATTTGGAAGCTTGCGACCCTTTATGCTGACCAGCGACCAGGATAAAGAGTGCATCCGAACGGCGCAGAGGCGCCGTGCGGGAAATGTAGATCCTGAGTGCTCTCACCAGGTCCAAGAGATGCAAACCCTTTTCAAATTGGTGAACTGGATGCGGACACAAAGATGGTAAAGTGATATCCTGATTGAGATGAAAGGAAGATACCACCTTGGGAAGAAACTCTGGAATTGGACGCAGTACTACCTTGTCTTGGTGAAACACCAGGAAGGGAGATTTGCAAGATAACGCCGCCAGCTCTGACACTCTCCGAAGAGACGTGACCGCCACCAGAAAAGCCACTTTCTGTGAAAGCCGAGAAAAGGAAATCTCCTTCATAGGCTCGAAAGGTGGCTTCTGGAGAGCAATTAGAACCTTGTTCAGATCCCAGGGTTCCAATGGCCGCTTGTAAGGGGGAACGATATGACAAACCCCTTGCAGGAACGTGCGTACCTTAGGAAGTCGCGCCAGGCGCTTCTGAAAGAATACGGATAGCGCAGAGACTTGTCCTTTAAGGGAGCTAAGCGACAAACCTTTTTCCAACCCAGACTGCAGGAAGGAAAGAAAAATAGGTAATGCAAATGGCCAGGGAGAAACTCCCTGAGCAGAGCACCAAGATAAGAATATCTTCCACGTTCTGTGGTAGATCTTGGCGGAGGATGGTTTCCTAGCCTGTCTCATGGTGGCAACAACATCATGAGATAAACCTGAGGTCCCTAGGATCCAGGACTCAATGGCCACACAGTCAGGTTCAGGGCCGCAGAATTCAGATGGAAAAACGGCCCTTGAGACAGCAAGTCTGGACGGCCTGGTAGCGCCCACGGTTGTCCTACCGTGAGATGCCACAGATCCGGGTACCACGACCTCCTTGGCCAGTCTGGAGCGACGAGAATGGCGCAACGGCAGTCGGACCTGATTTTGCGGAGCACTCTGGGCAACAATGCCAGAGGTGGGAACACATAAGGTAGTCGGAACTGCGACCAATCCTGAACTAAGGCGTCTGCCGCCAGAGCTCGGTGATCGTGAGACCGTGCCATGAAAACCGGGACCTTGTTGTTGTGCCGTGACGCCATCAGGTCGACGTCCGGCATCCCCCAGCGGCGACAGATCTCCTGAAACACGTCCGGGTGAAGGGACCATTCCCCTGCGTCCATGCCCTGGCGACTGAGAAAGTCTGCTTCCCAGTTTTCCACGCCTGGGATGTGAACTGCGGATATGGTGGATGCTGTGTTTTCCACCCACGTCAGAATCCGCCGGACTTCTTGAAAGGCTTGCCGACTGCGTGTTCCCCCTTGGTGGTTGATGTACGCCACCGCTGTGGAATTGTCCGACTGAATCCGGATCTGCTTGCCCTCCAGCCACTGTTGGAAGGCTCGCAGAGCAAGATAGACTGCTCTGATTTCCAGAACATTGATCTGAAGGGTGGACTTTCTCTCAGTCCACGTACCCTGAGCCCTGTGGTGAAGAAACACTGCTCCCCACCCTGATAGGCTCGCATCTGTCGTGACCACCGCCCAGGATGGGGGTAGGAACGACTTTCCTTTTGACAATGAGGTGGGAAGAAGCCACCATCGGAGAGAGTCCTTGGCTGCCTGAGAGAGGGAGACATCCCTGTCGAGGGACGTCGACTTCCCGTCCCATTGGCGGAGAATGTCCCATTGTAGAGGGCGCAGATGAAACTGCGCGAAAGGGACTGCTTCCATTGCTGCCACCATCTTCCCTAGGAAATGCATGAGGCGCCTCAAGGAGTGGGACTGGTTCTGCAGGAGAGATTGCACCCCTGTCTGCAGAGAGCACTGCTTGTCCAGTGGAAGCTTCACTATCGCTGAGAGAGTATGAAACTCCATGCCAAGATAGGTTAGTGATTGGGTCGGGGTTAGATTTGACTTTGAAAAGTTGATAATCCACCCGAAACTCTGGAGAGTCTTCAGTGCCACGTCCAGACTGTGTTGGCATGCCTCTTGAGAGGGTGCCTTTATAAGTAGATCGTCCAAATACGGGATCACGGAGTGACCCTGCGAGTGCAGGACAGCTACTACTGCTGCCATGACCTTGGTGAAGACCCGAGGGGCTGTTGCCAGCCCGAAAGGTAACGCTACGAACTGCAGGTGTTCGCTTTCTATAACGAAGCGTAGAAAGCGCTGGTGCTCTGGCGCAATCGGCACGTGAAGATAAGCATCTTTGATGTCTATTGATGCTAAGAAATCTCCTTGAGACATTGAGGCTATGACGGAGCGTAGAGATTCCATCCGGAACCTCCTGGTTTTTACGTGTTTGTTGAGCAACTTTAGATCCAGGACGGGCCGAAAGGACCCATCCTTCTTTGGCACCACAAACAGATTGGAGTAAAAACCGTGACCTTGTTCCTGAAGAGGAACGGAAGTCACCACTCCTTCCGCCTTTAGAGCGGCCACCGCCTGCAGCAGAGCATCGGCTCGGTCGGGCGGTGGGGAAGTTCTGAAGAAACGAGTTGGAGGACGAGAGCTGAACTCTATCCTGTACCCGTGAGACAGAATGTCTCTCACCCAACGGTCTTTGACCTGTGACAGCCAAATGTCGCCAAAGCGGGAGAGCCTGCCACCGACCGAGGATGCGGAGAGAGGAGGCTGAAAGTCATGAGGAAGCCGTCTTGGTAACGGTTCTTCCTGCTGTCTTTTTTGGGCGTGACTGAGTCCGCCAAGAATCTGAGCCTCTCTGATCCTTTTGAGTCCTTTTGGACGAGGAGAATTGGGACCTGCCTGAGCCTCGAAAGGACCGAAAACCAGACTGACCCCTCCTTTGTTGGGGCTTGTTTTGTCTGTGTTGAGGTAAGGATGAGTCCTTACCCTTGGAGTGTTTAATGATTTCATCCAAACGCTCCCCAAACAATCGGTCACGAGAAAAGGGCAAACTGGTTAAGCACTTCTTGGAAGCAGAATCTGCCTTCCATTCTCTCAACCACAGGGCTCTGCGCAAAACCACGGAGTTGGCTGACGCCACCGCCGTACGGCTCGTAGAGTCCAGGACAGCATTAATCGCGTAAGACGCGAATGCAGACATTTGAGAGGTCAATGGTGCCACCTGCGGGGCAGATGTACGTGTGACCGAGTCGACTTGTATAAGCCCAGCTGAAATGGCTTGGAGTGCCCATACGGCTGCAAAAGCTGGCGCCAACGACGCTCCAATAGCTTCATAGATGGATTTCAGCCAGAGCTCCATCTGCCTGTCAGTGGCATCTTTAAGTGCCGCTCCATCTTCTACTGCAACTAAAGATCTAGCTGCAAGCCTGGAGATTGGAGCGTCCACCTTGGGACACTGGGTCCAACCCTTGACCACGTCAGGGGGAAAAGGATAGCGCGTGTATCTTTAAGCCGTTTAGAAAACCGCTTCTCAGGATAAGCGTGGTGTTTCTGGATTGCATCTCTAAAGTCAGAGTGGTCCAGAAAAGTGCTTAATTTACGCTTGGGATATCTGAAATGGAATTTCTCCTGCTGTGAAGCTGCCTCCTCCGCAGGAGGAGCTGGCGGGGAAATATCTAACATCCTATTGATGGACGCTATAAGATCATTCACTATGGCGTCACCATCCGGTGTATCCAGATTGAGAGCGGTCCCAGGATCAGAATCTTGATCAGTTACATCCGCCTCATCACCCATAGATTCGGCCCGCTGGGATCCTGACCAGTGAGACGAAGTTGAGGGCCCCTCATAACGAGCCCGCTTAGGTTGTCTGGGACTGTTGTCTGAGTCAGAATCGTCACCCTGGGGTGCATGTGACACCCCCGGAGCTTAGAAGTGTTCCAGCTGAGGGGGACCAGGGAGCAATGATGCCACAGTGTCCATGGTCTGAGTTACTGGTCTAGGCTGCAATGTTTCAAGAATCTTTGACATGGTCATAGACAGTCTGTCAGCAAAAGCTGCAAACTCCGTTCCTGTCACCTGGACAGCATTCACAGGTGGTACACTCTGGGTCACGTCCAGCAGAGGCCCCGGCTGTGCAAGTTGCACAGGGGCCGAGCACTGCACACAATGGGGGTCAGTGGAACCTGCCGGTAGAGCAGCCCCACATGCGGTACAGGCAGCATATAATGTCTGTGCCTTGGCACCCTTGCGTTTTGCGGATGACATGCTGTTGCCTCCTTGTAATCTAGGAGGGTATATAGCCGAGAATCACCAGCGACCGTACAGTACAAAGTATTTGCAAACACAAAATACTCAGTATACAAACGGCACAAGTGGGGGTGAGCCCTTGAGGGCTGCTTACCGCCCGCTGAACAGCGGGTACGAGGCCGTAGAATCCCGTGTCTGGGTCTCCCCGTCTCCCCTCTGCAGCTCAGCGTGCAGGCAGGAATGGCTGCCGGCGTTCTGTGAAGAGGGGCGGACCGTGGGCGTGCCACAAACAAAGTGCGGGAAACTGCGTCCTACTGTGCCTGGTGTGAGGGCTGGAGTATGTAAAAAAGACTCCAGCCCTCAGCGCTGATGCTCTGTACAGCGTCCCGCCCTCCTCCTGACTGGCAGGTGCGGAGGCGGGAACGAACGAACTAGGCCGCAAAAGCCGGGGACTGTAGTAATAAGCGCGGCCGTGATATATGCACGGTCAGAGCGGAAGTCCCCGGCGCACCACAAGTCCCAGCCGCGTTGCAGTCCCAGCGGCCGGCGCGACCTTTCTCCCTGAGTCTACCCACTCAGCTAAGCTGAAGTGAGGAAATGGCACAAGCGCAGCAGCGCTGTTGTCCCCGGCGCACTAACACACCCAGCAATGCTGCGGTGTGCGCGCGTATGCACGGGGACACAGAGTACCTTGACGGAGCAGGGCCATGTCCCTGACGATACTCAGCTCCATATCCAGCGGCTTCTCCAGGGGCTGCGGATGGAGCACGGTCTCAGTGCCTGGAGACCGGTAAAATCCCACTTCGCCCAGAGCCCTAATGGGGATGGGGAAGGAATCAGCATGTGGGCTCCAGCCTCCGTACCCGCAATGGGTACCTCAACCTTAACAAGCACCACCGACAGAAAGTGGGGTGAGAAGGGAGCATGCTGGGGGCCCTGTATGGGCCCTCTTTTCTTCCATCCGACATAGTCAGCAGCTGCTGCTGACTAAACAGTGGAGCTATGCGTGCGTGTCTGACCTCCTTCGCACAAAGCAAAAAACTGAGGGACCCGTGCTCCCACGGGGGGGTGTATAGCCAGAAGGGGAGGGGCCTTACACTTTTAAGTGTAGTACTTTGTGCGGCCTCCGGAGGCAGTAGCTATACACCCAATTGTCTGGGTCTCCCAATTAGGAGCGAAAAAGAAAAAAAATTTACCACAAAATTGTTATTTCAACCAGGTAGCTTTTTTTTTTACAAGAGTAAAAGGAAAAAATTCAGCATAACATTTATTGTGCAATTTCTCCTGAGTTTGGCGATACCTTATATGTGGTGGAAATCAACTGTTTGGGCGCATGGCAGGGCTCGGAAGGGAAGGAGTGCCATTTGACTGCAAAATTGGCTGGAATCAATAGCGGATGCCAGGTTGCATTTGGAGAGCCCCTGAGGTGCCTAAACAGTGGAGGTCCCCCACAAGTGACTCCATTCTGGAAACAAGACACCTCAAGGCTTTTATCTAGGTGTATAGTGAGCAGTATGAATCCACGAATACTTCACAGAATTTGATAAGCTTAGGTTGCCATATTGAAAATTTTCATTTTTTTCACAAAAATGTTGCTTCAGCATCAAATTTCTCACTTTTTCAAGAGACAACAACAAACCGTGGACCCAACAGGTTGTTATCCAATGTCTTATGAGCACAGGGATACCCCACATGTGGCCAAAAACCTCTGTTTGGATAAATGGGAGGGCTTGGAATGGAAGGAGCACCATTTGAATTCTGGAAAAGTTGAAATAAATTGCGGGCACCATGTCACATTTGCAGGGCCCCTTGGGTACCTATACATTAGAAACCCCCACAAGTGACCCCATTTTGGAAACTGGATTTTATTCAGGAGTATAATAAGCATTTTGAATCCACAGGTACTTCACAAAAATGTTGCTGTAGCAACCAATGTCTCACTTTTAGGCTATGTGGCCATGAGCCAGCGACACGGCGTCTAGTACACAGTGTCAGCCTCCTGCAGAGATGTGAGTGTTGTCCACGGGAGAACGCAGCTGCCCATGCCCACGATTTGGGTTCAGGCCGCTGTGGAGCTCTATGCTACCTGCAGAGAACACTCATCTCCGCAGCATAAATTGACATGCTGAGGCTCGGGAAGCTGCGCCACAGGTCAGTTTATGTGGCGGAGAAAAGAAGCACATTGGGCAAGCACATTGGGCATGGGATTTCTAAAAATCCTTCCACTGTGCTTCTACTGCACAATGCAGCGTTATGGACACAGGGAAAACACTCTGCGCCCAAAACACTGCAAATCCCGATTGTGGGCGCACAGCCTAAAATGCTACAATGGATGAATGGATAGATGTCAAACATATATAACGTCCCACCCCCTGCATATTCTAAGCTGGCGCCCTTTAGTGCCTTTCATGTGGCACTAAAGGGTGCCTAGCCTTGTATTTAGCCCCCCAAAAAAATAATAATTAAAATAAACGACGTGGGGTCCCCCCCATTTTTGATAGCCAGCTAGGGTAAAGCAGACAGCTGTAGCCTGCAAACCACAGCTGACAGCTTCACCTTGTCTGGTGATCAATTTGGAGGGCTCCCCAGGCGTTTTTTTAAAAAAAAAAAAAAAAAGTGGGGTCCCCCCCAAATTAGATCACCAGCCAAGGTGAAGCGGACAGCTGGGGTCTGGTATTCTCAGGGTGGGAAGAGCCATGGTTATTGGACTCTTCCCAGCCTAAAAATAGCAGGCCGCAGCCGCCCCAGAAGTGGCGCATCCATTAGATGCGCCAATCCTGGCGCTTCGCCCCAGCTCATCCCGCGCCCTGGTGCGGTGGCAGACGGGGTAATATATGGGGTTGATACCAGCTGTAATGTCACCTGGCATCAAGCCCTGGGGTTAGTGATGTCACGGCATCTAAACAGATACCCGACATCACTAACCCAGTCAAGTAATAGACAAAAAAAAAAAAGACAAAAAAAAAATTTGAAAAAAAAAACTCCCCGAAACATTCCTCTTTCCCCAATTTATTGAAAATAAAGAAATTACGGTCGCTGTAATCCATTTTGGAGGTCCCACGCCGACTCTGGATCTTCTAGAATATGGGGGGCACGTTCAGGGAACGTATCCCCCATTTTCTGGAAGAGCAAGCTCTCCATGAGCAGTGTGGGTGCAGTAATCTGAGAATACTGCACTCACACTGCCCCGGTCCAACTTAGGGCAGAGTGACCTGCAGTAACCTCATTCCAGAATATGAGGGGCACGCTCACAGAACGTACCCCCCCATTTTCTGGAACAGCAGTCTCTCCATGTGAGGACCACACTCCTCACATGGAGAGACTGCTGATTACTGCACTCACTCTCCCCCGGTCCACAGTGGAGCAGCCTGTGCATCAGCGACGTCAGCGTCCCTGCAAGACTGACGTCGCTGATGCACAGGCTGCTCCACTGTGGACCGGAGGAGGAATCCAGCTGACAGCCGCTGTCTGCGCATGCGCCGCCAGCATTCAAGAAGGAGGCGGCGTGATCGCGGGACGGATCACCAGACAGGTAACGTATGACCGGGGGCTGGGGGGGGGGGGGGGTGATGGGGGGTGACCTAGTGGGACCTGGGGACACCTTTCTGCCGCATGTGACGTGTCACATGCGGCAGAAAGAGCAGAATGAATGCGGGGGAGGGGGGTGGCTCTGGAGACCCGGAGGGGGCTCCGGTGACCAGAGGGCTCCGGTGGACCGGAGGAGGGGTCAGGGGGAGGACATTTCCCTCCGATCTGAAATGTTTGATCATTTCAGATCGGAGGGAAATGAATGCAGAGCCGGCGGCAGCAGTTTTCAGCGCGCGTCGGCGCCATCTTGCACGCTCCGGAGGGGGGCTCTGAAGAACTGGAGGGGGCTCCAGGGACCAGAGGGCTCCGGTGTACCGGAGGAGAGGTCAGGAGGGGGACATTTCCCTCCGATCTGAAATGTTTGATCAATTCAGATCGGAGGGAAATGAATGCAGAGGCGGCGGGAGTTTACAGCGCGCGTCATCGCCATCTTGGATTTTCCGGAGGGGGGGGGGGGGTGGATGGATTTCTCCGGTACCGGGGGCTTTGGGGGCACTAAGGGCTCACATTTATTTCTCATCTGACATGTTTGATCACGTCAGATGAGAAATAAATTTTGCCATTTTTTTTTTTTTTTTTTTATGTTGTCGCCGGTATACGGTGTATACCGGCGATCGCATTAACGGGGTGCATAAAAAACACCCCGATTCATAATCTGGGGGGTCTCAGCTACCCCCGGTAGCTGAAACCCCCGAGATTTTTCGTCACTGGGGGGCGCTACAGGGTTTTTCCGGCCTGACGTCTCAAGACGTCGGAACAGAATAAGTACCCTGTTTTTCCGACGTCTTGAGAAGTTAGGCCGTCGCTATGGGGTTAAATAAACGTATATTTAATTATAATACAAACTATTTTCAGCTCAAACAACTCACTTGAACATCAGTGGGGACGGTGGGGCTGGACAGGAGAGGGTATTGGCCTGGTACTGGGAGGCCTGCGAATAATTGGTCCTGCTGCTGGATCCTAGACCAGCCTCACCAGGCATTGTCCGCCACTTGAGGTTATCAAGAATACGAAATCAGTTCAGATTGCTCGTTTGATCTTTTAAAAATGTCAAGGTCTGTGGCCATGGCTGCCATGCAGCGCAGCCTCTGCTCCGGAGCAACAACCGCAAATGATGAGGCAAGTTCACGCATGAAGGTTATGTGCGCACGTTGCGTTCTATTACGCAGCGTAAAATAGTCACTGCATGTGCGTCTCAGAATGCAGCCGAAAAGCTGCGTTCTGAGACGCATTCGGCAGAACGCAACGTGTGCACATTCCTGCAGAATTCATGCGTTCTGGATGCTTGCTCTGCCATGGGAAAAGCATCCAGAGCGCACATTTTTGACAGTGCGGTCCCACTCGGCTCTGCTGCATCCTCATAGACTTGCAGCAGAGCCAACTGGGACCAGAATGTCAAAAAGAGCACATGGCTGGCTGCGGGAGACAGCCGCGCGATCAGAATGAACTTCACCAGACTTCATTGTGATCGCGCGGCTCTGTCTGTGTGCCGCGGCTTGATTTGTGGTCACAGGTGGACTCACCTGTGATCGCAAATCTGAGTGACTGCAGTGAGCCGTGCGATCACCGGTGCAGTCACTCAGGTTACCCGCAGCCAGCTTGAGTCCTCCACCCAAGACCAGTGGCCGCGGGTAACCTGAGAGACGTCCCCGCAACACATCCCGACATTACCGCCCTCATCATCACCACACACTGGCATTACCTCAGTGACGTCCCCGCTGACAGCGCGACTCACTTCAGTTGCTGCATGGAGCGGCGGTGTTGTACTGCTGCTCCGGTCAGCTTCATGTAGCAGAGCTGGATGTGTCGCGGGACCTCGTGGATTACGCCGGACCTGGAGGTGTGTTTGGGGACGCCTGCAACAATTAACTAGGACTTACTGCTGCCATTAACTCCTTATTACCCAGATTGCCACCGCACCAGGGCAGTTCTGGATGAGCCGGGTACAGTCCCGGGACTGTCGTATCTAATCCATGCAGCAATTCGGGCGGCTGCTGGCTGATATTTTTAGGCTGGGGGGCGCCCCATAACGTGGGGCTCCCCATCCTGAGAATACCAGCCTTCAGCCGTGTGGCTTTACCCTGGCTGGTAGCAAAATTGGGGGGGGGGGGACGGACCGCACGCAGTTTGTTTTTTTAAATACTTTACTGCACTACATAGACCCGCCCACTGGCGGCTGTGATTGGTGCAGTGAGACAGCTGTCACTCAGCATGGGGGCGTGTCTGACTGCCACCAATCATAGGCGCCGGTGGAAGCAGGGAATAAGAGATTGAATAATGGGCGGCCGGCATTTTCAAAAGCAGGAGAAGCCGCCGGAGCAGTGTGACAGCTGTGCAGCTGATCGGTGAGTACGAGAGAGGGGGGAGAGGGATAGACCGACATTACAACCAATACGCACAAAAAAAGTGACATGTCACTTCTTAGAACGCGCGCTTCGGAAGGCAGCCGAAGCGCGCGTTCTAATACGCCACGTGCGCACGGCTCCTGCATAATCTTCATAGATTATGCTGGGGACGCAGGACGCATACAGTTACGCTGCGGTGCAGATCGCAGCGTAGCTGCATGTAAATACGCAACGTGCGCACATAGCCGAATGCTCCTCATTGTCCTGTGATGGGTGCAGTAGTGTCGCCTCTGTGGAGCAGAAGGCATGTGCAGCGCAGAACCCTCTGCCTATTCTGGAGGGAGAAGAGGGGGGGGGGGGGGGGAATTCGGTGTCCAGGTGATGGGGAGGATGGCGAGACCGGACTGTCCGTGGTCACATCATCCAGGTTGTCTGTGGTTCTGTAATAAAATAGATACTATCATTAATGTCTACATTTTGACATGAATATGTACCGTATTTTTCGGACTATAAGACGCACCGGACTATAAGACGCACCCTGGTTTTAGAGGAGAAAAATAGGAAAATAAAACTTTAAGCAAAAAAAATGTGGTCATGACACACTGTTATGGGGCAAGGATCTGCTGCTGACACTGTTATGGGGGTAATGTCCCCAAATTCTCTACTAAGGTACCCCATCCTGGTAATGCTCCTCCTGCCTTGTATATGATCCTGCTCATATACCCCCATCCCGCTCATATACCCCCCATCCCGCTCATATACCCCCCATCCCGCTCATATACCCCCCATCCCTCCTACTCATACTCCCATCCTGCTATATGCCCCCATCGTGCTCATATACCATCCTGGTATATGGCCTGTATCCTATAGCACAGAGAAGAAGGGAATTTTGTTTACTTACCATAAATTTCTTTTCTTCTAGCTCCAATTGGGAGACCCAGACAATTGGGGTGTATAGGCTATGCCTCCGGAGGCCGCACAAAGTATTACACTCAAAAGTGTAAGGCCCCTCCCCTTCTGGCTATACACCCCCCCGTGCTCCCACGGGCTCCTCAGTTTTGGTGCAAAAGCAAGAAGGAGGAAAGAAGGGAATTTTGTTTACTTACCGTAAATTCCTTTTCTTCTAGCTCCAATTGGGAGACCCCAGACAATTGGGTGTATAGCTACTGCCTCCGGAGGCCACACAAAGTATTACACTCAAAAGTGTAAGGCCCCTCCCCTTCTGGCTATACACCCCCAGTGGGATCACTGGCTCACCAGTTTAGTGCAAAAGCAAGAAGGAGGAAAGCCAATAACTGGTTTAAAGACCAATTCAATCCGAAGAAACATCGGAGAACTGCAACCATTCACATGAACAACATGTGTACCGAAAAAAACCCTAAGAAAACAGGGCGGGTGCTGGGTCTCCCAATTGGGAGCTAGAAGAAAAGGAATTTACGGTAAGTAAACAAAATTCCCTTCTTTGTCGCTCCATTGGGAGACCCAGACAATTGGACGTCCAAAAGCAGTCCCTGGGTGGGTAAAAGAATACCTCGTGGTAGGGCCGTCAAACAGCCCTTTCGTACAGGTGGGCAACCGCCGCCTGAAGGACTTGTCTACCTAGGCTGGCGTCTGCCGAAGCGTAGGTATGCACCTGATAAGCTTGGTAAAAGTGTGCAGACTCGACCAGGTAGGTGCCTGGCACACCTGCTGAGCCGTAGCCTGGTGCCGTAATGCCCAGGACGCACCCACGGCTCTGGTAGAATGGGCATTCAGCCCTGAGGGAACCGGGAGCCTAGCAGAACGGTAGGTTTCAAGAATTGGTTCCTTGATCCGAGTCAGGGTGGATTTGGAAGCTTGCGACCCTTTACGCTGACCAGCGACAAGGACAAAGGGTCCATCCGGGCGGCACAGGAGCGCCGTGCGGGAATGTAGATCCCGAGTGCTCTCACCAGATCCAACAGATGCAAATCCTTTTCAAATTGATGGACTGGATGAGGACACAAAGAAGGTAAGGTGATATCTTGATTGAGATGAAAGTGGGATACCACCTTAGGGAGAAAGTCCGGAATCGGACGCCGAACCCCCTTGTCCTGGTGAAGACCAGGAATGGAGATTTGCATGACAGCGCTGCTAGCTCGGACACTCTCTGAAGAGACGTGACCGCTACTAGAAAGGCCACTTTCTGTGAAAGACGGAAAAGGGAAACAACTTTCAAAGGCTCGAAAGGCGGCTTCAAGAGAGTCATTAGAACCTTGTTCAGACTCCAGAGCTCTAACGGCCGCTTGTACGGAGTGATGAGAAGACAAACTCCCTGCAGGAACGTGCGTACCTGCGGAAGTCGGCTAGGCGTTTCTGAAAAAATACAGATAGCGCTGACACTTGTCCTTTAAGGGAGCTGAGCGACCAACCATTTTCCAACCGAGATTGTAGGAAGGAAGGAAAAATAGGCGATGCAAATGGCCAGGGAGAAACTCCTTGAGCAGAGCACCAAGATAAGAATATCTTCCACGAGCTGTGGTAGATCTTGGCGGACGTTGGCTTCTTGGCCTGCGTCATGGTGACAACCACTCCTGAGATAATCCTGAAGACGCTAGGATCCAGGACTCAATGGCTACACCGTCATGTTCAGGGCCGCAGAGTTCAGATGGAAAAAAGGGCCCTTGAAACAGCAAGTCTGGTCGGTCTGGTAGTGCCCACGGTTGGCCTACCGTGAGGTACCACAGATCCGGGAACCCCGACCTCCTCGGCCAATCTGGAGCGACGAGGATGGCGCGGCGACAGTCGGACTTGATCTTGCGCAGCACTCTGGGCAACAATGCCAGAGGTGGGACACATAAGGTAGCCGGGACTGCGACCATGTTGAACTGAGGCGTCCGCCGCCAGAGCTCGATGATCGTGAGACTGTGCTATGAAGCCGGGACAATGTTGTTGTGCCGTGACGCCATTATGTCGACGTCCGGCATCCCGCAGCGGCGACAGATCTCCTGAAACCCGTCCGGGTGAAGAAATCATTCCCCTGCGTCCATACCCTGGCGACTGAGGAAGTCTGCTTCCTAGTTCACCACGCCTGGGATGTGAACTGCGGATATGGTGGATGCCGTGTCTTCCACCCACGTCAGAATCCGCCGGCTTCCTGGAAGGCTTGCCGGCTGCGTGTTCTTCCGTGGTGGTTGATGTATGCCACCGCTGTGGAGATATCCGACTGAATTCGGATGTGCTTGCTTTTCAGCCACTGCTGGAAGGCTTGTAGGACAAGATACACTGCTCTGATTTCCAGAACATTGATCTGAAGGGTGGACTCTTGCTGAATCCACGTACCTTGAGCCCTGTGGTAGAGAAAAACTGCTCTCCACTCTGATAGACTCGTGCCTGTCGTAACTACCGCCCAGGATGGGGGTAGTAAGGACCTTTTTTCTGACCCTGAGGTGGGAAGAAGCCACCACCGTAGAGATTCTTTGGCCGCCTGAGAAAGGGAGACGTCTCTGTCGATTGCCTAGATATGTTAGTGATTGGCCCGGGGTCGGATCTGACTTTGAAAAGTTGATGATCCACCCGAACTCTGGAGAGTCTCCAGCGCAACGTTCGGCTGTGTTGGCATGTTCCTTAAGAGGGTGCCTTGACAAGTAGATCTCCCAAATGCGGGATCACAGAGTGACCTTGAGATTGCAGGACTGGTACTACTGCTGCCATGACCTTAGCGAAGACCCGTGGGGCTATCGCCAGCCGGAAGGCAGAGTTACGAACTGAAGGTGTTCGCGTCCTATAACAAAGCGTAGAAACGCTGGAGCTCTGGATCAATCGGCACGTGGGGATAAGCATCCTTGACGTGTATCGATGTTAGGAAATTTCCTTGAAACATTGAGGCGATGACGGAGCGGGGGGGATTACATCCGGAACCGCCTGGTGTTCACGAGCTGGTTGAGCAGTGTTAGATCCAGAACGGGACGAAAATACTCGTCCTTTCTTGGCACCGCAAATAATTCGGAGTAAAAACCGTGACCTTGTTCCTGAAGAGGAACGGGGGTCACCACTCGTTGTGCCTTGAGAGTGCCCACCGCCTGCAGAAGAGCATCGGCTCGGTCGGGAGGTGGAGAAGTTCTGAAGAATTGAGTTGGAGGACGAGAACTGAACTCTATCCTGTACCCGTGAGACAGAATGTCTCTCACCCAACGGTCTTTGACCTGTGACAGCTAAATGTCGCCAAGGCGGGAGAGCCTGCTACCGACCGAGGATGCGGAGAGAGGAGGGCCGCAAGTCATGAGGAAGCCTCTTGGAAGCGGGTTTTCAGGCTGTCTTTTTTGGGCGTGACTGAGCCCGCCAAGAAACTGAGCTCCTCTGATCCTTTTGAGTCCTCTTTGGACGAGAAGAAATGGGACCTGCCCGAGCCTTGAAAAGACCGAAAACCCCGACTGTCCCTTGGTATGTTGGGATTTGTTTTGTCTGGGCTGAGGCAAGGAAGAATCCTTACTCTTGAACTGTTTAATGATTACATCTCACGCACACTAAACAGTCGGTCAGCAGAACAAGGCAAACTGGTTAAGCCCTTTTTTGGAAGCAGAATCTGCCTTCCATTCAGTTAACACCCAGGCCCTGCGTAAAAACCACGGAGTTAGCGGACGCCACTGCCGTACGGGTCGTAGAGTCTAGGACAGCATTAATCGCATAAGACGCAAATGCAGACATTTGAGCGGTTAAGGATGACACTTGCGGAACAGATGTACGTGTGACCGTGTCCATCTGTGTAAGACAAGCTGAAGTAGCTTGGAGTGCCTCTACGGCTGCGAATGCTGGAGCTAACAGCGCGCCGATAGCCTCATAGATGGATTTCGACCAGAGATCCCTCTGTCTGTCAGTGGCATCTTTAAGTGCAGCCCCATCTTCCACTGCAACTATGGATCTAGCTGCAAGCTGGAGATTGGAGGATGCCCCTTGGGACACTGGGTCCAGCCATTGCCCACGTCAGGGGGTAGGGATAACGTGTATCCTCAGCCGTTTGGAGAAGCGCTTAACTGGATAAGCGTGGTGTTCCTGGACTGCCTGTGTAAAGTCAGGGTGGCCAAGGAAAGTATTTAATTTACGCTTGGGATACGTGAATGGAATTTCTCCTGCTATGAAGCTGACTCTTCCACCGGAGGAGCTGGGGGAGAAATAACTAACATTCTATTGATGGACGCTATGAGATTATTGACTATGGCGTCACCATCAGGTGTATCCAGATTGAGATCGGTCTCAGGATTAGATCTTGAGCAGCTACCTCCGCCACATCACACAGAGAGTCCGCTTGCTGGGACCCTGACTAGTGTGATGAAGTCGAGGGCCGCTCATAGTGAGCCTCTCAGGCTGTCTGGGACTGTCGTCCGTGTCAGAGCCGTGACTCTGGGAAGCACATGACACCCTCGGAGCTCAAAGCTGTTCCCACTGAGGGGGACCATGGATAATGAATGAACAGTGGCCATGGATTTGAGAGACTTGTCTGGACTGCAAGGCTTCTAGTATCATAGCCATAGTCTCAGAAGATCTGTCAGTAAATACTGCAGGCTCCGTCCCCATGTCCTGACGATTAGCAGAGACTCCGTAGTATACAATGGGGGTCTATGTACACTGCCGGCCATATAGCCGTACATGCTGTACCGGCTGCATAGAAAACATGTGCTTCTGCACCTCTGTTTTACGCAGACAATATGCTGTTATGTCCTCCGCACAATCAAGGAGGGTATATACAAAAATGCAGCTAAACAGTGCAATGCATAGTGAATAAGCATATATGTATATGTGCACTTCGGCACTAGTGGAGTCAGCCCCACAGGTGCTGCTTAACGCCTGGTCACAGCGGTTGTGTGACTATCCGAATTCCTGCCAGGGATTCCCAAACTTGTCTCTTCTGTCGCTACAGAAAACACTGACAAGAATGGCTGCCGGCGTCCTGCAGAGGAGGAAGCCGTGGGCGTGCCTGAGAAAATGCGGGAATCCGGCTTCACAGTGTACACAGTGAGAGGGGTGGAGTATGCAAAGCATACTCCAGCTCTCAGCGCTGCCGGTTTCACAGTGCACACAGTGAGAGGGGTGGAGTATGCAAAGCATACTCCAGCTCTCAGCGCTGCCGTGCTGTGCAGCGTCACGCCCCTACCCTGACTGGCAGGTCTGTGGGCGGAAACGAAGTGAGACTAGGCCGCGCAAGCCGGGGACTCGAGTGATAAGCGCGGCCGGCATATAAGCCTTGGTCGGCGCGGAAGTCCCCGGCGCACCACAAGTCCCAGCCGCGCCCGAAATAAAAATGGCAACGGCGGTTAGCGCGGTAGTCCCCTAATACACTAACACACCCAGCAAGCTGTAGTGTGCGATGGCACTAGTGCGGGCAGCGCCGCCGTCCCTGGCGCACTAACACACCCAGCAATGCTGCCGTGTGTCCGTGCGCGGTCCCCACAGGGACACAGAGTACCTCAACGTAGCAGGGCCATGTCCCTGAGGATACTCCGCTCCATGTCCAGCAGATTCCCAGGAGCTGTGGATGGAGCACGGTCTCAGTGCCTGGAGACCGATATGATCCCACTTCACCCAGAGCCCTAAGGGGATGGGGAAGGAAAGCAGCATGTGGGCTCCAGCCTCTGTACCCGCAATGGGTACCTCAACCTTACAAACACCGCCGACAAAAAGTGGGGTGAGAAGGGAGCATGCTGGGGACCCTAGTATGGGTCCTCTTTTCTTCCATCCGACATAGTCAGCAGCTGCTGCTGACTAAACAGTGGAGCTATGCGTGGATGTCTGACCTCCTTCGCACAAAGCACAAAACTGGTGAGCCAGTGATCCCACTGGGGGTGTATAGCCAGAAGGGGAGGGGCCTTACACTTTTGAGTGTAATACTTTGTGTGGCCTCCGGAGGCAGTAGCTATACACCCAATTGTCTGGGTCTCCCAATGGAGCGACAAAGAAAAGAATTATAAACTGGTTTAAAGTAACTTCAATCCTAAGGAATATCGGAGAACTGAAACCATTCAATCATGAACAACATGTGTACACAAAAAAACAGGGGCGGGCGCTGGGTCTCCCAATTGGAGCTGTATCCTGCTAGAGCATCAGTTTTTGGCCAGGGCGATGTACACACTGCAGCCCAACTTGCTGTGAGTAATACTTGATTTTTGGAGGACATTATCCTCTTATTGTTGCTTTTTTTTATATTTAGTGTAGGGACCTACAGACATGAGGTCCCTTGACGAGGGTGTATGCTTACGTTTTATGGCCATAAATACCAACAAAAACCTCATATTTTTTTGTTTGTACAGGATACAGCCAGGCCCCTTTCTGTTGGGCCTTGCATTGTAGAGTGTCTGTCCGTGCATGATATACAGTGGAGTACGGCTTGGCAGCCCGCCTGATCTAATAGAAGGGCGTTACCTAATAGGCTGCGGGTTTGTGACTGTGTCATCTGCATGTGAACAGCGCTCTATGCAAGCCACTTGTGTGCAGTTTTATCATCTAGCAGTCACCTCCCCTCCATTCCATGAAGGTGTGTGTGTGATCTGCTTCTCCTGCACCTGTGAAGCCTCCACTTAGTGGGGGTTTAGCGGTATCCTGCTAGAGCATCAGTTTTTGGCCAGGGCGATGTACACACTGCAGCCCAACTTGCTGTGAGTAATACTTGATTTTTGGAGGACATTATCCTCTTATTGTTGCTTTTTTTTATATTTAGTGTAGGGACCTACAGACATGAGGTCCCTTGACGAGGGTGTAGGCTTACGTTTTATGGCCATAAATACCAACAAAAACCTCATATTTTTTTGTTTGTACAGGATACAGCCAGGCCCCTTTCTGTTGGGCCTTGCATTGTAGAGTGTCTGTCCGTGCATGATATACAGTGGAGTACGGCTTGGCAGCCCGCCTGATCTAATAGAAGGGCGTTACCTAATAGGCTGCGGGTTTGTGACTGTGTCATCTGCATGTGAACAGCGCTCTATGCAAGCCACTTGTGTGCAGTTTTATCATCTAGCAGTCACCTCCCCTCCATTCCATGAAGGTGTGTGTGTGATCTGCTTCTCCTGCACCTGTGAAGCCTCCACTTAGTGGGGGTTTAGCTGTATCCTGCTAGAGCATCAGTTTTTGGCCAGGGCGATGTACACACTGCAGCCCAACTTGCTGTGAGTAATAGGTCTCCCAATTGGAGCTAGAAGAAAAGGAATTTACGGTAAGTAAACAAAATTCCCTTCTTCTTTGTCGCTCCATTGGGAGACCCAGACAATTGGGACGTCCAAAAGCAGTCCCTGGGTGGGTAAAATAATACCTCGTAAGAGAGCCGTAAAACGGCCTCTTCCTACAGGTGGGCAACCGCCGCCTGAAGGACTCGTCTACCTAGGCTGGCATCCGCCGAAGCATAGGTATGCACCTGATAGTGTTTCGTGAAAGTGTGCAGGCTCGACCAGGTAGCCGCCTGACACACCTGCTGAGCCGTAGCCTGGTGCCTCAAAGCCCAGGACGCGCCCACGGCTCTGGTAGAATGGGCCTTCAGCCCTGAGGGAACCGGAAGCCCAGCCGAACGGTAGGCTTCGAGAATTGGCTCCTTGATCCACTGAGCCAAGGTTGATTTGGAAGCCTGTGACCCTTTACGCTGGCCAGCGACAAGGACAAAGAGTGCATCCGAGCGGCGCAGGGGCCCCGTACGAGAAATGTAGAGTCTGAGTGCTCTCACCAGATCTAACAAGTGCAAATCCTTTTCACATTGGTGAACTGGATGAGGACAAAAAGAAGGTAAGGAGATATCCTGATTGAGATGAAAGGGGGATAACCACCTTAGGGAGAAATTCCGGAACCGGACGCAGAACCACCTTGTCCTGGTGAAAAACCAGGAAAGGGGTTTTGCATGACAGCGCTGCTAGCTCAGACACTCTCCGAAGTGAAGTGACTGCTACTAGAAAAACCACTTTCTGCGAAAGGCGTGAGAGAGAAATATCTCTCATTGGCTCGAATGGTGGTTTCTGAAGAACCAGCAGCACCCTGTTCAGATCCCAGGGTTCTAACGGCCGCTTGTAAGGAGGAACGATGTGACAAACGCCCTGCATGAACGTGCGTACCTGTGGAAGTCTGGCTAGGCGCTTCTGGAAAGAAAGGAATTTTGTTACTTACCGTAAATTCCTTTTCTTCTAGCTCCTATTGGGAGACCCAGACGATTGGGTGTATAGCTACTGCCTCCGGAGGCCACACAAAGCATTACACTAAAAAGTATAAGGCCCCTCCCCTTCTGGCTATACACCCCCAGTGGGATCACTGGCTCACCAGTTTTAGTGCAAAAGCAAGAAGGAGGAAAGCCAATAACTTGGTTAAACAAATTCACTCCGAGTAACATCGGAGAACTGAAAAACCGTTCAACATGAACAACATGTGTACCCGAAAAAACCCAAAAATCCCGAAGGACAACAGGGCGGGTGCTGGGTCTCCCAATAGGAGCTAGAAGAAAAGGAATTTACGGTAAGTAACAAATTTCCTTTCTTCTTCGTCGCTCCATTGGGAGACCCAGACGATTGGGACGTCCAAAAGCTGTCCCTGGGTGGGTAAATTAATACCTCAAGTTAGAGCTGCAAAACAGCTCTCCCCTACGAGGAGGCAACCGCCGCCTGCAGGACTCTTCTACCTAGGCTGGCGTCCGCCGAAGCGTAGGTATGCACCTGATAATGTTTGGTGAAAGTGTGCAGACTCGACCAGGTTTGGGATTTTTTCCATCTGTATAGATTTTGGCGTTTGGTGACTGTTCACATTGGGTCATCAGGCTTTGTCCACAGGCTATATATACTTCATGCAGCATTTGCTTGGACCTGTCCCGCCCACAGCCATGACTCAGTCATGGGTACGGGACTGCAATAGACCAGGTGAGTGCTGCTGAGAGCAGTTCTGCTATTTATATGTGAGGCCGCATGGCACATTTTATAAAAATATTTTAGTGTAGGACTGCTTCAAATGAGATTTGCCGTGACGTGGCGAAGCAGCTCAAGAAATTGCAATTTTTTTGCCAAAAATCTCAAAAATTTTTTTATAATGCAGTTTGGAATATTTGATGCCTTAGTGCACATTGGTGCTGGCTCTTTGTTGTTTCTTCGACCAGGTAGCTGCCTGGCACACCTGTTGAGCCGTAGCCTGGTGTCGTAATGCCCAGGACGCACCCACGGCTCTGGTAGAATGGGCCTTCAGCCCTGATGGAACCGGAAGCCCAGCAGAACGGTAGGCTTCAAGAATTGGTTCTTTGATCCATCGAGCCAGGGTGGCTTTGGAAGCCTGCGACCCTTTGCGCTTACCAGCGACAAGGACAAAGAGTGCATCGGAGCGGCGCAGGGGCGCCGTGCGGGAAATGTAGATTCTGAGTGCTCTCCCCAGATCTAACAAATGTAAATTCTTCTCATACCGATGAACTGCATGAGGACAAAAAGAAGGCAAAGAGATATCCTGATTAAGATGAAAAGAGGATACCACCTTCGGGAGAAACTCCTGAATGGGGCGCAGCACTACCTTGTCCTGGTGGAAGACCAGGAAAGGAGCCTTGGATGACAGCGCTGCTAGCTCAGACACTCTCCGAAGAGATGTGATCGCTACCAGAAAAGCCACTTTCTGTGATAGTCTAGAAAGTGAAACCTCCCTCAGAGGCTCGAAGGGCGGCTTCTGGAGGGCAACTAGTACCCTGTTCAGATCCCATGGATCTAACGGCCGCTTGTACGGGGGTACAATATGACAAACCCCCTGCAGGAACGTGCGCACCTTAGGAAGCCGTGCTAGACGCTTTTGAAAAAAGACGGATAGCGCCGAGACTTGCCCTTTAAGGGAGCCGAGCGACAAACCTTTTTCTAACCCAGATTGCAGGAAAGAAAGAAAGGTAGGCAATGCAAATGGCCAGGGAGATACTCCCTGAGCAGAGCACCAGGATAAGAATATCTTCCACGTTCTGTGGTAGATCTTAGCGGACGTGGGCTTCCTAGCCTGTCTCATGGTGGCAACGACCCCTTGGGATAATCCTGAAGACCCTAGGATCCAGGACTCAATGGCCACACAGTCAGGTTCAGGGCCGCAGAATTCCGATGGAAAAACGGCCCTTGGGACAGTAAGTCTGGTCGGTCTGGTAGTGCCGACGGTTGGCCGACCGTGAGATGCCACAGATCCGGATACCACGCCCTCCTTGGCCAGTCTGGGGCGACGAGTATGACGCGGCTGCAGTCGGATCTGATCTTGCGTAGCACTCTGGGCAAGAGTGCCAGAGGTGGAAACACATAAGGGAGCCGGAACTGCGACCAATCTTGCACTAAGGCGTCTGCCGCCAGAGTTCTGTGATCGCGAGACCGTGCTATGAAGGTTGGGACCTTGTTGTTGTGCCTGGACGCCATTAGGTCGACGTCCGGCCTTCCCCAGCGGCTACAGATTTCCTGAAACACGTCCGGGTGAAGGGACCATTCCCCTGCGTCCATGCCCTGGCGGCTGAGGAAGTCTGCTTCCCAGTTTTCTACGCCGGGGATGTGAACTGCGGATACGGTGGAGGCCGTGGCTTCCACCCACGTCAGAATCCGCCGGACTTCCTGGAAGGCTTGCCGACTGCGTGTCCCTCCTTGGTGATTGATGTATGCCACCGCTGTGGAGTTGTCCGACTGAATTCGGATCTGCTTTCCTTCCAGCCACTGCTGGAAGGCTAGTAGGGCAAGATACACTGCTCTGATTTCCAGAACATGGATCTGAAGGGTGGACTCCTGCTGAGTCCACGTACCCTGAGCCCTGTGGTGGAGAAAAACTGCTCCCCACCCTGACAGACTCGCGTCTGTCGTGACTACCGCCCAAGACGGTGGTAGGAAGGATCTTCCCTGTGATAATGAGGTGGGAAGAAGCCACCATTGCAGAGAGTCCTTCCGAAAAGGATACTTTCCTGTTCAGGGATGTTGACTTCCCGTCCCATTGGCGGAGAATGTCCCAATAAGAGGACGCAGATGAAACTGCGCAAACGGAACCGCCTCCATTGCCGCCACCATCTTCCCGAGGAAGTGCATGAGGCGTCTTAAGGAGTGCGACTGACCTTGACGGAGAGTCTGCACCCCAGTCTGTAGTGACCGCTGCTTGTCCAGCGGAAGCTTCACTAGCGCTGACAGGGTATGAAACTCCATGCCAAGATACGTTAGTGATTGGGTCGGTGACAGGTTTGACTTTGAGAAGTCGATGATCCACCCGAACGTCTGGAGAGTCTCCAGCGCAACATTCAGGCTGAGTTGGCATGCCTCTTGAGAGGGTGCCTTGACAAGTAGATCGTCCAAGTAAAAGATCACAGAGTGTCCCTGTGAGTGCAAGACTGCTACCACTGCCGCCATGACCTTGGTGAACACCCGTGGGGTTGTCGCCAGACCGAATGGCAGAGCTACGAACTGAAGATGGTCGTCTCCCATCACGAAACGTAGAAAACATTGGTGCTCTGTAGCAATCGGCACGTGGAGATAAGCATCTTTGATGTCTATTGATGCTAGGAAATATCCTTGAGACATTGAGGCAATGACGGAGCGGAGGGTTTCATCCGGAACCGCCTGGCCTCCACGTGCTTGTTGAGCAGTTTTAGGTCCAGAACGGAACGGAAAGAGCCATCCTTTTTTGGCACCACAACCAGATTGGAGGAAAACCGTGTCTTGTTCCTGAAGAGGAACAGGGATTACCACTCCTTCTGCCTGCAGAAGAGCATCGGCTCGGTGGGGAGGTGGGGACGTTCTGAAGAATCGAGTCGGAGGACGAGAACAGAACTCTGTCCTGTGCACGTGGGCACAATGTCCCTCACCCACCGGTCTGTGACCTGTGGCAGCTAAATGTCGCCAAAGGCGAGCGAGTCTGCCATCAACCGCGGATGCGGAGAGATGAGAGAGCTGAGAGTCATGAGGAGACCGCCTTGGTAGCGGTTCCTCCGGCTGCCTTCCTTGGGCGTGATTGAGCCCCCGGAAACTGAGCCCCTCTGAGGCTTTTCAGCTCTTCTGGACGAGGACAATTGGGACCTGCCCGAGCTTGGGAAGGACCGAAACCTCGACTGTCTTTCCAGGACAGCATTAATAGGGTAAGTCGCAATGCAGACATTGCGAGGTTACGGACGCCCCTGCGGCACAAATGTACATATGCTCAAGACCAGCTGTGCAAGAACAGCTGGAAAGCTTAGGGTGCCCATACGGCTGTAAATGCCGGAGCAACCGGCACGCCGAAAGCCTCATAGACAGATTTCAACCAGAGTCCATCTGTCTGGCATCTTTAAGTGAAGTCCCATCTCCACTGCAACTTATAGCTCTAGCCGCAAGCCTGGAGATTGGAGAATCCACCTTTGGACCCTGGGTCCCGCGCTTGACCACGTCAGGGGGAAAAGGATAACGTGTATCCTTAATACGTTTGGAGAAAACGCTTATTTGGTAAGCGTGGTGTTCCTGGACTGCTTCTCTGAAGTCAGCGTGGCCAGAAAAATACTCAATATACGTTTGAGCTACTGAAATGGGACTTCTCCTGCTGTGAAGCTGACTCCTCCGCTGGGGGAGCTGAGGGAGAAAGATCCAACATTCCATTGATGGACGCTATAGGATCATTCCTTATGGCGTCACCATCCGGTGTATCCGGATTGAGAGCGTTGTCAGGATCAAAGTCCTGATGAGCTACGTCTGCCTCATCATACAGAGAGCCTCCTGGGACCCCCCCCGGGGAACCGATTTTATTCCCAATGAGGGTGGCCAGGGAGCAATGATCCAGATTGCCCATGGCCTGTCCGGACTGCAAGTCTCTATCCCATTGCAACTCCATCCCTGTCCTTGGACAGGGTTGACAGGTGGTTCCTTTGGCCACGTCTAGTAGAGACCCCGGCTGACCAAGTGCTCCAGGGGAGCATTGCACACAATGGGGTTCAGTGCCGTGGAACAGTATCACATGCAGTAAAAACAGCATCGAAAGCCTGTGTTGCTTATATGCTGCTGCCGACTAGCCATCTAGGACATGGAGCCAATAATGGCGACCGTACAATGCAATGTATAGCATACAAGCATAAAGTACAATGAACACTGCAGCACATGCAATACAAGCAGCATAGAAAGCCTGTGCCTTGGCACCCCTGCTTTTCTGCCGCTGTAGACTAGCCATCTAGGGGAATATAGCCCAGAATATCGACCATACAGTGCAATGTATAGCATACAAGCATAAGTACAAATGAACACTGCAACCCCTGCAATACAAGCAGCATAGAAAAAACCTGTGCCTCAGCACCCCTGCTTTTCTGCTGCTGTAGTCTAGTCATTCTAGGCGAAAATAGCCCAGACTAGCGACCGTACAGTGCAGTGTATAGCATACAAGCATAAATACACATGAACACATCAGTACATGCAATACAAGCAGCATAGAAAGCCTGTGCCTTAGCACCCCTGCTTTCCTGCTGCTGATGTGTCGCCATCTAAGAGGGCATATAGCCAAAGATAGCGACCTATGCAGTGTAAGCATAAAAATACAAAATGGACAACTGCGGTATTTAGTGGGGTCAGCACTTCAGGTGCCGCTTACCGCCCGCCTATAAGCGGGTGTGTGGTCGCCCTAGTCCTGTGCCTGGTTGCCCAGAGTCCGATCTCTCAGCTCGGACTGCAGGAATGGCTGCCGGCGTCCTTCTCCAGCTCGTGTGAGTAGGGGCGGGCCGTGGGCGTGCCCCCAAGTCAGAGCGGGAAACCGGCGTCCCACAGTGTCCAGTGAGAGGGCTGGAGCATGTAAATAAGGCTCCAGCCCTCGGCGCTGTTGATTGTACAGCGTCTCTCCCCTACCCTGATTGACAGGGTGGGGGCGGGAACGAAGCGGAGCTAGGCCGCAAAAGCCGGGGACTGGATTTATAAGCGCCGCCGCCGTAAAAGCGCGGTCGGCGCTAAGTCCCCGGCGCACTACAAGTCCCAGCCGCGCCGCCGCTCCCGGAGCGTCCGGCGCGGTAGTTCCCCATACATAAAGTCACTCAGCTAGGCTGCAGTGACTGTAACCCTTTACTGTCCCCGGCGCACTAGCACACCCAGCAAGTCTGGAGTGTGCTGTGCCTGTGTGTACGGGGACACAGAGTACCTGAATGGTGCAGGGCCATGTCCCTGAACGGTACCCAGCTCCGTATCCAGCAGGTTCAATGGGTCTGTGGATGGAGCCCGGCCTCAGGGCTTTGGGGCCGGTAAGATCCCACTTCCTCAGAGCCCCTCAGGGGGATGTGGAAGGAAAACAGCATGTGGGCTCCAGCCGCCGTACCAGCAATAGGTACCTCAACCTTACAAACCACAAGCGGGGTGAGAAGGGAGCATGCTGGGGGCCCTATATGGGCCCTCTTTTCTTCCATCCGATATAGTCAGCAGCTACTGCTGACTAAACAGTGGAGCTATGCGTGGATGTCTGACCTCCTTCGCACAAAGCAGAAAACTGGTGAGCCAGTGATCCCACTGGGGGTGTATAGCCAGAAGGGGAGGGGCCTTACACTTTTTAGTGTAATGCTTTGTGTGGCCTCCGGAGGCAGTAGCTATACACCCAATCGTCTGGGTCTCCCAATGGAGCGACGAAGACAACACAGAGAGCGCTGAGACTTGTCCCTTAAGGGAGCCGAGCGACAAACCCTTTTCCAGTCCAGATTGAAGGAAGGACAGAAAAGTGGGCAAGGCAAAAGGCCAGGGAGAAAAACCCTGAGCAGAGCACCATGACAGGAAAATTTTCCACGTCCTGTGGTAGATCTTGGCGGACGTTGGTTTCCTAGCCTGTCTCATAGTGGCAATGACGTCTTGAGATAACCCTGAAGACGCTAGGATCCAGGACTCAATGGCCACAGTCAGGTTGAGGGCCGCAGAATTCAGATGGAAAAACGGCCCTTGAGACAGCAAGTCTGGTCGGTCTGGTAGTGCCCACGGTTGGCCGACCGTGAGATGCCACAGATCCGGGTACCACGACCGCCTCGGCCAGTCTGGAGCGACGAGGATGACGCGGCGGCAGTCGGCCCTGATCTTGCGTAACACTCTGGGCAACAGTGCCAGCGGAGGAAACACATAAGGGAGCTGAAACTGCGACCAATCCTGAACTAAGGCGTCTGCCGCCAGAGCTCTGGGATCTTGAGACCGTGCCATGAACGTCGGTACCTTGTTGTTGTGCCGGGACGCCATGAGGTCGACGTCCGGCACCCCCCAGCGGCAACAGATCTCCTGAAACACGTCCGGGTGAAGGGACCATTCCCCTGCGTCCATGCCCTGGCGACTGAGATAATCTGCTTCCCAGTTTTCCACGCCTGGAATGTGAACTGCAGAGATGGTGGAGGCCGTGGCTTCCACCCACATCAAAATCCGCCGGACTTCCTGGAAGGCTTGCCGACTGCGTGTGCCGCCTTGGTGGTTGATGTATGCCACCGCTGTGGAATTGTCCGACTGAATTCTGATCTGCTTGCCTTCCAGCCACTGCTGGAACGCTTTCAGGGCAAGATACACTGCCCGTATTTCCAGAACATTGATCTGAAGCGAGGACTCTTGCTGGGTCCACGTACCCTGAGCCCTGTGGTGGAGAAAAACCGCTCCCCACCCTGACAGACTCGCGTCCGACGTGACCACCTCCCAGGATGGGGGTAGGAAGGATTTCCCCTTCGATAATGAAGTGGGAAGAAGCCACCACCGAAGGGAAGCTTTGGTCGCCTGCGAGAGGGAGACGTTCCTGTCGAGGGACGTCGGCTTCCTGTCCCATTTGCGTAGGATGTCCCATTGAAGAGGACGCAGGTGAAACTGCGCGAAAGGAACTGCCTCCATTGCTGCCACCATCTTCCCCAGGAAGTGCATGAGGCGCCTCAAGGGGTGTGACTGGCCTTGAAGGAGAGATTGTACCCCTGTCTGTAGTGACCGCTGCTTGATCAGCGGAAGCTTCACTATCGCTGAGAGGGTATGAAACTCCATGCCAAGGTATGTGAGCGATTGGGCCGGTGTCAGATTTGACTTTGGAAAATTGATGATCCACCCGAAACTCTGGAGAGTCTCCAGGGTAGCGTCGAGGCTGTGTTGGCATGCCTCTTGAGAGGGTGCCTTGATCAGGAGATCGTCCAAGTAAGGGATCACCGAGTGACCCTGAGAGTGGAGGACCGCTACTACAGTAGCCATAACCTTGGTGAAAACCCGTGGGGCTGTTGCCAGGCCGAACGGCAGTGCCACGAACTGCAGGTGTTCGTTTTCTATGGCGAAGCGCAAGAAGCGCTGGTGCTCTGGAGCAATCGGTACGTGGAGATAAGCATCTTTGATATCGATCGATGCAAGGAAATCTCCTTGGGACATTGAGGCGATGACGGAGCGGAGGGATTCCATCCGGAACCGCCTGGTCGTTACGTGTTTGTTGAGAAGTTTCAGGTCCAGGACAGGACGGAAAGACCCGTCCTTCTTTGGGACCACAAACAAGTTGGAGTAAAAATCGTGGCCCTGTTGCTGAAGAGGAACAGGGACCACCACTCCTTCTGCCTTCAGAGTGCCCAGCGCCTGCAGAAGAGCCTCGGCTCGCTCGGGAGGCGGGGATGACCTGAAGAATCGAGTCGGGGGACGAGAGGTGAACTCTATCTTGTAACCGTGAGACAGAATGTCTCTCACCCAACGGTCTTTTACCCGTGGCAGCCAGGCGTCGCAAAAGCGGGAGAGCCTGCCACCGACCGAAGATGCGGAGTGAGGAGGCCGAAAGTCATGAGGAAGCCGCTTTGGTAGCGGCACCTCCGGTGGCCTTTTTAGGACGTGACTTAGACCGCCATGCATCAGAGTTCCTTTGATCTTTCTGAGGCCTTTTGGACGAGGAGAATTGGGACCTGCCCGCGCCCCGAAAGGACCGAAACCTCGACTGCCCCTTCCTCTGTTGGGGTATGTTCGGTTTGGGCTGGGGTAAGGATGTATCCTTTCCCTTGGATTGTTTGATGATTTCATCCAAACGCTCGCCAAACAATCGGTCGCCAGAAATTGGCAAACTGGTTAAGCGCTTTTTGGAAACAGAATCTGCCTTCCATTCCCGTAGCCACAAGGCCCTGCGGAGTACCACCGAATTGGCGGCTGCAACCGCCGTACGGCTCGCAGAGTCCAGGACAGCATTAATAGCGTAAGACGCAAATGCCGACGTCTGAGTGGTTATGGACGCCACCTGTGGCGCGGACGTGCGTGTGGCTGCGTCAATTTGCGCTTGACCTGCTGAGATAGCTTGTAGCGCCCATACGGCTGCGAACGCTGGGGCAAAAGAAGCGCCGATAGCTTCATAGATGGATTTCAACCAGAGTTCCATCTGCCTGTCAGTGGCATCTTTGAGTGAAGCCCCATCTTCCACTGCAAGTATGGATCTAGCTGCCAGTCTGGAGATTGGAGGATCCACTTTGGGACACTGAGCCCAACTTTTGACCACGTCAGGGGGAAAAGGATAACGTGTATCCTTAAGGCGCTTAGAAAAACGCTTATCTGGACAAGCATGGTGATTCTGGACTGCCTCTCTGAAATCAGAGTGGTCCAGAAACATACTCGGTGTACGCTTGGGAAACCTGAAACGGAATTTCTCCTGCTGAGAAGCTGACTCCTCCACCGGAGGAGCTGAGGGAGAAATATCCAACATACGATTGATGGACGCAATAAGGTCGTTCACTATGGTGTCCCCGTCCGGAGTATCAAGATTGAGAGCGGCCTCAGGATCAGAATCCTGATCAGCTGTCTCCGCATCATCAACCAGAGATTCCTCCCTCTGAGACCCTGCACAATATGATGATGTCGAGGGAAAATCTAAGCGAGCTCGCTTAGTCGGTCTGGGGCTGGGGTCTGTGTCAGAACCCTCAGCCTGGGATCCATGAAATACCCCGGGAGGACATTGTTGGTCCAGCTGAGGTGGGCCAGGGAACAAAGATTCAACAGAGTCCCTGTGCTGAGATACCGGCCTGGACTGCAAGGCTTCTAGTATCTTAGCCATAGTCTCAGAGAGTTTTGCAAACTCCGTCCCCGTCACCTGAACAGTGTTAGCAGGTGGCTCCCCCTGGGCCCCTCTTAGCAGAGGCTCCGGCTGAGTAAGTGCCACAGGGGCCGAACAGTGCACACAATGAGGGTCAGTGGAACCTGCCGGTAGCGGGGTCGTACATGCGGCGCAGGCAACATAATAAGCCTGTGTTTTGGCACCCCTGCCTTTCGTGGGCGCCATGCTATTATCTTCCCTGAGTAACACAATAGGGTATATAGCCAGAAATCAACTGTGCACCATACAGTGTAAAACATATATACCATAAACATATAATGTTACACTACTGCACAATGGGGCTAGCACCACAGGTGCTGCTTACCACCCGCCTAAAGCGGTTGTGAGGCCACCAGAGTCCCTGCCTGGGTCTCCCAGACTTTGTCCCCCTCTGCAGCGTCCGAGGAGCTGACAGGAATGGCTGCCGGCGTCCTGAGGAGAGGAGGGAGCCGTGGGCGTGACCCAGAAAGAGCGGGAACTGGTGCCCGCACTGTGCACAGTGAGAGGGGTGGAGTATGCAAAGCATGCTCCAGCCCTCAGTGCTGCTCGTTCTGAGCAGCGTCCCGCCCTTCCCCTGCCTGTCAGGGCTGTGGGCGGGAGGAAAGGAAACTAGGCCGCAAAAAGCCGGGGACTCTAGTAATAAACGCGGCCGCCGTAAAAGCGCGGCCGGCGTGAAAGTCCCCGGCGCACTACAAGTCCCAGCCGCGCCGCAGTGTTTCCATGGCCGCGGCGGTCAGTGCGGCAGTCCCTATACATAAACACACTCAGCAACGCTGAGTGTGTAATGGCACATATTAACCCGGTCAGCGCCGTGGTCCCCGGTGCACTAGCACACCCAGCAAAGCTGGAGTGTTGCTGTGCGCTGTCCCCACAGGGATACAGAGTACCTCCAAGTAGCAGGGCCATGTCCCTGAACGATACCCGGCTCCTATCCAGCAGGCTCCACAGGAGTTGTGGATGAAGCACGATCTCAGTGCCTGGAGACCGATAGGATCCCACTTCCACCAGAGCCCTGAGGGGGATGGGGAAGGAAAACAGCATGTGGGCTCCAGCCTCCGTACCCGCAATGGATACCTCAACCTTACAACACCACCGACAAGAGTGGGGTGAGAAGGGAGCATGCTGGGGGCCCTATATGGGCCCACTTTTCTTCCATCCGACATGGTCAGCAGCTGCTGCTGACCAATCTGTGGAGCTGTGCGTGCGTGTCTGACCTCCTTCGCACAAAGCAAAAAACTGAGGAGCCCGTGGGAGCACGGGGGGTGTATAGGCAGAAGGGGGAGGGGCTTAACACTTTTAAGTGTAATACTTTGTGCGGCCTCCGGAGGCATAGCCTATACACCCCAATTGTCTGGGTCTCCCAATGGAGCGACAAAGAAAAAACAACAAACGTTTATACTCACCTTTTCCTCACTCCCTGCAGCCGATCATCTTCCTCTCTGCACCACTGACGTGTGTGTGTGTGTGTGTGTGTGTGTGTGTGTGTGTGTGTGTGTGTAGCCGTTCCCCTGCAGCACGCGATGTCTTCCTGTCTGTGCCAATCAGCTGACCAGCACAGATCAGCTGACCGGCACAGACAGGAAGACATTGCGTGCTGCAGGGGGCCGGCTCCACACACGGGGACGGGTGAGTACACTGATTCACTGCACCCCGCGCTGATGACGCGCAGGGAGCAGTGAATACAGCCGCACATGATCACTCCAGGCTGTAATTGCCAGGGGTGATCATGCGGACCGGCTCTTTACTATGCGCGCGTCCCCGCTCGTCCTCCCGCCCACCTATCAGCGCCGGCTTCTGCGCTGAGAAATGGTCGGGAGGATGGGTGTGCATATGTAATGAGCGGGCACACGTGGTCACAGCAGGCTGCTACAGCCTGCTCGTGCCCCCGATGACCCGCTCCACCGCAGCACCTCATTCCCCACAGCCACAGTCAGACCATAAGACACACCCCCAACATTTGGGGGAAAAAAAGTGCGTCTTATGGTCCGAAAAATCTACACTTTTTTACTTACGGTCTCAAGTTCATCAGGGGCTTGAGGAAGGAGAGCTGCTTGGTGTAGATATACGGCCGCTTCTGCAGCCCTCCTTCCCCAGCTTGTCCTTTTTTTAATAAGTTCCCATCGGTACTGGTCCCGACCCGAATTCCAGAATTGCTTACATGCGTCAGCTGTAAAGATAATAAAACAAGTACTATCAGTTAGAAAAAAAAAATGCACTATAATTTTAAACTATACTTCTATGACATACTCCCTTGACACGATCAAATCATGTCACACAATATGCATGCTGAGCTATGCTTTCAAAAACACTATACTTCCACTGGGCAAGGGACATGGGTGCACTTATTTTTTGGGGTGGGTAGTTCACATGTACTTGCCAAGGTTTTTCTTGAGTGACCTGCTAGCTTCCTCCCATGCCTCTGTAAATAATGCATGTGCCACCGAATCCCACACGGCATCCTTCAGACGCTGATCATGATTTGTTCTCATTTGCGTCCCAGATTTCTGGTCGCTCCTGCACGAACACTTAATTTTGCTGGGGCCACTGTAGCTATGGCTCTTCCTCCACACACTTCCTGGACCAGGCTGCAGTTTCACCTGGTTCTAAAGGGATTCTGCAGGGGTCATATGGAGTTTCCTATTATCAAAACTGCAAGGGTCTACGTATAAGGAAGCAACACGGATGTGCTTCCGTGTGACTTTTGGTTTTCACAGTCCCATTGACTTTTATGGGTCCACGGACTTCAATCTGCAGAAGAGACTAGAACATGTTCCAAAAATGTGCCATCTGTTTTACACAAAACACAAGCAAAAACACGGTCTAGTAATTTGATCCCAAACAAAAAACAAACAACAACTTTGGAACGGACCAGGAAGAACAGGACGGCCGTGTGAATGAATCCTTAGGCCATGTGCCCACGTACCCAAAAGATTTTGCCGCAGAAAACCTGCGGATGCATCTGGATTTTCCAGATAAATC
Source organism: Anomaloglossus baeobatrachus (assembly GCF_048569485.1). Taxonomy (NCBI): domain Eukaryota; kingdom Metazoa; phylum Chordata; class Amphibia; order Anura; family Aromobatidae; genus Anomaloglossus; species Anomaloglossus baeobatrachus. Next base: position 568,185,704 of record NC_134358.1, on the reverse strand, counting down.
TACAGGTTTAAGCAAGTACAGAGTCCCCATGTTATCCTAGGGGACACGGGGAGTGCTGTATCAATGCTGCGGTATGTGCAGATGCGGATGTCCTGCAGCTGCACTTAACTGTGCATGTCAATTATTCCTGCGGAAATACCTGCGGATGTCCCGCTCCTCCACTATGGAGATACAGGGCGGGACTTCTGCAGGTATTTTCGCACTAGTCCTACAGGTTTACCGCAACAAAAATGCTCGAAACCCCTAGCAATGGATAGCTGCGGATTCTGGGGAGCAACTGTGGTAAACCTGCGGCAAAGTCCGCGAGTACATATATATATTTAAATCTTTTTGTGTTATCCCCTTAAAGTTGTACTTTACAGAGCTATGCTGATGTACAACTCTATGAAGAAAAAACAAAAAGCCAGCACTAAAAATTCCAAACTGTACTTTTAAAACTTTTTTTGAGATTTTTGGCAATGATGTACAACTCTGTACAGCAGAAATCACAGTCTCCCATGAACGCATATTCACAGGAGGTTGAATCGAGATGGCAGACACGGGTCATCAGCTGACCCCCGAATATCATGGGCAACCTATCGGTGCCCCTCAATAACGTGCCTGGCACCAATGGTTGGTATTAGTGACATGTTTCCTCTACGTGTTAGGCCCATTTCAGACGTCCGTGTTTAAACAGGTGCAAGCCACACGTACTGGTATGGTCATCCGTGTGACTGGTACCGGTAAAAAAAAAAAACCATAATGCACAATACTAAAATGAATTTTTTTAATGTGGAAAAGATGGCCAAAGCCTGATAAATTATAGATATAGAAAGCTAGAACATATAAGATAGAGAGATATAACGAACGAACATATAACAAACAGAAAAAACGAACAGATAGAGACAGCTAGCTTGGCCAGCTGTTTTACTGCAATTTTTTTAATTAAAAAAAAAAAAAAAAAAAAAGAAGAAGGGAATTTTGTTACTTACCGTAAATTCCTTTTCTTCTAGCTCCTATTGGGAGACCCAGACGATTGGGTGTATAGTACTGCCTCCGGAGGCCACACAAAGCATTACACTAAAAAGTGTAAGGCCCCTCCCCTTCTGGCTATACACCCCCCGTGGGATCACTGGCTCACCAGTTTTAGTGCAAAAGCAAGAAGGAGGAAAGCCAATAACTGGTTTAAACAAATTCACTCCGAAGTAACATCGGAGAACTGAAAACCATTCAACATGAACAACATGTGTACCCGAAAAACAACCAAAAATCCCGAAGGACAACAGGGCGGGTGCTGGGTCTCCCAATAGGAGCTAGAAGAAAAGGAATTTACGGTAAGTAACAAAATTCCCTTCTTCTTCGGCGCTCCATTGAGAGACCCAGACGATTGGGACGTCCAAAAGCTGTCCCTGGGTGGGTAAAGAAATACCTCATGTTAGAGCTGCAAAGACAGCCCTCCCCTACGGGGAGGCAACTGCCGCCTGCAGGACTCTTCTACCTAGGCTGGCGTCCGCCGAAGCATAGGTATGCACCTGATAATGTTTGGTGAAAGTGTGCAGACTCGACCAGGTAGCTGCCTGGCACACCTGTTGAGCCGTAGCCTGGTGTCGTAATGCCCAGGACGCACCCACGGCTCTGGTAGAATGGGCCTTCAGCCCTGATGGAACCGGAAGCCCAGCAGAACGGTAGGCTTCAAGAATTGGTTCTTTGATCCATCGAGCCAGGGTGGCTTTGGAAGCCTGCGACCCTTTGCGCTTACCAGCGACAAGGACAAAGAGTGCATCTGAGCGGCGCAGGGGCGCCGTGCGGGAAATGTAGATTCTGAGTGCTCTCACCAGATCCAACAAATGTAAATCCTTTTCATACCGATGAACTGCATGAGGACAAAAGGAAGGCAAGGAGATATCCTGATTAAGATGAAAAGAGGATACCACCTTAGGGAGAAACTCCTGAATGGGGCGCAGCACTACCTTGTCCTGGTGGAACACCAGGAAAGGAGCTTTGGATGACAGCGCTGCTAGTTCAGACACTCTCCGAAGAGACGTGACCGCTACCAGAAAGGCCACTTTCTGTGAGAGTCGAGAAAGTGACACATCCCTCAGAGGCTCGAAGGGCGGCTTCTGGAGAGCAACAAGGACCTTGTTTAGATCCCACGGATCTAACGGCCGCCTGTACGGAGGTACGATATGACAAACCCCCTGCAGGAACGTGCGCACCTGAGAAAGTCGTGCTAGACGCTTCTGAAAAAAACACTGATAGTGCCGAGACTTGCCCCTTAAGGGAGCCGAGCGACAAGCCCTTTTCCAACCCAGATTGCAGGAAGGAAAGAACGACAGGTAACGCGAATGGCCAGGGGGATACTCCTTGTGCAGAGCACCAGGATAAGAAAATCTTCCACGTTCTGTGGTAGATCTTAGCAGAAGTGGACTTCCTAGCCTGTCTCATGGTGGCCACGACCCCTTGGGGTAATCCTGAAGACGCTAGGATCCAGGACTCAATGGCCACACAGTCAGGTTCAGGGCCGCAGAATTCCGATGGAAAAACGGCCCTTGGGACAGTAAGTCTGGACGGTCTGGCAGTGCCCACGGTTGGCCGACCGTGAGATGTCACAGATCCGGATACCACGACCTTCTCGGCCAGTCTGGGGCGACGAGTATGACGCGGCCGCAATCGGATCTGATCTTGCGTAACACTCTGGGCAAGAGTGCCAGAGGTGGAAACACATAAGGGAGCCGGAACTGCGACCAATCCTGCACTAAGGCGTCTGCCGCCAGAGCTCTTTGATCGCGAGACCGCGCTATGAAGGTCGGGACCTTGTTGTTGTGCCGAGACGCCATTAGGTCGACGTCCGGCACCCCCCAGCGGCGGCAGATTTCCTGAAACACGTCCGGGTGAAGGGACCATTCCCCTGCGTCCATGCCCTGGCGACTGAGGAAGTCTGCTTCCCAGTTTTCTACGCCCGGGATGTGAACTGCTGATATGGTGGATGCTCTTTCCTCCACCCACATCAGAATCCGCCTGACTTCCTGGAAGGCTTGCCGACTGCGTGTCCCTCCTTGGTGGTTGATGTATGCCACCGCTGTGGAGTTGTCCGACTGAATTCGGATCTGCTTTCCTTCCAGCCACTGCTGGAAGGCTAATAGGGCAAGATACACTGCCCTGATTTCCAGAACATTGATCTGAAGGGTGGACACCTGCTGAGTCCACGTCCCTTGAGCCCTGTGGTGGAGAAAAACTGCTCCCCACCCTGACAGACTCGCGTCTGTCGTGACCACTGCCCAGGATGGGGGCAGGAATGATCTTCCCTGTGATAATGAGGTGGGAAGAAGCCACCATTGCAGAGAGTCCTTGGCCGTCTGAGAAAGGGAGACTTTCCTGTCTAGGGAAGTTGTCTTCCCGTCCCATTGGCGGAGAATGTCCCATTGAAGTGGGCGCAGATGAAACTGCGCAAACGGGACTGCCTCCATTGCTGCCACCATCTGCCCTAGGAAGTGCATGAGGCGCCTTAAGGGGTGCGACTGACCCTGAAGGAGAGACTGCACCCCTGTCTGTAGTGACCGCTGCTTGTTCAGCGGAAGCTTCACTATCGCTGAGAGAGTATGAAACTCCATGCCAAGATACGTTAGTGATCGAGTCGGTGCCAGGTTTGACTTTGAAAAGTTGATGATCCACCCGAAAGTCTGGAGAGTCTCCAGCGCAACATTCAGGCTGTGTTGGCATGCCTCTTGAGAGGGTGCTTTGACAAGTAGATCGTCTAAATAAGGGATCACGGAATGTCCCTGAGAATGCAAGACTGCTACCACTGCCGCCATGACCTTGGTGAAAACCCGTGGGGCTGTCGCCAGACCAAATGGCAGAGCTACGAACTGGAGATGGTCGTCTCCGATCACGAAACGTAGAAAACGTTGGTGCTCTGTAGCAATCGGCACGTGGAGATAAGCATCTTTGATGTCTATTGATGCTAGGAAATCTCCTTGAGACATTGAGGCAATGACGGAGCGGAGGGATTCCATCCGGAACCGCCTGGCGTTCACATGCTTGTTGAGCAGCTTTAGGTCCAGAACAGGACGAAACGAGCCGTCCTTTTTTGGAACCACAAAGAGATTGGAGTAAAAACCTTGCCCTTGTTCCTGCTGAGGAACAGGGATCACCACTCCTTCTGCTTTTAGTGAGCACACCGCCTGCAGAAGGGCATCTGCTCGGTCGGGATGTGGGGAGGTTCTGAAGAACCGAGGCGGAGGACGAGAACTGAACTCTATCCTGTACCCGTGAGACAAAATGTCTGTTACCCACCGGTCTTTGACCTGTGGCAGCCAAATGTCGCAAAGGCGGGAGAGCCTGCCACCGACCGAGGATGCGGAGGGATGAGGCCGAAAGTCATGAGGCAGCCGCCTTGGAAGCGGTTCCTCCGGTTGCTTTCTTGGGGCGTGAGTGAGCCCGCCAGGAATCTGAGCTCCTTTGCTCCTTCTGAGTCCCTTTGGACGAGGAGAATTGGGTCTTGCCGGAGCCTCGAAAGGACCGAAACCTCGACTGCCACTTCCTCTGTTGAGGTTTGCTTGATCTGGGCTGGGGTAAGGAGGAGTCTTTACCCTTGGACTGTTTAATGATTTCAGCCAATTGTTCACCAAACAGTCTGTCTACAGATAGTGGCAAGCTGGTTAAACATTTTTTGGAAGCAGAATCCGCTTTCCATTCCTTTAACCACAAGGCTCTGCGCAAAACCACAGAGTTGGCAGACGCCATTGAGGTACGGCTTGTAGAGTCCAGGACAGCGTTGATAGCGTAAGTCGCAAACGCAGACATTTGCGAGGTTAGGGACGCTACTCGCGGCACTGCTGGACGTACAATAGAGTCCACCTGTGCCAGACCAGCTGAAATAGCTTGGAGTGCCCACACGGCCGCGAATGCTGGAGCAAACGACGCGCCGATAGCTTCATAGACAGATTTTAACCAAAGGTCCATCTGTCTGTCATTGGCATCTTTAAGTGAAGCCCCATCCTCCACTGCAACTATGGATCTAGCCGCAAGCCTGGAGATTGGGGGATCCACCTTTGGACACTGGGTCCAGCGTTTGACCACGTCAGGGGGAAAGGGATAACGTGTATCCTTAAGACGTTTGGAGAAACGCTTGTCTGGATAAGCATGGTGTTTCTGGATTGATGCTCTGAAGTCAGAGTGGTCCAGAAAAGTACTCAGTTTACGCTTGGGATACCTGAAATGGAACTTCTCCTGCTGTGCAGCTGCCTCCTCTGCAGAAGGGGCAGGGGGAGAAATTTCCAATAGACTATTGATGGCCGCTATAAGGTCATTTACCATGGCGTCACCATCAGGAGTATCCAGATTGAGAGCGGTCTCAGGATTAGACTCCTGATCACCCTCCTCTGTCTCATCATGGAGAGACTCTTCTCGCTGAGACCCTGATCCGCGTGATGACGTGGAGGGTCTCTCCCAGCGAGCACGCTTAGGCTGCCTGGGACTGTCATCTGAATCAGAGCCGTCAGGCTGAGATGCCTGGGACCCCCTTGAATCACGGATTAACTCCAACTGAGGGGGACCGGGGAACGTTGCCGCAGCAGTGTCCATGGTCTGAGTAACTGGCCTGGCCTGCAAGGTCTCTAGTATCTTTGTCATAGTGACAGACATCTTGTCAGCAAAAACTGCAAACTCTGTCCCCGTCACCGGGACAGGGTTCACCGGCGACTCTGCCTGGGCCACTACCACCATAGACTCCGGCTGACGAAGTGGCACAGGGACCGAACATTGCACACAATGGGAGTCATTGTAACCTGCCGGTAGATCAGCCCCACAAGCGGCACAAGTAGCGTATTGCTGTGCAGCTGCAGCCTGTGTCTTGGCACCCTTGCGTTTTGCGGATGACATGTTGTCGTCTCCTCAGAGCAAGATAGGGTATACAGCCAAGAAGCGACCTTACAGTGCAATATATATATATACATATATATATGGTATAAAGAAAAAAAGGTACACCAATATAACACTGTGGCACTAGTGGGGCCAGCACTAAAAGTGCTGCTTACCGCCCGCTTAACGCGGGTGTGTGGTCGCCAGAAATCCCTTGACTGGGTCTCCCAGAGCCTGTGTCCGTTCTCCAGCCAGACTGCATGTAGGAATGGCTGCCGGCGTCCTATGGAGAGGGGCGGGCCCTGGGCGTGTGCAGACAAAAAGCGGGAAACCAGCGTCCCCCTGTGCTCAGTGAGAGGGCTGGAGCATGTAAATAAGACTCCAGCCCTCGGCGCTGATTAATCGTACAGCGTCTCTCCCTTGCCCTGATTGACAGGGTGGGGGCGGGAACGAAGCGGAGCTAGGCCGCAGAAGCCGGGGACTAAATTTATAAGCGACGCCGTCGTAAAAGCACGGTCGGCGCTAAGTCCCCGGCGCACTACAAGTCGCAGCCGCGCCGCCGCTCCAGGGGCGGTCGGCGCGGCAGTCCCCAACACATAAAGTCACTCAGAAAAACTGTAGTGACTGTAACCCCAGCGCGCAGCGCTACTGTCCCCGGCGCACTAGCACACCCAGCAAGTCTGGAATGTGCGCGGCCTGTTTGGGACACAGAGTACCTGAATGTCGCAGGGCCTTGTCCCTGAACGGTACCCAGCTCCGTATCCAGCAGGTTCTATGGGTCTGTGGAAGGAGCCCGGCCTCAGGGCTTGGGGGCCGGTAAGATCCCACTTCCTCAGAGCCCCTCAGGGGGATGGGGAAGGAAAACAGCATGTGGGCTCCAGCCTCCGTACCCACAGTGGGTACCTCAACCTTAACAAACACCGCCGACATAAAGTGGGGTGAGAAGGGAGCATGCTGGGGGCCCTAGTATGGGCCCTCTTTTCTTCCATCCGACATAGTCAGCAGCTGCTGCTGACTAAACAGTGGAGCTATGCGTGGATGTCTGACCTCCTTCGCACAAAGCAGAAAACTGGTGAGCCAGTGATCCCACTGGGGGTGTATAGCCAGAAGGGGAGGGGCCTTACACTTTTTAGTGTAATGCTTTGTGTGGCCTCCGGAGGCAGTACTATACACCCAATCGTCTGGGTCTCCCAATGGAGCGCCGAAGAAAAAAATATAATAATAATAATAATAATAATAATAATAATAATAATAATAATAATAATAATAATAATAATAATAATAATAATAATAATAATAATAAGACGGGACCCCCCCCCACAATTTTCATAACCCGCACAGGAATAGCAGCAGCTCTCTGCTGTATCTTAGCTGATTAATAATAGAGGGGATCCCACGCTTATTTTTTAAAATTTTTAGATAAAAAAAAAAAAGCGGGGTCCCCTCCATTTTACTAAAACCAGCCAAGGTGATGCAGACACCTGGGGGCTGATTTATTAGGGTAGGAAGGACCATGGCTATTTGGCCCTTTCCAGCCTAACAATAGCAGCCAAAGATAAATTCACTGCACTCAGATTGTGATGCAAAAAAATTGTTAAATATCTTTAACTGAAGTCATTCGACCTCGCCTGGGTCTTAAGCCCCCGTCACATTTAACGACTTACCAGCAATCCCGAAAACTATGCGACCTGATAAGGATTGCTGCTAAGTCGCTGGTGAGATGTCACACAGTCAGACCTTACCAATGATGCAGTAACGATGAGCGACCTGTATAACGATGAGCGACCTGTATAGGTCATTGTTAGGTGTCAAACACAGCGATGTGTCCTACCCAGCAGGATATCATCTTTGAAGAAAATGGTCCAGACCCTTCGGCAACGAATAGCGATCTCACAGCAGGGGCCTGATCGCTGATATCTGTCACACATAACGAGATCGCTGGCAAGATCGTTACTGCGTCACAGAAACGGTCAACGCAGTAACGTTGACGCAGCAACGATCTCGTTAGCGATCTTTTGTGTGATGGGACCTTTAGTCAAGAGTCGCTTGCAGATGGGTGCCTGGGATATGGAAATTTGAGTGGATTATAGCTTTGGTAAAGAATACCTTGAGGATAGAGATTCTGGGTTAAGCCAGCGCAGCAGCGCTGTGGCTGGTGATAAGATGTATCCTGGAGGTCCTCCCGGAGCACGGAGGCCTCTAACCTTGGAACCTACCTACCCGTCTGCCTTCTCAGAGCAGAGGCGTGACCTGATACAACCTTTGACGGTATCTTCATCTCCAGGCATCAGGAGCTCATATAGAGATCTGGCTTAACCCTGCTGAAATTGCCGTGTTCAGGCACTAAGAATATACACAGCGCAGAGACCGCACCTCACCAATCACAGCCACAAAGAGAAGCAGCTCCAGCCACCACAATAGGGGTGAGTTAAATTGTTTGATCAAATATAGCAGGGTCATTTTCACATTTATAATTTTGTTATAAATACAAAGAGGTACCCCGAAGGTTGGTAGCAATTTCCAAATGGCTCCCGGCAGAAAAAAGGTCCCCCACCCCTGATTTACAGGGATTCTGATTCACCCCAGAGAAAGTTTCTGTTCTAGGAGTACTTTCTTAGCTGCATTTTACAGCACAAGCCATTACCCACAAATAGCTGACAACACAGCATAGTCTGTTCTTGCTGTGTCCTGCATGTGACAACAATCTCCCATACTCTTCCTATGCCGGGAGACAAAACACTTTTCGCACAGAAAAAATGTCAAGCCTGACTATGTTTTACCAAAACCTATATCAAGTCTGTCAAAAGGCAGAAACAGGTTATGTCTGATGAGACCAAGGGGGAACTTTTTGACCATAATTCCAAAAGGTGTGAAGCAGACATTCAGCCTCACTAGAAGATCCCCTCCCCACAATGAGGCATGGTGGGGACAGCATTGTGCTTTGTGGCTGTTTTTTGGCAGCTGGAATTGGAGTTTGAAGTTGATGTGGAGGGAAGAACAAATATCAGTCAATTTCACAACAAAACCTTCAGGCTTCTGCTAAAAAGCTGAAAATGAATTTCCCCCTTCAGCACAATAACGACCTAAAAATCAACAAAAGAGCGGCTACCCCAGAAGAGGATGGATTGCTTAAACCTGGGTGTTAAAAATATATCCCTTAAATATATGTTTCTTTAATACGCGATAAGACGCATGGGAAATTGACAAAAAAAAAAAAAAAAAAAAGTAAAAATAAAAACATTTTATATTGAGTAAAATGATTGACAAAAATAGAACAGTTCAGTTACAGAAATGAGAAAAAAATAAAAAAAAAATAGTATTCTTCGTTACCTTGCTTAATAGTCCATATTTTCACTAAAATCAGTAGACACTGGGGCAATTGGGAATCTAAAGACCTGAAGAGGGCACTGTACACAGGAGATGCCCCCACAATTTGACAGAGGTGGAGAAAGGGGCAAAGATTGGCAATTCTAGAAGTTCTGTATGATAGACCCAAAAAGAAAGCAGCAAAAATTCACAGGTGACTTCACCAAGGTATTAGTGTAAGGCTCCCTTCACACGTCCGCGCATTAAACGCAGTTATATAACGGTCCGTGCGTCCATGTTTATGTTTTATGTGTGCTGTGACATCCATATAGCATACGGACAGCATGTACTTATATATTACCGGTCTCCAGTGCTGCTGTCACACTTGCTTCCGGCTGCAGTCAGTGCAGTGAATATTCATGAGGCATAATGAGCGGGACAGGCAAATATAAAATCCATTTAATTTTTAGTGAATAGGTGTCACATGGATCAAATCAGTGTGTGCTCTGTGTGACACCCATGCTACCAGCCAAAAACGGACATATCGCTGTGTGGAGCACACCCATTGATTTTAACGGGTCTACATGCGTCCATGTTGAAACAGACACCACAAGTACTAAAAACACAGATGTGTGAAGGGGGCCTAAGGGTGTGCAGATTTATGCAACCACATTTTTTGGTCTTTAATTTTTTTCACTTGAAATTATTTCAGTGGTTTTGTAGCGTGTGGGCGACATTAAAAGATGGAAAACCTGAAATGATTCTGTGACGCCCTGGGCAAGCCAGGGGTCACAGGTCACAACATCACATGCACCCCACATTCCCGGCAGGTACACCTAGGCTAACCTAAAATCCTTGTTGCCTTCCTCCAGGGGCTGATGTCCACACCAGGGGGTGGGCCAGGCGGTTGGCTCCGCCCACTGAGGAGTTCACAGCCCTGGAGGCGGGAAAACCAGGCAGATCTGAGAGAGTTGAAGTTGAAGTCAGACTAGAGTCTGGGAAGCAGATCAGTTTGAGGGAGTGAAGTAGAAGGAAGTGGTAAAGGAGGACAGTAAAAGTGATGACAGAAAAGGAACGGTTAAGAAAGCCTGAAGTTGGTCCGAGTGTGTGCCCCGGACTGAGACAGCAAGGTCAGCAGACGGCGGTGATAGTCTGCAGGGGGACTGCTTGGAGGTTGCCGGAAGGACCGCGGACGGGTGGTGACCGGGCGGTACCGGAGCGGTATACGAAGAACAGTCAGCACCAGGGCAGGGGCCTTTCGGATCCCGGCAAGGCTAGGAGTCGCCATAATTTGCCAAATCCGTCAGTGAAGGGGACCTCTGTCTCCTAACAACCAAGTCCCGATTGAAGGCAACAGTCCGACCGTTAAGGGGAGACACCGCCACTGCCAAGGCACCAGTTTCCCAGGGCCAGCACCTGCGGGCAAGAAAGGGGCTCCTCCGGCTCATGTCCAGGTCGGGGAGCGGGTAACCGGTGGGAACCCATCGCTACCAAAAAGACTTTACATAGGTGCAGGGAAGAGGCAGTCACCGCTAACTGCAGGGAACATCAGCACCGTAACCGTCCGAGGGACCCGTCCAACCAGCCGTTTGTTTACCGAGAACTGTGTCGTGTTTACTGGCTGAGTGAGTACCTCCGTGCCGTGCGGCACAGCGCTGCCCCTGCACCTCCACAGGCCCCATACCCGCCTGTCCACCATACCAACCCCATCACTGGGCCCCGGGACCACCAAACCCCCTACCCACGGAGGGGAAAATCAACAACTGGCTGCTCCATACCATCACTCCCGGGCTCCCCAGAAAGAGCAGCGGTGGTGTCCACTTCATCACCACAACCGTGGGTGGCGTCACGGACAATAAACTATCCCAAAACCCAATCCCCTTTCACTCACGGGCGAGGAGCGCCGCTCGAGTCCCCGGGATCCGGCCCATCGCTCGAGCCACCGAGCAGCAGCAGCCGGACCCGAGCAGTGGGAGAGCGCGGCGTCCCCTCCGCCCGCGACAACTTTTGTAGACTTTTTAAAAATCTGGAATTAGGGGTGTGTAGGACTTTATATTGTAGTACGTCACCCGAGAGCTTCATCCATCGTGTAATATCGGAACCATCCTCAGCAGCGCTGGCCAGAGATCGGCAGAGGAAAACGCTTACACCGATCAAAAGTAAAAGACTATAATAAAAAAATTGGGGTAGAAAGTTGTTTTTTTTTTATAAAAAAGTCGTGATAGATTTTTTTATTTATAAAAAAAAAACACAAAACTCATTGGGAAAAGTCCGATTATGTAAAAAGACTGATATCACCCAGTGCGAAACGCTGAAGATACATAAAATAAAATAAAATAAAAAATCACGTCAAGTTCCTTCTTCTCGGTCGCTGCCCCTCACACGACGCAAAGAAAAATAAGTTACAATTTATGTTTTTTTAAGAATTAAATAAAATAAAAACGTCCTCACCTCACAGTTGGAAGATGAAGGGTAGGAGCCAGCGCTGCCGTGTTAGGTCACCCCGCCGCCATGTCTGCGCACCGTCTGAGGTAACCTGCTGACATGTGACACCTCTGACTAAACTCCCCTTCCCGCGCTTTTCTAAAGATTACTACTGCGCATGCGCTTTATCCCGTACCCACTCTTGTCAATAAAGTTTATTTTGTTGACAGACAGCGTCGCTTTGTGCCTGAATCCTCGAGCGTGATGACGTTACTTAACGCGTGAGAGGGGCGTGGCTAGAGAGCGTTACGCTTCACGGAGGGTCGGGACTGTTTGGAATAAACAAGACCAGTATGAAGGCGTGGTCTTCTCTTAGTAGGCGTGAATTAAATAAATCGCAGTCGACCAATCATAAACCTGCTTAGACAATGATTGACAGCTTATAGAAGCAGGTGAATGAATTAGGTGGGTGGAGTAAGTTTTATGATGAAAGTTAGAGGGAGGGGTTTAACATTTGATGGACAGTTTGCGGGGTGTGGTCGCTGTGGTTGGGGGTGTGTCTTAAGGTGAGTTTTTACTGTTTGTCTTTCTGAGTGGGCGTGTATATCAGCTGGAATAGGCGTGTTTGCTTATGATTGACAGTCTATGCGGCCGGCTTCTTTAGTGGAGTGGGCGTGTCGCTCGCGTGAGTGGCACCCGGAGGGGGAGGGTCTCCCGCTCTGCACAGGCCGCAGCAGCATTGCCCGGCAGGCAGCGAGTGTGGCGGCGATGAAACAAAGGCAGGTCGGGCTCGGCGTCCCCGGCGGCTGTAACGGCAGCAGCAGCGGAGGAGACGGCAGGCTGGCGGGACCCAGGCAGAGGAGAAGGCGCCGCCGGGGAGGCGGAGCGGCCGCCGGGGAAGAAGGCAGCCCGGCCACACGCCAGTACCAGCAGGCCGGGCCTCGCCGGGAGGAGCCCCGGAGGGATCCCGAGGAGGAAGAGGACGGAGAAGAGGAGGACGAAGAAGAGGAGGAAGAGGAGGAGTGTGAGGGGGAGGAGGACGACGGCGACGGGGACTCCATGGCGGCCGCTCCGCTGGTCCAGGCCCGGAGGAAGGACGGAGGCCCGGCCGCCAAGTTCTGGGAGAGTCCGGACACCGTGTCCCAGCTGGACGGCGTGAGGGTGTGGATCGGGAAGAACTACAAGAAGGTGAGGGAGGCCAAGGAGAAAGGGAGGACTGAGGAGGAGGAGAGGCTGGGGGAGAGGGAGGACTGAGGAGGAGGGGAGGCCGGGGGAGAGGGAGGACTGAGGAGGAGGGGAGGCCGGGGGAGAGGGAGGCCAAGGAGAAAGGGAGGACTGAGGAGGAGGAGAGGCCGGGGGAGAGGGAGGACTGAGGAGGAGGGGAGGCCGGGGGAGAGGGAGGCCAAGGAGAAAGGGAGGACTGAGGAGGAGGAGAGGCTGGGGGAGAGGAAGGCCAAGGAGAAAGGGAGGACTGAGGAGGAGGAGAGGCCAGGGGAGAGGGAGGACTGAGGAGGAGGAGAGGCCGGGGGAGAGGGAGGACTGAGGAGGAGGAGAGGCTGGGGGAGAGGAAGGCCAAGGAGAAAGGGAGGACTGAGGAGGAGGAGAGGCTGGGGGAGAGGAAGGCCAAGGAGAAAGGGAGGACTGAGGAGGAGGAGAGGCCAGGGGAGAGGGAGGACTGAGGAGGAGGAGAGGCCGGGGGAGAGGGAGGCCAAGGAGAAAGGGAGGACTGAGGAGGAGGAGAGGCCAGGGGAGAGGGAGGACTGAGGAGGAGGAGAGGCCGGGGGAGAGGGAGGACTGAGGAGGAGGAGAGGCCGGGGGAGAGGGAGGACTGAGGAGGAGGAGAGGCCGGGGGAGAGGGAGGACTGAGGAGGAGGAGAGGCCGGGGGAGAGGGAGGACTGAGGAGGAGGAGAGGCCGGGGGAGAGGGAGGACTGAGGAGGAGGAGAGGCCGGGGGAGAGGGAGGACTGAGGAGGAGGAGAGGCCGGGGGAGAGGGAGGACTGAGGAGGAGGAGAGGCCGGGGGAGAGGGAGGACTGAGGAGGAGGAGAGGCCGGGGGAGAGGGAGGCCAAGGAGAAAGGGAGGACTGAGGAGAGGCCGGGGGAGAGGGAGGCCAAGGAGAAAGGGAGGACTGAGGAGGAGGAGAGGGAGGGGAGGCCGGGGGAGAGGGAGGCCAAGGAGAAAGGGAGGACTGAGGAGGAGAGGCCGGCGGAGAGGGAGGACTGAGGAGGAGGAGAGGACAGGGGAGAGGGAGGACTGAGGAGGAGGAGAGGCCGGGGGTGAAGGGGGAGAGGGAGCCAAGGAGAAAGGGAGGACTGAGGAGGAGGAGGAGAGGGAGGACTGAGGAGGAGAGGCCGGGGGAGAGGGAGGCCAAGGAGAAAGGGAGGACTGAGGAGGAGAGGCCAGGGGAGAGGGAGGACTGAGGAGGAGAGGCCAGGGGAGAGGGAGGAGGAGGAGAGGCCGGGGGAGAGGGAGGACTGAGGGGGAGGCCGGGGGTGAAGGGGGAGAGGGAGGCCAAGGAGAAAGGGAGGACTGAGGAGGAGGAGAGGCCGGGGGAGAGGGAGGACTGAGGAGGAGGAGAGGGAGGACTGAGGAGGAGGGGAGGCCGGGGGTGAAGGGGGAGAGGGATGCCAAGGAGAAAGGGAGGACTGAGGAGGAGGAGGAGAGGCCGGGGGTGAAGGGGGAGTGGGAGGACAGGGGAGAGGGAGGACTGAGGAGGAGGAGAGGCCGGGGGAGAGGGAGGCCAAGGAGAAAGGGAGGACTGAGGAGGAGGAGAGGCCGGGGGAGAGGGAGGCCAAGGAGAAAGGGAGGACTGAGGAGGAGGAGAGGCCAGAGGTGAAGGGTGAGATGGAGGCCAGGGGAAAGGGAGGACTGAGGAGGAGAGGGCAGGGGGAGGGAGGAGGAGGGGAGGCCGGAGGTGAAGGGGGAGAGGGAGGCCAAGGAGGAGGGGAGGCCCAGGGGAAAGGGAGGACTGTGAAGGGGGGAGGGAAGCCGGGGGTGGAGGAGGAGAGGCTGGGGGGTGAAGGGGGAAAGGGAGGAGGAGGAGGAGAGGCCAGGGGTGAGAGGGAGGCCCAGGGGAAAGGAGAGGCCGAGGAGAGCGAGGCCCAGGGGAAAGGGGGGATTGAGGAGGAGGAGAGGCCAGGGGTGAAGGGTGAGAGGGAGGCCCAGGGGAAAGGAGAGGCCGGGGAGAGCGAGGCCCAGGGGAAAGGGAGGACTGAGGAGGAGGAGAGGCCAGGGGTGAAGGGTGAGAGGGAGGCCCAGGGGAAAGGAGAGGCCGGGGAGAGCGAGGCCCAGGGGAAAGGGAGGACTGAGGAGGAGGGGAGGCCAGGGGTGAAGGGGGAGAGGGAGGCCCAGGGGAAAGGAGAGGCTGGGCAGAGCGAGGCCCAGGGGAAAGGGAGGACTGAGGAGGGGGAGAGGCCGAGGGTGAAGGGGGAGAGGGAGGCCCAGGGGAAAGGGAGGACTGCGGAGAGGGAGGACTGAGGAGGGGGAGAGGGAGGCCCAGGGGAAAGGGAGGACTGAGGAGGGGGAGAGGGTGGCCCAGGGGAAAGGGAGGACTGAGAAGGGGGAGAGGGAGGCCCAGGGGAAAGGGAGGACTGAGGAGGGGGAGAGGGTGGCCCAGGGGAAAGGGAGGACTGAGGAGGGGGAGAGGGTGGCCCAGGGGAAAGGGAGGACTGCGGAGGGGGAGAGAGTGAAGGGGGGGAGAGGGAGGACTGAGGAGGGGGAGAGGGAGGCCCAGGGGAAAGGGAGGACTGAGGAGGGGGAGAGGGTGGCCCAGGGGAAAGGGAGGACTGAGAAGGGGGAGAGAGTGAAGGGGGGGAGAGGGAGGACTGAGGAGGGGGAGAGGGAGGCCCAGGGGAAAGGGAGGACTGAGGAGGGGGAGAGGGTGGCCCAGGGGAAAGGGAGGACTGAGAAGGGGGAGAGGGAGGCCCAGGGGAAAGGGAGGACTGAGGAGGGGGAGAGGGTGGCCCAGGGGAAAGGGAGGACTGAGGAGGGGGAGAGGGTGGCCCAGGGGAAAGGGAGGACTGAGGAGGGGGAGAGGGTGGCCCAGGGGAAAGGGAGGACTGAGAAGGGGGAGAGGGAGGCCCAGGGGAAAGAGAGGACTGAGGAGGGGGAGAGGCCAGGGTGAAGGGGGAGAGGGAGGGCTGAGGAGGAGAGCTGGGGGGGTGAAGGGAGGTCCAAGGGGGAAGAGCTAAGAGGCCGGGGGAGAGGGAGGGCCGGGGGTAGGAGGCCCAAGGGGGAGGTTGAAGGGGGGAGAGGGAGGCCCAGGTGAAAGAGAGGGGATAAGTTAGGTGAGGGAGGGCAAAGAGGACAGAAGGAGGAGAGGGAGGGGTAAAGAGAGGGTGAAGGATGTGAGGCTGGGGGGATAGAGGACGAGGGGAAAGGGAGGGCTGGTGGGAGGAGGAGGATGAGAGGCCGGGATGTGAAGGATGAGGGGGGGTGAGGATAGAGGTCTGGTGGAGGGCAATGAAGCTGAGGAGGAAGAGAGGCTGGAGGGTGAAGGAAGAGAGGCTAGGGGGAGGGCAAAGAGGCTAAGGAGGATGAGAGGCTGTGGGGGGTGAAGGATGAGAGGCCAGGGGAGAAAGAGAGGTCAGAGGTAAAAGTGAGGCCGATGAGGGCAAAGAGGGAGGCTGGAGGAAAAAGAGGCTCTGGAGAGGAGGAGGAAGAGAGACCGGGGGAAAAGAGAGGTCCAAGGGGGTGCAAAGAGGGAGGCCGGTGGGGTGAAGAATGAGAGCCTGGAAGGGAGGAAGAGAGACTGGGGGATGAGAGGGAGGAGGAGGAAGAGAGGCGGGAGGTAAAAGATAGGGTAGGGAGGGTGGAGAGGCTGGAAGAAGAGGTGGGGGGGAGAGACCGGGAAAAAAAAAAAGAGGCTGTGGTGACGAGAAGGCTGGGTTGATAGAGAGGCTGGTGGGTGGGGAGGGAAGAGACTGGGAAAAGAGATCAAACTGAATAGCACGAGACCACTAGCCGTGGAACAGAAGTGCCAGAAAAATACTGGCTATGGCACACTATGGATGAGCCGAGGAAGTGTGGAATTAATTGCCCTGGAAATGGTGACTATGTGGATCGGCGGAGAGTGGCGCTATTTTCATGCGCAAGGGATCCTGCTCCCCTAATGAATCTACTTAGAAGAAACGCGTCGGGAGCGTCGCAGTCATCTGTAATACCGCGCCTTGACCAAGACTCCATGAATTAAGGAGCACTACTGGGACCATTGCTGCTCACCTGGGTGAGAGCGTTCCTGTATGGTTTGTTTGCTGTAATAAGCATTATCAGGAAAAAGGTTGCTCTCCTCAATGTGTATATGTATATATATATATATATATATATATATATATATATATATATATATATATATATATATATATATATATATATATATATGTACTGCCTCTATATTTAGTGTACATTTACCCTTATGGGCGGTTCCTATGGGTTGATGGAACTTTATGAACACTAAATTATCTGCCTTATCAGTAAGGTGTTGGTCCATAAATAGGATATTAAACTCTGGGGGGAGTATTGATTAGTGGGGTGTGTATTGATCACATACTGGATATACATTTCCCTGTACTGGTGGTGCCCGTGGGTTTATGAATGTTTAATAACAATATAAACTTATCGACCTTAGTATTACTGTTGGTCCATAAATAAGAAACTCTGTGGGGTCAAGTACAGAATATTGTGGTCTTCTCTTTTATTGGGCCACAAGCACTTTTCTGGACCCTTTTTGAGCTTTGCAGCCCAGACTTGGTGCTCTATGTTCGTTCATTCTTAGTGATAAATTTATTAAGTTATTTTTTAGGACTCTTTCTTTCTGTTTGTACCTGTTGCTATATTTTAAGAGAGATATCGGGAGAGAGGCTGGAAAAAGAGGTTGGGGGGAGAGAGGCCAGAGGTTGTGGGGGGGAGGAGGTGGAAAGGCCGGAGGCTGAGGGGTGGAGCACAGTGCCCCCTCACCTCTGCAGCCCCTCCTCGGTGTATATACAGGAGGAGCACAGTGCCCCCTCACCTCTGCGGCCCCTCCTCGGTGTATATACAGGAGGAGCACAGTGCCCCCTCACCTCTGCAGCCCCTCCTCGGTGTATATACAGGAGGAGCACAGTGCCCCCTCACCTCTGCGGCCCCTCCTCGGTGTATATACAGGAGGAGCACAGTGCCCCCTCACCTCTGCGGCCCCTCCTCGGTGTATATACAGGAGGAGCACAGTGCCCCCTCACCTCTGCGGCCCCTCCTCTGTGTATATACAGGAGGAGCACAGTGCCCCCTCACCTCTGCGGCCCCTCCTTGGTGTATATACAGGAGGAGCACAGTGCCCCCTCACCTCTGCGGCCCCTCCTCGGTGTATATACAGGAGGAGCACAGTGCCCCCTCACCTCTGCGGCCCCTCCTCAGTGTATATACAGGAGGAGCACAGTGCCCCCTCACCTCTGCGGCCCCTCCTCGGTGTATATACAGGAGGAGCACAGTGCCCCCTCACCTCTGCGGCCCCTCCTCTGTGTATATACAGGAGGAGCACAGTGCCCCCTCACCTCTGCGGCCCCTCCTCGGTGTATATACAGGAGGAGCACAGTGCCCCCTCACCTCTGTGGTCCGGCTGCGCTCCCGCTCCTGGTCTGTAGTGTTCTTGCTCATTCTCGTTGGCTCGCAGTCTCTCGTTTTATTTTTTCCAGCGTTTTCTTGGGATCCTGTAATAACAGGACGGATGTGACCTTGTGGGTTTCTTTCCTTAGTGTTACCGGTCCCGTACATGATCTGCGCTGCATCGTCCCTCATGTTACAGCGATTAAAAACAAATGTGGCTATAAATTGTCTGAAGCCCCGTAACCTGCATGTGCTATAAGCGGAGGCACTCCGGTAATGAACTGGTTAATATCCAGGTCATT
This sequence comes from Anomaloglossus baeobatrachus, assembly GCF_048569485.1. NCBI lineage: Eukaryota > Metazoa > Chordata > Amphibia > Anura > Aromobatidae > Anomaloglossus > Anomaloglossus baeobatrachus. The sequence goes on along the minus strand of NC_134358.1, from coordinate 568,167,255 downwards.
GTTTTACTGAGCTCTGCTGGATTGATTGCTCATGTCTGTCTGCAGAAGAGACTGCAAGTTATCCGAGCAGACAGGAGCAATCAATGCAAATAATGCAATCCAGGGCTGCCGAAGAGGAAGGGACGGTGACCTGTGTATAGTATATACTGCGCGTGACTATGCATCTATGTGTATACTGTATGTGTGTGTATAGTATATACTGCGCGTGACTATGCATATATGTGTATACTGTATGTGTGTGTATAGTATATACTGCGCGTGACTATGCATATCCGTATACTGTGTGTGTATAGTATATACTGCGCGTGACTATGCATATATGTGTATACTGTATGTGTATAGTATATACTGCGCGTGACTATGCATATATGTGTATACTGTGTGTGCGTGTATAGTATATACTGCGCGTGACTATGCATATGCGTATACTGTATGTGTGTGTATAGTATATACTGTGCGTGACTATGCATATGTGTATACTGTATGTGCGTGTATAGTATATACTGCGCGTGACTATGCATATGCGTATACTGTATGTGTGTGTATAGTATATACTGTGCGTGACTATGCATATGTGTATACTGTATGTGTATAGTATATACTGCGCGTGACTATGCATATATGCGTATACTGTATGTGTGTGTATAGTGTATATACTGCGCGTGACTATGCATATATGCGTATACTGTATGTGTGTGTATAGTATATACTGTGCGTGACTATGCATATGTGTATACTGTATGTGCGTGTATAGTATATACTGTGCGTGACTATGCATATGCGTATACTGTATGTGTGTGTATAGTATATACTGCGCGTGACTATGCATATGCGTATACTGTATGTGTGTGTATAGTATATACTGTGCGTGACTATGCATATGTGTATACTGTATGTGTAGTATATACTGCGCGTGACTATGCATATATGTGTATACTGTATGTGTATAGTATATACTGCGCGTGACTATGCATATATGCGTATACTGTATGTGTGTGTATAGTATATACTGTGCGTGACTATGCATGTGTATACTGTATGTGCGTGTATAGTATATACTGTGCGTGACTATGCATATGTGTATACTGTATGTGTGTGTATAGTATATACTGTGCGTGACTATGCATATATGCGTATACTGTATGTGTGTGTATAGTATATACTGTGCGTGACTATGCATATGCGTATACTGTATGTGTGTGTATAGTATATACTGCGCGTGACTATGCATGTGTATACTGTATGTGTGTGTATAGTATATACTGCGCGTGACTATGCATATGTGTATAGTGTGTTTGTGTGTATAGTATATACTGCGCGTGACTATGCATATATGTGTATACTGTATGTGTGTGTATAGTATATACTGCGCGTGACTATGCATATATGTGTATACTGTATGTGTGTGTATAGTATATACTGCGCGTGACTATGCATATGTGTATAGTGTGTTTGTGTGTATAGTATATACTGCGCGTGACTATGCATATATGTGTATACTGTATGTGTGTGTATAGTATATACTGCGCGTGACTATGCATATATGTGTATACTGTATGTGTGTGTATAGTATATACTGCGTGTGGGAATGTGTGTATAGTATATACTGCGCGTGACTATGCATATATGTGTATACTGTATGTGTGTGTATAGTATATACTGCGCGTGACTATGCATATGTGTATAGTGTGTTTGTGTGTATAGTATATACTGCGCGTGACTATGCATATATGTGTATACTGTATGTGTGTGTATAGTATATACTGCGCGTGACTATGCATATATGTGTATACTGTATGTGTGTGTATAGTATATACTGCGTGTGGGAATGTGTGTATAGTATATACTGCGCGTGACTATGCATATATGTGTATACTGTATGTGTGTGTATAGTATATACTGCGTGTGGGAATATGCGTATTGTATATACTGCGCGTGTGGGAATATGCGTATATGTGTATAGTGTGTGTGCACCTACTGATGTCCGTATCCATGTCTGCTCTGGAGCGATATAAGAGGGGCTGATATCAGAGGGGTCTGTGGTGGTCACATGATCTTGTGTTTGCGGTGCTCGTCCTCTCGGGGGAGATCCGGCAGCTCCTGGTCACCTCTCGCGGTCACATTATGCGGCTGCTCCGGTTTTGTTCTGATCTTTTTGAATTTTTACTGACTCTAAACTACAAGGGGAGCCGGCAGCGGACGGGGCTCAGGGGGCTCAATATTAGTCGTGTTTAGTCTCTCCTTAAAATCCTTTCTCCGGATGAATGGAAGCACTTGTTTGCTCTTCTGAGTACGGATTACTGCCGTCCACATCCCCCCCCCCCACTCCTGGGCGCCCGCCTGTTCCCACCCCTTCCCTCCTGGGTGTCCCCCACTCCTGGGCGCCCGCCCGTTCGCCTCCCCCCCCTCCTCCTGGGCGCTCCCTGCTTCTGGGTGCCCGTCCGCGTCCTCTGCTCCTGGGCGCCCCCTGCTCCTGGGCACCCGTCCGCGTCTGCTGCTTCTGGGTGCTCCCGGGTGGCCCCCGCTCCTAAGCACCCCCTGTTCTTGGGTGCCCGCTTGCCCCACTGCTTCAGGGTGCCCCTTGCTCCTGGTTGCCTGCCTGCACCCCCCGATCCTGGGCGCCCACCGCTCCTGAGTGCCCCTTGCACCTGGGTGCCCACCCGCGCCCACCGCTCCTGGGCACCTGCACGCCTTAATCCTGGGCGCCCCACACTCCTGAGTTCCCCTTGCACCTGGCGTCCACTCGCCCACCACTCCTGAGTGCCCCTTGCACCTGGGCGTCCGCTCACCCACCGCTCCTGAGTGCCCCTTGCACCTGGGCGTCCGCTCACCCACCGCTCCTGAGTGCCCCTTGCACCTGGGCGTCCGCTCACCCACCGCTCCTGAGTGCCCCCTGCTCCTGGGATCGGGCAGACGGTGGTGTATTATGTATCTTTCTAATCTTTTGACCTGCACATACTGGATACAATTGTAACAAAGTCTCAGCTCTGAGAAGTATTCGGCCTTGTTTTAATCTCCATGAATGAAAACGTCCTAACTGCAAGCGGAGATGATGATGGATTATTATCCTCGGCCTCCTGCGCTCGCGGTCACACTGCGGCCGGTGTCATTCCCACATGTTGTTGGGGTTTGATGAGTGAAGGTGATGGGCTGAGGTGTCTTTCATTTGGGCGTAGTTAACCCGTTGTCTTCTGCTCCCAGTACGTGCAGGCTGACTCTCCAACCAATAAAGCGCTGGCCGTCCTCGTCTCCCAGCTCCTCCAGTTCCAGGAAGATGCATTTGGACGACACGTTACCAACCCGGCCTTCACCAAACTGCCTGTAAGTGTCCTGTGCGGCCGGGGGCTTATTGTGGGGAGACCCCGGTGCCTGGTCTGAGCCTCACTCATACCCATGGCTGACCATTGTGCTGTGCCGCTGGGGGGGGGCTTATTGTGGGGAGACCCCGGTGCCTGGTCTGAGCCTCACTCATACCCATGGCTGACCATTGTGCTGTGCCGCTGGGGGGGGGGGCTTATTTTGGGGAGACCCCGGGGCCCCCTGTATTTCGCGCTTTATGACGGTCTCTCTGCTTTTTTTTTGTGCATTTTGCAGATTAAATGCTTCTTGGATTTTAAAGCCGGCGGTGCCCTGTGTCACATCCTGGGGGCTGCGTACAAGCATCGGAGTGACCAAGGAGGGTAAGGGCCAAAAAGTGGAAATATAGGGGTGCACATCTCATCTACTGTCTCCCCAAATTCTCTCCCCTTAAGACCTAATTCCTGGGGTTAGATGCTGGTGTCAGAGCAGTATGGCGGGCGCTGTGCATATATCACGAATGTCTACAATGGCATACAGCAATAACGGGGTCAGCCCACACACAGCGCCACCCACCATCTGCGTGTAAGACCCCTGGTGGCCTGACGTATCTGGAGAGCTCTGTACACCGTGCACTGGCCGTTCTCCGTACTATATCTCGGCTCCCATTGGAATGTATGTGATCTGAGCTGCAGTCCTGAGAACGGCCACTACATGGCGCTGTTCTGGCTCTGAACACAGTGTGCAGCTCCCACTGAATCGTGTGATCGGTGCGGTGCTGCGTGTCGGACCCCCCGCTGATTCAATATTGGTGACCTAAGGCCTGGACGTCTCCTTTTAAGCTGAGCTCTTCTTGTTATATTATCCTCTGGATCTCGGTCATCTCTGATTTCTTTTTTTTTTCTGCAGGAGGAGGTTCGATTTACAGAATCCATCGAGGATGGATCGCAACGTAGAGATGTTCATGGCCATCGAGAAGACTCTGATGCAGGTGGGGGACAATTGATATCACAATCCTTTACATTTTGTCCGTGTGCATCCCGGAGGGTCCATCAGCGAGGGCCTGCAGGTGGAGGTCCCCCAATCACATTGGTGCTGTGCAGTATCTGACGTGACCGGGTGCAGTATCGCACCTCTGTTGCAGCATAGTGGGTGGTCTCGGCGAGCGCACCCTCTTGTACAGAGCGCTGCCATCTGCCCTATGTGAGTGCAGCACAGTGGGTGGTCTCGTTGAGCGTACCCACCGCTACAGAGCGTCGCCGTCCTCTGTTTGTGAGTGCAGCACAATGGGTGGTTTCGGCGAGCGTACCCTGTAGTAGAGAGTGCTGCCATCTGTATGTGAGTGCCACACAGTGGGGGGGTCTCGGAGAGTGTATCCTCTAGTACAGAGTGCCGCCATCCGCTGTATGTGAGTGCAGCACAGTGGGGGGTCTCGGAGAGTGTATCCTCTAGTACAGAGCGCTGCCATCCGCTGTATGTGAGTGCAGTACAGTGGGGGGTCTCGGGGAGCATATCCTCTAGTAGAGGGTGCCGCCATCCGCCGTATGTGAGTGAGCGGTTACCTTGCGCCTCTCCGCTGACTGCTCCTCCTCCGCGGGCTTCATATCTGCAGCTTGGTCAAATTCAGGACCACCGGTGAAGTGGTGACTCCTGGCCAATGGGCTGCTACAGGATCTTGTGGCTCCGGAGCCTCCGTCCTCTCCGATGGATCGCGGGGACATGTGCTACAGACACCTGATGACTTTATGGATGGGAGGGGTCATGTATGCGGTGATATTCTCTCTCGCCGGCCTCGCTAGCTTTTGCTTCCCGCGTTCTCAGCGGTGTCTGCTGCAGGCAGTGATCACGCGTCCATATTCACAAGTCATCGCTGGTACCGGGGTGCAGAGACCGGTCCCGGACACATCTGTGTGCACAGAAGCATAAAGAGCGGACATAACGAGAACACAGAGATGGAGTTTGTCCAGAAGGGGAAGGGCTGGAGGGTAAATGATCTATTCTACCATTGTAGGATTGGCGCTCGTCATGTGCCCGGTGGCGCTCGTCATGTGCCCGGTGGCGCCGGTCTGCCTGCGGCGGGAGCTGCTGAGCATGCGCTGGGGATGCAGACGCCGCTTACAGGACCAGTCCTTTACTTCCCATATATATGTGTTATTGTCCCCGCTCTCAGGCCGGGCGGACGTTACACCAGTGACCGGATTATCAGACGTCTCCATCATGGTCGCTTAATTTTCCTTTTTCACCTCTTTGTAGAACAATTGTCTGAGCCGACCGACCGTCTACCTCGTCCCCGACATAGAGCTGAAGCTCAGCAACAAGCTGAAAGACATCGTGAAACGCCATCAGGTGAGCGGGGGAGGGGAGGCAGCGGTGTGGGGGCAACAGTGCGGGGGACTGCAGGCAGCAAGGTGGGGGCAACAGTGCGGGGGCCAGCAGGCATCAGGGTGGGGGCAACAGTGCAGGAGACGGCAGGCAGCAGTGGGGGCAGTATTGCAGGGGATGGCAGGCCGCAGGGTGGGGGCAGCGTTGCGGGGGATGGCAGGCAGCAGGGTGGGGGCAGCGTTGCGGGGGATGGCAGGCAGCAGGGTGGGGGCAGCGTTGTGGTGGAAGGCAGCGGTGCAGGGGACAGCAGGGTGGGGGCAGCGGTGCATGGAACGGAAGGCCGCAGGGTGGGGGCAGCGGTGGGGGTGGGAACGGGAGGCTGCAGGGTGGGGGAGGGAAGGCAGCGGTGCGGGGGACAGCAGGGTGGGGGCAGCGGTGCAAGGGACGGCAGGCAGCAAGGTGTGGGGCAACAGTGCGGGCAGCGGTGCGGGGGACGGGAGGCCGCAGGGTGCAGGCAGCGGTACGGGGGATGGCAGGCGGCGGTGCGGGGGGATGGCAGGCAACAGAGAGGGGGCAGCGGTGCGGGGGACGGCAGGGTGGGGACAATGATGCGGGGGACAGTAGCCTACGACTCGCTCCGTACGTGACCCATGTACTCATCAATCCTTGTCTTCTAGGGTACAATCACAGAAGAGAAGACCAAAGCCTCGCACCATGTGTACCCCGTTCCTACCTCACTGGACGATGGTAAGAAGCCCCTCAGCCCCGGCAGGTGTAGAGAGGAGGGGGACTGAGTAGAACCCCTGCGTGTGGCAGGAGCCCAGTGTGCCCGGTCCTGAGAGCAGCGGGGGAGGTGGCCCAGTGTGCCCGGTCCGGAGAGGGGAGGTGGCCCAGTGTGCCCGGTCCGGAGAGGGGAGGTGGCCCAGTGTGCCCGGTCCGGAGAGGGGAGGTGGCCCAGTGTGCCCGGTCCGGAGAGGGGAGGGGGGGCCCAGTGTGCCCGGAGAGGGGAGGGGGGGCCCAGTGTGCCCGGAGAGGGGAGGGGGGGCCCAGTGTGCCCGGAGAGGGGAGGGGGGGCCCAGTGTGCCCGGTCCGGAGAGGGGAGGGGGGCCCAGTGTGCCCGGTCCGGAGAGGGGAGGGGGGCCCAGTGTGCCCGGTCCGGAGAGGGGAGGGGGGGCCCAGTGTGCCCGGAGAGGGGAGGGGGGGCCCAGTGTGCCCGGAGAGGGGAGGGGGGGCCCAGTGTGCCCGGAGAGGGGAGGGGGGGCCCAGTGTGCCCGGAGAGGGGAGGGGGGGCCCAGTGTGCCCGGAGAGGGGAGGGGGGGCCCAGTGTGCCCGGAGAGGGGAGGGGGGGCCCAGTGTGCCCGGAGAGGGGAGGGGGGGCCCAGTGTGCCCGGAGAGGGGAGGGGGGGCCCAGTGTGCCCGGAGAGGGGAGGGGGGGCCAGTGTGCCCGGAGAGGGGAGGGGGGGCCCAGTGTGCCCGGAGAGGGGAGGGGGGGCCCAGTGTGCCCGGAGAGGGGAGGGGGGGCCCAGTGTGCCCGGAGAGGGGAGGGGGGGCCCAGTGTGCCCGGTCCGGAGAGGGGAGGGGGGGCCCAGTGTGCCCGGTCCGGAGAGGGGAGGGGGGGCCCAGTGTGCCCGGTCCGGAGAGGGGAGGGGGGGCCCAGTGTGCCCGGTCCGGAGAGGGGAGGGGGGGCCCAGTGTGCCCGGTCCGGAGAGGGGAGGGGGGGGCCCAGTGTGCCCGGAGAGGGGAGGGGGGGCCCAGTGTGCCCGGAGAGGGGAGGGGGGGCCCAGTGTGCCCGGAGAGGGGAGGGGGGGGCCCAGTGTGCCCGGAGAGGGGAGGGGGGGCCCAGTGTGCCCGGAGAGGGGAGGGGGGGCCCAGTGTGCCCGGAGAGGGGAGGGGGGGCCCAGTGTGCCCGGAGAGGGGAGGGGGGGCCCAGTGTGCCCGGAGAGGGGAGGGGGGGCCCAGTGTGCCCGGAGAGGGGAGGGGGGGCCCAGTGTGCCCGGAGAGGGGAGGGGGGGCCCAGTGTGCCCGGTCCGGAGAGGGGAGGGGGGGCCCAGTGTGCCTGGTAATGGAGAGGTGGGGGAGGGCTCCTGCTGCAATCACTTGCCTTACAGTGAGACCGATCTGCGGGGGACAGGGATGTCTTTACATGATCAGACGAGGGGGGTCTGCTGTAATTTTGGGGTATTTTCTGCCACAATCTCGTATGTTCCCTAATGATTATTTCCCCCCCAGAGGAGTGGCTGAGACCGGTAGTGAAGAAGGATAAACAAGTCCTCGTGCATTGGGGTTATCACCCGGACAGGTGAGGGATCCGAGGCCAGAAAGACATGGATTGTGAGAGGTTTTATGCATAAGTAACAAATCAGCGTTCAGAATAGACTGAGTCCTGGCCCTGCTGCTCACAGCTGAGGGTTTGTCACAGTGTCACAGTGCAGATAAAAGCCGTCATCCTGGACAGCAGAGGGGTTTGTTGTTGGGATTGTCTGCACTGATAAATCTTAACAAACCCGTCCACTGGAATACATTAGGATGGGTTTCCAGTCACTGCTGCACGCACTTCGCTGATGCCGCCGCGGGCTCCTCGTCCCTCCGCTGCCGCCTCCGCGGGCTCCTCGTCCCTCCGCTGCCGCCTCCGCGGGCTCCTCGTCCCTCCGCTGCCGCCTCCGCGGGCTCCTCGTCCCTCCGCTGCCGCCGCCGCGGGCTCCTCGTCCCTCCGCTGCCGCCGCCGCTGGCTTCTCGTCCCTCCGCTGACGCCATGTTTTGTGTCTTGCAGCTACGATTCCTGGATTCCTGTTACAGATCTGGATGTGGATATCGAGGATCCGCCGATTGCTGAGAAGCCCTGGAAAGTGAGTGACTCGGGGGCGATCGTGTGTCTTGATTCTGGGGGCGCAGAACAGTCCCCTAATCCGCTAATGTCGCCTCATTCCAGGTTCATGCAAAATGGCTGCTGGACACCGACGTGTTTAACGAGTGGATGAACGAGGAGGATTACGAGATCGACGAGAACAAGAAGGCGACCAGCTTCCGGCAGAGGATCTCCCTGAAGAGCGATGAGGTGCGGAGCCATCCGATCCCCCTGCAGTGATCAGCGTCATTAGTGCCGCTCTCGCGGTCATTCAGCGGTTATTCTGCGGCCGGATCGTAATTTATGCAGTCGCTCAGCTGCTCATGAACATCTGTGCTCCATGCTTAATGTTTCAGGCCGTGCGGAGCCCCGAGAGGAAAGACCGGAAGTCTGTGGGTCCTGCCAAGAAACGGAAGCGCTCGCCGTCTCCGCAGACGCCTTCTGAATCCCGGAAGAAGCCAGGAAAGAAGGGGTAAGATGACAGCGGGGACCCCCAGCCATGTACCACTGCTCCCACCAGATCCTCCACCGATCACAGGCCGCTGCTGCCACGTCACATGGACGGCACGTGAACGCAGAGACCTGTGATCCGCCATAATCATGGAATGGACCTCTGCAGCTGCCGTAGGTTAACCCCTTACACGTCCCAGTTGGTAGTGACAGCAGCATCTAAAGGGGTTAGACAATGATTGATGGGCGGTCTCTGTATAAACAAATTCAGAGGTACGGCTATACTGGATGCAATTGTAGCAGAAGCCCAGCTGTGAGAACTACTCGGACTGGCAAGTTCATGCAAACTATCAGCGAAAGCAAGCAAAAACTAAAGCGCAAAGTGTATTATACACCTATCAATAGGGTCTGGTTACATTGGGAGCCTAAAAATGTGTCACTTAAAGGGGCACAATAAAGGTGAATACCCTTCACACTGACGGAGTCCAGACCTCTGCTCGTTACACGGACGACGTCCACCCAAATGTCTCCCGTCTGTGGAGAAGCTAAAGAGAAATAAAGGGAGAAACCTCTGATCATAAACTCTTTATCCCCAGCCAAGGAGGACTGTACGGCAAGCGGAGGTGGCAGAAGGACGACGACGAGCAGGAGGATCTGACTAAGGACATGGAGGACCCCACACCCGTCCCCAACATGGAGGAGGTCATCCTGCCCAAAAATGGTGAGTGTATGACTTGACAGTAGTTGACATGGCTGACAACTGGCGCCCCCCCATGAGGCCCCTGCGGCTGAGCACTGGCGCCCCCCCATGAGGCCCCTGCGGCTGAGCACTGGCGCCCCCCCATGAGGCCCCTGCGGCTGAGCACTGGCGCCCCCCATGAGGCCCCGGCGGCTGAGCACTGGCGCCCCCCATGAGGCCCCGGCTGCTGAGCACTGGCGCGCCCCCATAAGGCCCCGGCGGCTGAGCACTGGTGCCCCACGCCACAAGGCCCCGGCGGCGGAGCACTGGCGCCCCCGCCCCCCCATAAGGCCTTGGCTGCTGAGCACTGGCACCCCCTCCCATAAGGCCCCGGCGGCTGAGCACTGTCTCCCCCCAAAGTCCAGGCGGCTGCATACTGGTGCCCCCCTAAGGATCCGGCATGTGCACTGACACAATTTTTTTTTTTTTTTTTTTTTTTTTTTTTAATGTCTAGTGAATCCAAAGAAGGACAGCGAGCACACGCCTGTCAAGGGAGGAGTGGTGGCTGACTTGGGTAAGTCTCCTGCACAGGACCACACACACTTTCCTCACATTTCCTGCTTCCAGTGCAGAGTTCTAGCGTTTTTCCTCACATGGTATAGCGCCGCCTGGTGCTCGGTGTGTAGCAATGTGCACATCTGCCAGATGTCTCCTCACAGGCCCGTGACTACACTGTGGTCTCTGAATCGCTCCCCATAGGTTTAGCTTCTCTTCTGCTTGTTGGTAAAGGAGCGGAGATTCTGCAGAGCAGCTGAGGAGACTCCTTCCCCCTCTGGCAGCTGATAGTATAGGCCCTTCTCCCTGATTGCCCAGAGCCCCTCCACAGCAGCACAGCTTGGTCTCTGCATTACAGCATATTCTGTGCACAGTTGTGTAAATTTACTACATTTATTTTTCAGACGAGCAGGAGGAGGAGGCGGTGGCTGCGAGCGGCAAGGTGAGTGCACCCCCCCCACCCCCCACAGACCTTGGTGACGATTCTGGATCTGATCGGCTCTGACATTGGTCATTAATGTGATGGCTTAATCTTCTGGAGCGCCCCCTAGTGGTGGCTGAAGGCAACAAGAATTTCTATATAAAGCGCTATAACAGCGTAGATTTGGAGACACTAAATGGCCAAAAGTATGTGCACCCCTGACCTCTCCTGTACGAGCTTAAGCAACTATGAGGGTTAATTCATCCATCGGACTCCAGTCTATTGCTGTCGTGCTTTCCAGCTGGCACTTGGCTTTCAACTTTTGCCGGTCGTGCGTTTGCTTTACCCCCTTACAGTTAGCAGGGGGTGCCAGGACTTTTCGCCATTTAGTGTAAGTAAATCACTGCAAAATTGCAAATCTCATGCACAGGTAAGTGGCCTCGGGCTGTCGCCGCGGGGCCTCGGGCTGTCGCCGCGGGGCCTCGGGCTGTCCCTGTCCTGCCGCCATCATTTCCTGAGCTTCGTACCGATGGCTCCTGGTGATTGAGGTTCTTTGCTTCGCTTTCAGGAAGATGAAGATCCCAGTCGAGGAGACCAGAGCCGGATGATGGACAACGGCGAAGACAACGTGACGGAGCAGACGAATCACATCATCATTCCCAGCTACGCGGCGTGGTTTGACTATAACAGGTGAGGATCTGGTCACACGTGGCGCCGCCATGTTTTGCTCCTCGTGCTCGGCGATAATGGCGCGTCTCGTCTCTTCCAGTATTCACGTTATCGAGCGTCGGGCACTTCCAGAGTTCTTCAATGGGAAGAATAAATCCAAGACCCCAGAAATGTAAGTGTCAGACGGCGCAGAGGTAAAGATGGCTGCTATGATCCGGCACTGGGTACAGGACAGATGGCTAAGCCTGATGTTGATTTTTTTTTTTTTTTTTTTGCTTTTCTTTAGATACCTGGCGTATCGCAATTTTATCATTGACACGTACAGACTGAACCCTCAGGAGTATCTCACCAGCACCGCGTGTCGGAGAAACCTGACCGGAGACGTCTGTGCCGTCATGAGGTGAGACCTGGCTCCTGGGGGTTGCTGAAAGCTCATTGCTTTGCTGCGCTCTCCTGCCTCACACTCCTCCAGTCCCCGGGTGTTGGGCATCGTTGCTTTGCTGCGCTCTCCTGCCTCACACTCCTCCGGTCCCCGGGTGTTGGGCATCGTTGCTTTGCTGCGCTCTCCTGGCTCACACTCCTCCGGTCCCCGGGTGTTGGGCATCGTTGCTTTGCTGCGCTCTCCTGCCTCACACTCCTCCGGTCCCCGGGTGTTAGGCATCGTTGCTTTGCTTGCGCTCTCCTGGCTCACACTCCTCCGGTCCCCGGGTGTTGGGCATCGTTGCTTTGTTGCGCTCTCCTGCCTCACACTCCTCCGGTCCCCGGGTGTTGGGCATCGTTGCTTTGCTGCGCTCTCCTGGCTCATACTCTCTTGTCTTTCTCCCCTTTGCAGGGTCCATGCCTTTTTGGAGCAGTGGGGACTTGTGAATTACCAGGTGGATGCAGACTCACGGCCTATGGCCATGGGACCACCCCCTACGCCCCATTTTAACGTGTTGGCAGACACCCCGTCTGGTCTGGTGCCTCTCCACATGAGGACCCCGCAGGTACGATGCGCTTTCATCGGATCGCTTTGGTGAGGGGTGAGCGGCGGGGAGCACTGATGATTTTGGGTCTCGTACTTCCAGGTGCCGTCTGCTCAGCAAATGTTAAACTTCCCAGAGAAAAACAAGGACAAGCCGAGCGACCTGCAGAACTTCGGCCTCCGAACGGACGTCTACTCCAAGAAAACGCTGGCAAAGGTAGGATCCGGAGGATTGCTCCTTGGTGGGAACGTGCGGCTTCTAGTAAAGGCGACTCAGGAGGTTTCTTTACTTCACAGAGCAAATCTGCCAGCGCCGGGCGGGAATGGACGGAGCAGGAGACGCTGCTTCTCTTAGAGGTGAGTGATGGACGCGGCGGGGCTCGTGTGGGCGGGGCTCGTGTGGGCGGGGCGGGGCTCGTGTGGGCCGGGCGCGGCGGGGCTCGTGTGGGCCGCATCTGGGCACATTGGGGCTGACACTTGTTCCTTTCATGTCTTCAGGCGTTGGAAATGTACAAGGACGACTGGAACAAGGTGTCGGAGCACGTGGGAAGCCGCACCCAGGATGAGTGCATCCTTCACTTCCTGAGACTCCCTATCGAGGACCCGTACCTCGAAAACTCGGACGCTTCCCTCGGACCTCTGGCCTATCAGCCCGTACCTTTCAGCCAGTCTGGCAACCCCGTTATGAGCACCGTCGCCTTCCTGGCCTCGGTGGTGGACCCCAGAGTCGCAGCTGCAGCCGCTAAAGCCGCCTTAGGTAATTACTTCCACAATAACTGCTTGCTGTCAGTGAGTTCTGACAGATCCTGTAACGCCCCACGCACCGGCCCCCCGATACGTCTCATCAGGAGCCATGCACAACCTTCTTGCACCCCTTTTCTCACGTGCTGCTTATTTTCTTAGAGGAATTCTCCCGGGTGCGTGAGGAGGTTCCCCTGGAGCTGGTGGAGGCGCACATCAAAAAGGTTCAAGAGGCGGCCAAGGCCCTGGGGAAAGTGGATCCGTCCTATGGTCTGGAGAGCAGCTGTATAGCCGGAACGGGCCCAGACGAACCAGAGAAATCCAGTGAGTCCTTAAAGGGGGTCTCTTCACCGCTCACTTCACCAGCAGGAGGTGAACGGTGCAGACGACCGCACATCATGGCTGGTGTGCGCAGACGCAGTCATCAGCGACACTCTGGTAGAAGTGTGAAGACAGCCTGCCAAACTATATAGTGGTAGCGTCCCTGATGGGAGTATTACTCCAGGCTTCGACTTCTGCTCAGTGCTGCCGCCCAGTGACCGATGTCTGTTAACGCCTCTCTGCAGTCTGCTCTGTAAATACATGCGTGATATCGCGTCCGTAATCTGTTATCTGTGAACATTAGGATAATTTTCCTCTTTTCACATTACTGCTTTATCTGCACCTCTCAAGTTTTTGTCTCTGCGGTCTGAGACCGTGCACCTGACGGGTCCAGAGCTGAATATGCACGCTCAGTAAAGACCGGGTGTGCACGCGCAGTCTCCAGAGATGAATATGCACTCAGTAAATGCCAGACTTGCATGTGCCAGTCTCCAGAGATGAATATGCACGCTCAGTAAATACCGTGTGTGCATGTGCCAGTCTCCAGAGATGAATATGCACGCTCAGTAAAAACCGTGCGTGCATGTGCCTGGCTCCAGAGAGGAATACGCATGCTCAGTAAATACCGTGTGTGCATGTGCCTGGCTCCAGAGAGGAATATACATGCTCAGTAAAGACTATGCATGCACTTGCCTGGTTGTAGAGAGAAATATGTACACTTCAAAAAGACTGGGTGCGCACATGCCGGCTCCAGATCTTAATATGCACGCTCAGCGAAGACCGGGTGTGCACGTGCCAGTCTCCAGAGCTGAATATGGACGCTCAGTAAAGACTGGTCAACTTTGCTTTATGGAGCGGTTTATTAAATCAAAAATCTTTTGATTGAAGGTGAACCCGCAGAAGAAGAGAAGATGGAAACGGAGACCCCAGAAGCCCCTCAGACAGAGAAGGTGAGTGTTGTCCACCTACCTCCCGATGGTAAAAATTGCAGTTATGGATTAGGGGGGTGCTGGGCTTAGAGGCTGTGCTACTTATATATTGATTACCTATCCCATCAGTATCAGATCGGTGGGGGTCTGACACCCGGCCCCCCACCCTCCGCTGTTGTTAGTGCTGTTTGTGTCTATACTGAGATTAGGGGATTGATTAGTGGGGTCCTGCCCCTGTGACGTTACCTCCGGGCTGGGCTGCGTCCTCCATGATTTTCTGGTCCATTGCCCCTTGCTCCCGTTCTTCCCATCTGATGACTGCACTTGGTATTAGGCCACAAATACGACCGGGTGGAGACTCTGGGGGCAGCTTTATAATAAAGTGCTGAACCCCGGCCCTCGACCGACGCCGCTGAGATCTGTGAATTGTTTCAGAGTGAAGTCAAGAGCGAGAAGGAAAGTGAAGCGGAGTCGTGCGAGAAACCGGAGTCATCGGCGGAGAAGAAATCTGAGGAGGAAGAGGAGAGCGACCCGGCTCCGGAGGACAAGACAGGTGAGACGCCGTCTGCCGCACGGTTCCGGCCGGGGCGTCTCTGCGGCCGGTGTAACCGTCAGATGAGGACTGTAGAGTCTGACCACAGTTTGTCTCCCCCCTTATAGAGGAAGAGACCGAGGAAACGAAGGAGAATGTCGAATCTGCCAAAGAGCCCGACCCAGCCAAGAAGAAGCTGGAGAACGATATGAATGAGAGCAACGTAGCAATGGCCGCCGCCGCCGCTCTGGCATCAGCAGCCACCAAAGCCAAGGTGCAGTCCCTGACTGTGTGTGTGTGTGTCCCTCTTGACTGTGTGTGTGTGTCCCTCTTGACTCTGTGTGTGTGTCTCTGGTCAGTGACGTCTCTCAGACCCCCCCGATGACCATGATTACTCTTCTTGTGGCCGCCGCGGTCTAATTTGCTGGTTTTCTTGTGTTCAGCACTTGGCCGCAGTGGAGGAACGCAAAATCAAGTCTCTGGTGGCGCTGCTGGTGGAAACACAGATGAAGAAACTGGAGATTAAATTGCGACACTTTGAGGAACTGGAAACCATCATGGACCGGGAGAAGGAGGCGGTGAGTGCTCTGTGGTGGGGGAGGTGTCGCCGGTGAGTGCTCTGTGGTGGGGGAGGTGTCGCCGGTGAGTGCTCTGTGGTGGGGGAGGTGTCGCCGGTGAGTGCTCTGTGGTGGGGGAGGTGTCGCCGGTGAGTGCTCTGTGGTGGGGGAGGTGTCGCCGGTGAGTGCTCTGTGGTGGGGGAGGTGTCGCCGGTGAGTGGTCTGTGGTGGGGGAGGTGTCGCCGGTGAGTGCTCTGTGGTGGGGGAGGTGTCGCCGGTGAGTGCTCTGTGGTGGGGGAGGTGTCGCCGGTGAGTGGTCTGTGGTGGGGGAGGTGTCGCCGGTGAGTGGTCTGTGGTGGGGGAGGTGTCGCCGGTCGCACAGAAGCCCAGTGTCGGAGGCCATTCAGGTGATCACGCCCCACTCGGTGCCCGGCTCTGCGGCCGCTTCCTCCCGTGTCACCCGGCATTACCTCTGCTTTGTGTTACTGGCCCTCGGGCTTTTTCGCTTGCCCCAGACTCTCGCATTCTCTCCTGTCTGGCATCTGATTAGTCCTGACAATCCACAGTCCTCGGCCCTGCCCCCGCTCTCTGCTTTCTCCCAGCGCTGCTCACATCCAATATATGCAACCTCACGACCCCTGTCCAGAAAATGTGGTTGATTCCCCCCCCACCCCCCCCCCCCCCCTCTCATCCTGAGATTGCCATTGCTCCATACATTATAAATGGGGCAGGGGGGGGATGCAGCTGATGGTAATGGCCGTCTCCTCTGATTTCAGCTGGAGCAGCAGCGTCAGCAGCTCCTCAACGAGCGCCAGAACTTCCACATGGAGCAGCTGAAGTACGCGGAGATGAGGGCGCGACAGCAGATGGAGCAGCAGCACGGACAGAACGCTCAGCACCCCGCCGGACCTCCCAGTGCAGGAATGGGCCACATACAGCCCCCCACACACCCCGGAATAATGGGTCACCAACAGCAGCCGCCAACACAGCCCCCTCCATACGGTCTACACCACCAGATGCCCCCTGCCCACCCGCCACAGCCAGGCATGTATTCTGGGCGTATGCAGGGGCGGGGTAAGTCTGAGCGCGGGGTGTGTGATGAGGGTCGACCGGCCCGGGGGGTCCACCGCCAGGATTTCTGTCACTGTTAGAAATGCATGGCGGCATGACCCCCGGAATTCAGCCTAAGCGGGGGGCCCTTTCCATGTCAGACAAGTGGGGGTCATTATTTGCCACAAGAGGAGATTTTGTGTTTTTCTCCAATATTTCCTGGGTTCACCCTGTGACCGGAGATGATGGGAGTGATGGTGTGTGGCTCTTCTGTCGGGGATGATGGGAGTGATGTACAGTGCTGGCCAAAAGTATTGGCACCCCTGCAATTCTGTCAGAGAATACTCATTGTCTTCTTGAAAATGATTGCAATCACAATGCTTTGGTATTATTATCTTCATTTATTTTGCTTGCAATGAAAAAACACAAAAGAGAATGAAACAAAAATCAAATCATTGATCATTTCACACAAAACTCCAAAAATGGGCCAGACAAAAGTATTGGCACCCTTAGCCAAAATAACCGCACAACCGCTTCCGGTCACCATCAATGAGTGTCTTACAATGCTCTGCTGGAATTTTAGACCATTCTTCTTTGGCAAACTGCTCCATGTCCCTGAGATGTGAAGGGGGCCTTCTCCAAACTGCCATTGTGAGATCTCTCCACAGGTCTTCTATGGGGTTCAGGTCTGGACTCATTGCTGGCCACTTTAGTAGTCTCCAGTGCTTTCTCTCAAACCATTTTCTAGTGCTTTTTGAAGTGTGTTTTGGGTCATTGTCCTGCTGGAAGACCCATGACCTCTAAGGGAGACCCAGCCTTCTCACACTGGGCCCTACATTATGCGTCAAAATTTGTTGGTAGTCTTCAGACTTCATAATGCCATGCACACGGTCAAGCAGTCCAGTGCCAGAGGCAGCAAAGCAGCCCCAACACATCAGGGAACCTCCGCCATGTTTGACTGTAGGGACTGTGTTCTTTTCTTTGAATGCCTTTTTTTTTTTTTTTTTCCTTTAAACTCCATGTTGATGGCTTTTCCCAAAAAGCTCTACTTTTGTCTCATCTGACCAGAGAACATTCTTCCAAAACGTTTAGTCTTTCTCAGGTAAGTTTTGGCAAACTCCAGCCTGGGTTTTTTATGTCTCGGGGCAAGAAGTGGGGTCTTCCTGGGTATCCTACCATACAGTCCCTTTTCATTCAGACGCCGACGGATAGTACAGGTTGACACTGTTGTACCCTCGGACTGCAGGGCAGCTTGAACTTGTTTGGATGTTAGTCGAGGTTCTTCCACATCTAGGGAGGATAGCCACAGTGCCAGGGGCTTTACACTTCTTGATGACACTGCGCACCGCAGACACAGGAACTTTCAGGTCTTTGGAGATGGACTTGTCGCCTTGAGATTGCTCATGCTTCCTCACAATTTGGATTCTCCAGTCCTCAGACAGTTCTTTGGTCTTCTTTCTTTTCTCCAAGCTCAATGTGGTGCACACAAGGACACAGGACAGAGGCTGAGGCAACTTTAATCCATGTCACCTGCTGCAAGTGTGATTTATTATTGCCAGCCCCTGTTAGGTGCCACAGGTAAGTTACAGGCGCTGTTATTACACAAATTACAGAAGCAGCACAGGATTTTTCACACAGTGCCAATACTTTTATCCACCCCCTTTTTTATCCAATTTGGCTTTGACAGTTTTTCTGTTTTTTTTCATTGAAGACGAATTAAATGAAGATAATGCCAAAGAATGTGTGATTGCAATCATTTCCAGGAAGAAACTGAGTATTATCTGACAGAATTGCAGGGGTGCCAATACTTTTGGCCAGCACTGTATGGCCGCCCTCCACCAGTTTTCGTGTCTCTAATCTCCTCTCTTGTGACTTTTGCAGGTCAGATCCCGGGACCAAGCTCCATCTTGTCAGGACCCCCGATGCCTGGACGAATAATGCCGAACATGCATCCAGCCGGACCCCCCCACCCTCCACCTCAGCCAGGAATCCCCCCGATGCCAAGCGGCATGATTGGACCTCGGCCTCCTATGGCTCCAAATGGCATGTGTAAGATGCTAGCCCCCCATATGCTGACCGTACCCCACACACAGCGTCGCCTGTCATGTGATCAGCGGGTACCTGCGAAATCTGCACATTTCCAAAGGCTTTCCTCTTTTCTCCCCACAGACCCGGCTCCACCTCCACCGCCGCAGCAGCCACAGACACAACCGCCTCCACCCAGCGAGGGACAGACGCCACCCCCCATTGTGCCGCCAGCACCACCCGCACCATAGCCGGGCCGGCGCGCCCCCGCACCCCCAGTCTCTGCATTCATCTCTCAGTGACGTTGTGGTTTTATTCTAATGGCTGAATAATGTATGCGCCCGGCCGCAGCAGACCAGTGACGCACGGCGAGGCGAGGCAATCAGCGGCGCTCCGGTAGTATTTATTGCACAGCGGCCGGCCCTGTCACACACTCACAGGTTTTAGTCTCTTCCTGTAGCAGAGCTCGTCTTGTGCTCGGGAGTTTGTTGCATGTTCAATGTTCTTTTATTTTTTTTGTATTTTTTTTTTTCTGCCATTTTATGTTTGTAATAAAATTTCCTGAGTAATTGGTGAGCGGCGTCCTGCTGGGCTGGGGGCGTCATGGTACTAGTGTCCACTAGAGGGCAGCCTCTGTCCAGGCTAATAAGAGATGGCCGCTCATTGTAGTTCATGGTCTTGGGAGACATAATAGATTATCTGCTAGTCCAAAATCTACCCCTGCCGCCCGGGAGGTGTGCCCGAGGGGTGAGGGGACGGCAGAACAAGCCGGGCGCTGCCGTACACTGCTCTGACCACTCTGCTTTTTACCATCCATGTACAGACTAATCTGCGTACTACACAGTTACTCCAGTCACAGCCAGAGCTGCACTCGCTGGTCACCCACATCACATGCAGTACTCTAGTCAACTCCAGAGCTGCAGTCGCTGGTCACCCACATCACATGCAGTACTCTAGTCAACTCCAGAGCTGCAGTGACTGGTCACCCACATCACATCCTGCACTCTAGTTGCTCCAGAGCTGCAGTTGGCTGGTCACCCACATCTAATCACCTCCGGAGCTGTGGTTACAGCACTTCTCAGGTCACGTTAGCTCCTGGGCCACTGTTTCCAGCGTCCTGGTGGTGTTTGCAGATGGCGGCGGCCGCTGCTGTAATAGACAGTGGGAGTTGTGGCTTTCTCCATTATTGGCTGGCAGGGTGTAACAGAATTAGGATTACAGCTCTGGATGTGAATGGAGTAAGGCAGTTACTCGGCCTTTTGTATGTAGATGTAATCTGTGTAGTGATGCGCTCTGTGGCGGTAGTAATAATCTGTGTGGCTGCAGAGCATCGCTCCTCCCCCGCTCCGGCACTGTTCCTCCCTTCGGTGTGGGTTTCCTCTTTATTCTGGTTTCCTCTTTGCTCCTGGACTCTGCTGTCGGGATTTTAGCGATTTTTCATCCCCGCCCCTCGCCCCGGTGTTGGTTCTGCTGATGTTATATGACCTTGTTTTCAGCCAATCGGTCGGATGCGCCCTACGATCCGGATCTCGGCGAACTGAAGCCTCCGCCGCCAACATTTGTTAAATAAAATATGGTTTCTTTTGTAGAAGTTTGTGATTATGTTTAATTCACTGGTTTTATGTTTCTAGGAAATTAGGGGTAGGGATAGTCGGGCTGCGGGCGGTGATGTCACGGGAGGGGGCGGGGATAGCCGGGCTGCGGGCGGTGATGTCACAGGAGGAGGTGGGGATAGCCGGGCTGCGGGCGGTGATGTCACGGGAGGGGGCGGGGATAGCCGGGCTGCGGGCGGTGATGTCACAGGAGAAGGTGGGGATGGCCGGGCTGCGGGCGGTGATGTCACAGGAGGAGGTGGGGATGGCCGGGCTGCGGGCGGTGATGTCACAGGAGGAGGTGGGGATGGCCGGGCTGCGGGCGGTGATGTCACAGGAGGAGGTGGGGATGGCCGGGCTGCGGGCGGTGATGTCACAGGAGGAGGTGGGGATAGCCGGGCTGCGGGCGGTGATGTCACAGGAGGAGGTGGGGATGGCCGGGCTGCGGGCGGTGATGTCACAGGAGGAGGTGGGGATAGCCAGGCTGCGGGCGGTGATGTCACAGGAGGAAGTGGGGATGGCCGGGCTGCGGGCGGTGATGTCACAGGAAGGGGTAGGGATAGTCGGGCTGCGGGCGGTGATGTCACAGGAGGAAGTGGGGATGGCCGGGCTGCGGGCGGTGATGTCACAGGAGGAGGTGGGGATGGCTGGGCTGCGGGCGGTGATGTCACAGGAGGAGGTGGGGATAGCCGGGCTGCGGGCGGTGATGTCACAGGAGGAAGTGGGGATGGCCGGGCTGCGGGCGGTGATGTCACAGGAACGGGTAGGGATAGTCGGGCTGCGGGCGGTGATGTCACAAGAGGGGGGCTGCGGGCGGTGATGTCACAGGAGGAGGTGGGGATGGGCGGGCTGTGGGCGGTGATGTCACAGGAAGGGGTAGGGATAGCCGGGCTGCGGGCGGTGATGTCACAGGAGGAGGTGGGGATGGCCGGGCTGCGGGCGGTGATGTCACAGGAGGAGGTGGGGATAGCCAGGCTGCGGGCGGTGATGTCACAGGAGGAAGTGGGGATGGCCGGGCTGCGGGCGGTGATGTCACAGGAAGGGGTAGGGATAGTCGGGCTGCGGGCGGTGATGTCACAGGAGGAGGTGGGGATAGCCGGGCTGCGGGCGGTGATGTCACAGGAGGAAGTGGGGATGGCCGGGCTGCGGGCGGTGATGTCACAGGAGGAGGTGGGGATGGCCGGGCTGCGGGCGGTGATGTCACAGGAGGAGGTGGGGATAGCCGGGCTGCGGGCGGTGATGTCACAGGAGGAAGTGGGGATGGCCGGGCTGCGGGCGGTGATGTTACAGGAAGGGGTAGAGATAGTCGGGCTGCGGGCGGTGATGTCACAAGAGGGGGGCTGCGGGCGGTGATGTCACAGGAGGAGGTGGGGATGGGCGGGCTGTGGGCGGTGATGTCACAGGAAGGGGTAGGGATAGCCGGGCTGCAGGCGGTGATGTCACAAGAGGGGGGGGGCTGCGGGCGGTGATGTCACAAGAGGGGGGGGCTGCGGGTGGTGATGTCACAAGAGGGGGGGGGCTGCAGGCAGTGATGTCACAGGAGGGGGTGGGGATGGCCGGGCTGCGGGCGGTGATGTCACAGGAGGAGGTGGGGATGGCCGGGCTGCGGGCAGTGATGTCACGGGAAGAGGGGGGTGGGGATAGCCAGGCTGCGGGCAGTGATGTGACGGAAGGGGGTGAGGATAGTCGGGCTGTGGGCAGGTGACTTCCCGGGAGGGAATGGGGCTTAGCAGTTGTGATGTCACCGGAGGGTTGATGCTGCACAGACCTTTTAATACCCGCTGTGTACGGATCATAGTGGATTTCCATTGAGGACTGCCTCGTGATCTCTGCTCTGGGGCTGTCATTTACCCCTTAGTCTGGGAGACCATTAATGGACTCAGAATAAGTCATATGTGTCCTAAAATCGTAGCTCACAATAAGTCACCTGGTAAAGAAGTCGTCCTCCCACTGCCATGATGGGTACAATTGTGGCTTTCAGAGTGCGGGGAGGATCCGGCTGCGTCCTGGAGTCTCGCGTTCTGCTGAGTCGTCTTCTGGAGTCCTTGAGCCGTCCTCTGCGTCCTCTTCCCTTTCATGCGTTTCTGCTGCGCTGGTGTGTGGCGTCCCGGGCTCCTGCGGGACGGGCGCGTGGTTTAGGTTCGATGTTCTGCAGGAAACTGAGACGGTTCTGACTGCAGAGAACAGAACCTTCTGCAGAGCGGCGGCCACCAAAGAGACCGCAGCGGGGGAAATCTCCGGTTCTCACTGTCAACCGGCACATCTAGGAGAAAAGGATACAGCAAGTAACAGGATCTGCAATGTACACAATGACTGCACCAGCAGAATAGTGAGTGCAGCTCTGGAGTGTAATACAGGAGGTAACTCAGGATCAGTAATGTATGTACACAGTGCCTGCACCAGCAGAATAGTGAGTGCAGCTCTGGAGTGTAATACAGGAGGTAACTCAGGATCAGTAATGTATGTACACAATGACTGCACCAGCAGAATAGTGAGTGCAGCTCTGGAGTATAATACAGGAGGTAACTCAGGATCAGTAATGTATGTACACAGTGACTGCACCAGCAGAATAGTGAGTGCAGCTCTGGAGTGTAATACAGGAGGTAACTCAGGATCAGTAATGTAATGTATGTACACAGTGACTACACCAGCAGAATAGTGAGTGCTGCTCTGGAGTATAATACAGGAGGTAACTCAGGATCAGTAATATATGTACAGAGTGACTGCACCAGCAGAATAGTGAGTGCAGCTCTGGAGTGTAATACAGGAGGTAACTCAGGATCAGTAATGTAATGTATGTACACAGTGACTGCACCAGCAGAATAGTGAGTGCAGCTCTGGAGTGTAATACAGGAGGTAACTCAGGATCAGTAATGTAATGTATGTACACAGTGACTACACCAGCAGAATAGTGAGTGCAGCTCTGGAGTATAATACAGGAGGTAACTCAGGATCAGTAATGTATGTACACAGTGACTGCACCAGCAGAATAGTGAGTGCAGCTCTGGAGTATAATACAGGAGGTAACTCAGGATCAGTAATGTATGTACACAGTGACTGCACCAGTAGAATAGTGAGTGCTGCTCTGGAGTATAATACAGGAGGTAACTCAGGATCAGTAATATATGTACAGAGTGACTGCACCAGCAGAATAGTGAGCGCAGCTCTGGAGTATAATACAGGAGGTAACTCAGGACCAGTAATGTAATGTATGTACACAGTGACTGCACCAGCAGAATAGTGAGTGCAGCTCTGGAGTGTAATACAGGAGGTAACTCAGGATCAGTAATGTAATGTATGTACACAGTGACTGCACCAGCAGAATAGTGAGTGCAGCTCTGGAGTATAATACAGGAGGTAACTCAGGATCAGTAATGTATGTGCACAGTGACTGCAGCAGCATAGTGAGTGTAATGAACCTCTGGCTGGTTGTCAGTGTATGGGGGTCCTGTAGCGGAGGTCCTGTGCAGTCCTGTAGGAGACCTCCTTTGTATACTGTGTATATACCGCTCTTGTGTGTGTATGTGACAGTAGTGGTTGGAGTGGATACATTGTATCACGCTGTGTTATTTGGCCGCTCTCTTCCTCCTCTATCCGGATGCCTCGCGTCCTCTGTGCCGGGTTTTGGCCGTCGTCCGTCAGCTCAGATTCCGGAGATCGATCGCTCTGTTTTGACTCCTTTTCTGACGTTTCAGCCAATTCAGGAAGGTGAAATGTTCCTTCTGTTACTTCCATCCAAGTCTTGAGAAATCATCTGCTTCTCCCATTTGGGTCACAACCTAAAATATGACACTTATGAAATGTCTTTCCGCAGCGGATGTAAGATTTAGGGTTTTTTGTCCTTTTCTTTGAAGCAGAAGATACTTTACTGGTGAATGTGAGATCTGTCCTTGATCTCGTCCATGTTCTCTGTACACTATGCGGAGCTGTGATCGCAAGCAGCATCTTCTGCATCGCTGCTGGTCACATACTGGAGGCCATCATGTAAGGGGTGGTCTCTGGGTCTTAAAGGAAGTGCAAAAATCGATCGCATCACCAACTGGGAGAGGAGCGCTGGGCTCCGGAAGAAACAGATTATTATATGGGTGTGGATGGTAAGTGATGTCCACACGAGGTCTCCTGCACCTGAAAGTAGAAGGGGTCGTAAGGAGCTCTCAGTAAGGAGCCGCAGGGCCTGGCCTAAGACTTAAGGAAGTTAGCACCAGTAGGAGAAACAAACAAGGCTCAGATACAGGAGGAAGAACGGACGAAGCTCAGCTAAAGGAGGAAGAACGGACGAAGCTCAGCTAAAGGAGGAAGAACGGACGAAGCTCAGCTAAAGGAGGAAGAATGGACGAGTCTCAGCTACAGGAGGAAGAATGGACGAGTCTCAGCTACAGGAGGAAGGACAGACGAGTCTCAGCTACAGGAGGAAGAACGGACGAGGCTCAGCTACAGGAGGAAGGACGGACGAAGCTCAGCTACAGGAGGAAGAACAGACGAGGCTCAGCTACAGGAGGAAGGACAGACGAAGCTCAGCTACAGCAGGAAGGACGGACGAGGCTCAGCTACAGGAGGAAGGATGGATGAAGCTCAACTACAGGAGGAAGGATGGATGAAGCTCAGCTACAGGAGGAAGAATGGACGAGGCTCAGCTACAGGAGGAAGGATGGACGGACGAAGCTCAGCTACAGGAGGAAGAATGGACGAAGCTCAGCTACAGGAGAAAGGACGGACGAAGCTCCGCTACAGGAGGAAGGATGGACGAAGCTCAGCTACAGGAGGAAGAACGGACGAAGCTCAGCTACAGGAGGAAGAACGGACGAAGCTTGGCTACAGGAGGAAGAACGGATGAGGCTCAGCTACAGGAAGAAGAACTGACGAGGCTCAGCTACAGGAGGAAGAACGGATGAGGCTCGGCTACAGGAGGAAGAACGGATGAGGCTCAGCTACAGGAAGAAGAACAGATGAAGCTCAGCTACAGGAGGAAGAACGGACGAGGCTCAGCTACAGGAGGAAGGACGGACGAAGCTCAACTACCGGAGGAAGAATGGACGAAGCTCAGCTAAAAGAGGAAGAATGGACGAAGCTCAGCTAAAGGAGGAAGAATGGACGAGTCTCAGCTACAGGAGGAAGGACAGACGAAGCTCAGCTACAGGAGGAAGAACGGACGAGTCTCAGCTACAGGAGGAAGAACGGACGAGGCTCAGCTACAGGAGGAAGGACGGACGAAGCTCAGCTACAGGAGCAAGAACAGACGAGGCTCAGCTACAGGAGGAAGGATGGACGAAGCTCAGCTACAGGAGGAAGGACGGACGAAGCTCAGCTACAGGAGGAAGGATGGACGAAGCTCAGCTACAGGAGGAAGGACAGACGAAGCTCAGCTAAAGGAGGAAGAACGGACGAATCTCAGCTACAGGAGGAAGAACAGACGAAGCTCAGCTACTGGAGGAAGGACGGACGAAGCTCAGCTACAGGAGGAAGAACGGACAAGGCTCAGCTACAGGAGGAAGAACAGACGAGGCTTGGCTACAGGAGGAAGAACGGATGAGGCTCAGCTACAGGAAGAAGAACGGATGAGGCTCAGCTACAGGAAGAAGAACAGATGAAGCTCAGCTACAGGAGGAAGAACGGACGAGGCTCGGCTACAGGAGGAAGAACGGACGAGGCTCAGCTACAGGAGGAAGGATGGACGAGGCTCAGCTACAGGAGGAAGAACGGACAAGGCTTAGTTAGAGGAGGAGGAACAAACGAAGCTCAGCTACAGGAGGAAGAACGGACGAGGCTGAGCTACAGAGGAAAGAGGGACGAAGCTCAGCTACAGGAGGAAGGATGGACGAAGCTCAGCTACAGGAGGAAGAACGGACGAAGCTCGGCTACAGGAGGAAGAACGGACGAAGCTCAGCTACAGGAAGAAGAACAGACGAAGCTCAGCTACTGGAGGAAGGACGGACGAAGCTCAGCTACAGGAGGAAGAACGGACAAGGCTCGGCTACAGGAGGAAGAACAGACGAGGCTTGGCTACAGGAGGAAGAACGGATGAGGCTCAGATACAGGAAGAAGAACAGACGAGGCTCAGCTACAGGAGGAAGGATGGACGAAGCTCAACTACAGGAGGAAGGATGGATGAAGCTCAGCTACAGGAGGAAGAATAGACGAGGCACAGCTACAGGAGGAAGGACAGACGAAGCTCAGCTACAGGAGGAAGGACGGACGAGGCTCAGCTACAGGAGGAGGGATGGATGAAGCTCAACTACAGGAGGAAGGATGGATGAAGCTCAGCTACAGGAGGAAGAATGGACGAGGCTCAGCTACAGGAGGAAGGACGGACGAAGCTCAGCTACAGGAGGAAGGACGGACGAAGCTCAGCTACAGGAGGAAGGATGGACGAAGCTCAGCTACAGGAGGAAGAGCGGACGAAGCTCGGCTACAGGAGGAAGGACGGACGAAGCTCAGCTACAGGAGGAAGGATGGATGAAGCTCAGCTACAGGAGGAAGAATGGACGAGGCTCAGCTACAGGAGGAAGGACGGACGAAGCTCAGCTACAGGAGGAAGGACGGACGAAGCTCAGCTACAGGAGGAAGGATGGACGAAGCTCAGCTACAGGAGGAAGAGCGGACGAAGCTCGGCTACAGGAGGTAGAGCGAACGAAGCTCGGCTACAGGAGGAAGAACGGACGAAGCTCGGCTACAGGAGGAAGGACGGACGAAGCTCAGCTAAAGGAGGAAGAACGGACGAGTCTCAGCTACAGGAAGAAGAACGGACGAGGCTCAGCTACAGGAAGAAGAACAGACGAGGCTCAGCTACAGGAGGAAGGATGGATGAAGCTCAGCTACAGGAGGAAGAATAAACGAGGCACAGCTACAGGAGGAAGGACAGACGAAGCTCAGCTACAGGAGGAAGGACGGACGAGGCTCAGCTACAGGAGGAGGGATGGATGAAGCTCAACTACAGGAGGAAGGATGGATGAAGCTCAGCTACAGGAGGAAGAATGGACGAGGCTCAGCTACAGGAGGAAGGATGGACGAAGCTCAGCTACAGGAGGAAGGACGGACGAAGCTCAACTACAGGAGGAAGGATGGACGAAGCTCAGCTACAGGAGGAAGAGCGGACGAAGCTCGGCTACAGGAGGAAGAGCGGACGAAGCTCGGCTACAGGAGGAAGAACGGACGAAGCTCGGCTACAGGAGGAAGGACGGACGAAGCTCAGCTAAAGGAGGAAGAAC
Organism: Anomaloglossus baeobatrachus; assembly: GCF_048569485.1. Taxonomy (NCBI): domain Eukaryota; kingdom Metazoa; phylum Chordata; class Amphibia; order Anura; family Aromobatidae; genus Anomaloglossus; species Anomaloglossus baeobatrachus. Next base: position 568,140,101 of record NC_134358.1, on the reverse strand, counting down.
GGACGAGGCTCAGCTACAGGAGGAACAGCGGACGAGGCTCAGCTACAGGAGGAAGAGCGGACGAGGCTCAGCTACAGGAGGAAGGACAGACGAAGCTCAGCTACAGGAAGAAGAACAGACGAAGCTCAGCTACTGGAGGAAGGACGGACGAAACTCAGCCACAGGAGGAAGAACGGACAAGGCTCAGCTACAGGAGGAAGAACAGACGAGGCTTGGCTACAGGAGGAAGAACGGATGAGGCTCAGCTACAGGAAGAAGAACTGACGAGGCTCAGCTACAGGAGGAAGAACGGACGAGGCTCGGCTACAGGAGGAAGAACGGATGAGGCTCCGCTACAGGAAGAAGAACAGATGAAGCTCAGCTACAGGAGGAAGAACGGACGAGGCTCGGCTACAGGAGGAAGAACGGACGAGGCTTGGCTACAGGAGGAAGAACGGATGAGGCTCCGCTACAGGAAGAAGAACAGATGAAGCTCAGCTACAGGAGGAAGAACGGACGAGGCTCGGCTACAGGAGGAAGAACGGACGAGGCTCAGCTACAGGAGGAAGGACGAACGAGGCTCAGCTACAGGAGGAAGAACGGACAAGGCTTAGTTAGAGGAGGAGGAACAAACGAAGCTCAGCTACAGGAGGAAGGACGAACGAGGCTCAGCTACAGGTGGAATAACGGACAAGGCTTAGTTAGAGGAGGAGGAACAAACGAAGCTCAGCTACAGGAGGAAGAACGGACGAGGCTGAGCTACAGAGGAAAGAGGGACGAGGCTCAGATGCAGGAGGAAGAGCGGACGAGTATAAGAGGGAGGATCGAGGTTCAGGAAATGAAGTAAGGATGAGGCTCAGGCACAGAAGGAAAGATGGCCAAGGCACGGGTATAATAGTAAACATGGACAAGGCTCGGGTGTGGTGGGAAGGACGGATGGACATCGGTACAGTAATAACTTATAACGAGTCAGGAAAGCATAAATCTGAACACCAGTGTGACCTTCGCCTTAGACTAGTTTCACACTTGCAATGGGCGAAATCCGCTGGGTCCGTTGCTGCATCGTTTTGGCGCATCCGTTAATTTTGTGGTGTCAACGGATGCAGCGGATCCGTTATTTCACAGTAATCCGTTAGCTGATTCCTGTGAAATAACGGAAATAACGTTGGATCCGTTAGGCGCCCGTCTAATGGAATCTGTCGGCTCTTTTTTTTCTTTTTTCATTTTTTTTTCATTCTGGGCATGCTCAGTAGAAATTAGCTGAATCCAGCGGCGAATTCCGTTGTTAAGCACTTAGCAACGCAATCCGCTACCATAGGGAACCATTATAAATTTTAACGGAACCAACGGAATCCGTTGGTTGGCATCATTTTGACGCAAGCAATTAACGTTACATTCTGCGTTGCTTCCGCTCGGCGGAAGCAACAGAGCGTCGGCCAACGGAAGCAACGCAGGTACATTTGGCACAATCCGTCATCAATGCAAGTCTATGGGAAACAGCGGAATCCGTTAACGGATTCCGCTGTTTCCCAAGACAGCGGATTGCGCCAAAAAAAAAAAAACAACGCAAGTGTGAAAGTACCCTTAATCTGTTGCTGCCCAATCCGCTGCGAAGCAGCATTACCCACTTTGACCAGCAGATGGCACCCCATTTTCTAGTGTCACAGGCAGACTGGATTGTGAACTACAACTTCCAGCATGCACCTGTGTGTTTCTGATTGCAGATCCTGCCAGAAAATCTTTACAGTCCTGACTATAGAACAGTAGTGTCTGCCATGATCCATCTCCTGCAGGTGACATCCCCACACCTTCCACGTGCTGGAGAAGATCTAACGTTTCCTAAAATGCTTTCTATGATGAATTGTAACAGATCCGGATTGAACCCAATGACGACGCTCAGATCTGAGGTGTGAAGGGTCCAGGACCCCATTTGCTCACATGTAACATCTGGAAGATCCTTTTTTTGTGCCAAAAGCATAATTGTCATTTGCTTCCTATGAACTCTGTTGCACGAATAACTGCTCCTGATATAAGAGACGTGTGGGGTGGCGGGGGCCTCGGAGGGGCGTGAGAAGCTCTATTCATCCCATTCATGTGTTCTCTATAGAAAGAAGCGGCTCTGGGGGCAGCAAGAGGAGGCGAGGATGATGATGGTGCAGAGGAGGGGGCTCAAACCCCCACATGTGATGGGAATACAGATCATAGTGGGCACCAACCTGTGCAGATCCCAACAGTGGCGGCAACACTCCTTATACTACAGTCTCAGCCAGCCTAAGGCAAAAATTGAAATGTCGCCAGTCCTCGTAGTGCCACATCGGCCTGCAGTGAATGAGCGAAATTCCTCCATTGTTTTTTGGGTTTTGCATTTACTGTATTCTTTCTATATTGGAAACGAGCTGTGAACGTAATTCTTCAGATCAGTTCGATTACCAAACTTTACTAGATCGTTTTTTTTTAGAAACAAGTAAATACATTTTTGGTTTGACACGCCATTTTTTCAGAACTTTGAGATTTTTAATTTCTCATCATTTTATATTTTTTTACGTATATATTTACAAATACCAAAACAACACAAGAACCATTATCAATATTTGATTACATCACCAGAAAAAACATGAATAAGAAACCAGAACCACTAACATTACATAAATACATCACTGGAACCATCATCAGTATATAAATATAGCACTGCAACCACCATATGTACATAAATTCAGCACCAGAATCACTATCAGGACATGAATTCATAAAAAAAAATCAGCACAATCATACAATTTTGTGTTTACCATCAGCACAGGAATAAAGACTGGAACCAGCATCAGTTCATAAATACATCACTACAACCACCATCAGTACATGAATACACTACCAGATCTTTCATAAAGTACATGAATACATCAGCAGAAACACCATCATCACAAGAATACAGCACAGGTCTGTCATCAGCACATAAGTGCATCACCAAAAATATCAGAACATGAATATATCACAAGAACCACCATCCGTACAGGAATACGGCACCAAATCCAGTCATGAATATTGAACCACTATCAGTATTAAACACAGCCCGAGAACAATTTTCAGTACATGAATACATCACAAGAAACACCATGAGTACATGAGTGAGACAGCAGAACCACCATCAATATACAAATACAGGAACGCAACCACCATTTGTACATAAATACATCTAAAGAATCCTCATCAGTACATGAATTAAAAGATCATCATCAGTACATGAATACAACCACCATGAGTTCATAAAAACATCACTACAACCACCGTCAGCACATGAATACATAACCAGAAACAACATCAGTATATAAATAGATCACCACAACCACCATCAGTACATGAATAAATAACCAGAAACAGCATCAGTATATAAATACAGCACTAGAACCACTATCAGTTCATGAATATATCACCAGATCCATCATCTGTTCTTTAATACAGTTCATGAATCATCAGTTCAGTATTATAGTGCCGAACCATCAACAGTACAAGATTACTATATCAAAGCACATGAATACATTTGCACAGGAATACATAGCCACAATCAGTACATGAGTGCATAATGAAAACCACCATAAGTGCATAAACATATTACACGAATCATGATCAGTCAATGAATAGGTCACCAGAACCATCATCAGTACATGAATACATCACCAAAGCTACCATCAGTATAAGAACAGAAACCATAACCACCATCAGTACATGAATACATCACCGAAGCCATCATCAGTACATGCCTACATCCCTAGATCTGGTATCAGTACAAGAAATGTCACCAGAGACACCATCACTTCATGAATACATCAGCAAAAAACAACATCAAGTATAATAATATAATCTATGACAGCTACTATCAGCAAAGGAATAAAACACCATAACCATCATCCTACTATCAGTTCAGAAATACAAACCCAAAACTGTTATTACTACAGGTATATAGCACCAGGAAAACCATCTATATATTAATCAATAACCAGAACTATCAAGTAACAGAAATACAGCACCATAACCAGCATCAGTACATGACTTTGGCACAAAAAATTAGTACATGAATACAGCACCAGAACCACAGTCATTACATGAAAACAGCATCAGAATTACCATCAGTATATGACTACAGCACAAGAATCACCATCAGAACATGAGTACTGCACAAGAACCATCTACAGCACATGAATACAGCACTAGAACCATAATTAGTGCACACATACATCACCAGTACATGAATATAACACCAGAACACTCATCAGTACATGAATACAGCACCAGAACTACTATCAGGACATGAATGCACCACTTAAACCATCAATTGTACAAGACTACAGCACTAGAACCATCATCATTACATGAACACATCACAAAATGCATAATCAGTACATGAATAATGCACCTAAACCACCATCAGTTCATGAATACATCAAGCTTAGTACAGCAGTCAAGCTAGGTATGAAACCTACAACTCCCTATGTCCTTAACAATGCTAAGGAGATGCTGGGAGTTGTTGTCACACAAAAAAGATACATTTACACCCAACTACCTTACAGGTGATATAGTCTCTGTTTGTAGTCATTCTCATTTTTTATCTTCATTTGGTGCAGCCGCCATGATGACTTTTCACATCCACATCTCGTCTCTGCAGACTTCCATCTTCTCCAGTCTTTGTCTGCACATGCCAACATGGTTCCTTTAGAAATAAAAGTGTTTTTATAGTGCCCCTGAATAAAAAAAAATATCTGCCCTCTGTTCCTGAATAATTGCACTACCTGTGCCCTCTACACAAAATATTATACCTAAAACTAAACATCTTACAGTATATGGCATATTGTCCTTTTCTACACAATATTGCCTCCGCATAGTCCCACTTATGAACAGCACCTGCCACACTGTCATCCCTTATGAACTGAAATCTCCACGCTGTCCTTTACTTACGAACTATATCCGCAACCCGTTTGCTCTGACAAGTTAGAACTACCGCGCTGCCACACCGTCCCCCCTTATGAACTACAACCGCCATGCTGTCCCTCTTTATGAACTACAACCGCCACACCATCTACTTTTACGAGTCAGAAATACCATGCCGTCCCTCCTTATGAACTAAAGTTGTCACACTGTCTCCCCTTATGAACTATGACCACCATGCTATCCCCTATATGAACTATAGTCTTCACACCGTCCCCTCGCTCTGTCGGCACGCCATGATGTCCCTAATACTACACTATCCCCTTATATACAGCAGCAGACCCTCATTTTCTACTGCTGACACCCAGCCTGCATACATGTGTGAGATGTTGTCAGCTCTGCCTGTGAGGTAAATCCGGAGATATGACGATAAATCATGATATTCAAGTTATGTCAGGAAGCCCTCTCCTGGTGTCACCCCCCCTTTCCTTCACACAACTCCTTCAATCAGAAAATTTACCACAGGGATAAACGGTTTGTTTAGCAGATAGGTGTCAAAGGAACTGGTCTGTGTTCCACTTACACCTCCAACAGCCATCTCCTCTGATATGGAGATTAGATGACTTGGGAACAATGGACGCAGGATGACCCCCTGCCGTCACCCTGTAACAAGAGTTGTATCTCATTATAAGGCTATGGAACTATCCAGACAGAACGACTCCAGTAAAAAATGGTTCATATCTCGCAAGCCATATTTCCGATAAATATGGCAACCATAAAAATGGTGTCTCCGCATGCGGACGATGCTGGCACACCCTTTTTATGGGAGCAGGACCTGGGGAAATACCCCAGGCGTGATATCAGCCAATGGGGAACTAGTAGACAAGTCATGAGTCCTCTCGTTCTGTAGCTAAATTCATAACTGTCACAATGAGAGCGTTGGCGTCTGCCTACGACGCTCCCAGGCCAAGTTATGGCCATATCCCCTGTTGTGGATATTGTCCATAACTCCAGCCAGGGGTGGAGCAGTGCTCCCTCTGAGGTCACTAAGGTAGGAGGGGACCTGGATTTGCCCAGGTTGATAACCCTACTTCGGCCATTTTCCAGTGTTCTTTCGCCGGGGGTCACGTGTAGGAAACATCTGTGGGAAAGATCCTGAAAACCTGGTCTACAGCGCCCCCCTGTGGCCAGACGCACAAGGTAACTGCTGGAACTGTGTATGCCTGTTTGTAAACCATGCTTTATCTGTAACTGTACTCTGACATATGTATATTCTGTAGATTCCCTATTGTATATATTGTAGTTTCTAGTGTGCTTTAGGCTGATTAAATTATATAATTAATCTTGGGCTGTTCTGTTATCTCGATCTTGAATCCCACGTCTGTGTGTTCGGCTAATAGTTACCGTGAAGCGGTTGGTGGCAGCGAGTTGTGCCAAGGATTATTGTGGGGAGGCCAGTGAGATTCGGGGAGGTTTTATATATTCCGCCCGCGGAGGTCGGGGGAATATATACCCTACTCTCACCGGGGACCCTTCAATAATCGGCATAAGTAGTATAGCGGCCTCCTTGCTTATTGTCGGGCAATTCCATAATTGGCCTGACTATAAGAGGGGCGCTAGAGAGCGCGTCACGTGCTCTGTCTGTCGGTCGGGAGGTATAAAGGAGGGGTGACCCCCACTTGTTACCCCCCGATTGTGACGTACTGGTAGCCAGCGCGGGGGATTTCTGAGTGACCCCCCCGGTGGTTCGTGACATATTGGTGGCATAGCGGTGGGATCGAGATAATAGTGTGTGTGAGTGTGAGACCCATACTCCCAGACACTAAAGACTGCCTGCAGCAGCTGTGGCTGCTGGGGTCTTCAGACCAGCTCAACACTAGAGTGTCAGAGTGCAGATACTGTGCGGTGTGTGGGTGCATCAGGTGTCAGTTCTGTGTCAGTGACCAAAGTCTGCAAGAATGGCTGAGAGCACCAGGAGCAAAGCCAAAGGAATGGCTCAGGCCAGAGACGATGAGGAGGTTGTCCACGAGCCCTCCAGGAGCTCGACGCCAGAAAACCGTTCTGCAGAGGACAGCGCACAACCTGGCAATTATGGACAAGATGAGGAGCAGCTCACCCAAGGGTCCTCAACGAGCCAGATGCCAGCCCTCCACTCTGCAATGGACAGTGAATCACCAGGCTCCGCAGCGGGTCGCAGATCACCACGTGCCATTCCACCGAGCCTGGGAGGCTCGGATAGCCTTCTTCAAATGGCTATGGCCCTTCTCCAGGCTGGAGACCAGGAGGGCTACAAGGAACTCCTGGCAGAGCGCAGGGCAGAGCGGCAGGCAGCGCGTGAAGAGCGCCAGGCAGAGCGTGAGGCTGCGGAGCGACGGCAACAGGCAGACCGTGACCACCAGCTGCAGCTAGCTCAGCTCCGGCCCTCATCAGCCACACGTGACCTTCAAGACACCAAACTTCCAAAGGTCCGTGTTGAGGACTTCCCAGTGCTGGAGAAGGATGGAGACTTGGACTCTTTCTTGACTGCTTTTGAACGGACTTGCCTGCAGCACCATCTGGACAAGGACCAGTGGGCCAAATACCTGACCCCCCGTTTAAGGGGTAAGGCCCTGGATATCCTTGGGGACTTGCCTGCTGAGGCAGATCAGGGCTACGACACCATCAAGCGGGCCCTGATCCAACAGTACAACCTCACTCCAGAGTCCTACCGCAAGAAGTTCCGGAGCCTACAGAAGGGACCAAAGGACTCCTGGGCTGACCACCGGCGGGCACTTGCCCGAGCTGCCGACCACTGGACCCAAGGCCTGCAGCTTTCCACCGGACCGGAGATCCTGGACTTGTTCATCACGGAGCAACTCTTGTGGAACTGCCCTGAGGATCTCCGCCAGTTCATCCGAGACCAGAAGCCAAAGGGGTCCACGGCTACAGCTGCCCTGGCCGATGACTACACCAACAATCGGGCTCCTGAGGCCAGGAGAGCAGCCACCAGCAGCACCTGGAGAGGGGGTAAGATGAACTCTGCGACTGCCCCACCTGCCCCTAGACTGCAGGGGGTGTCCCCCTCACCTCCCCTCTCCAGGCCCGTGGCAGAACCAAGACGGTGCCACCAGTGCAACTTACCTGGACACTTCAAGGCCATGTGCCCTCAGCGTCCCAAGGCCCCGGCTCCGTCCCCGTCCCAAGGGCCGCCCAAGGTGTATTGTGTGGGTGGGGGTGGTGGTAGGTCCCTGGACAGCTTCCAACCTGTCACCGTCGGCCGGTCTGTGACCATAGGACTGCGAGACAGCGCCTCGGAGGTGACTCTGGTGCGGCCTGAGATGGTGTCCCCCCAAGACTTGATACCTGGAAAAACCCTCGCTGTCTCCGGGATTGGAGGCATTGACCCGGCGCTGCCTGTTGCTGGCATTTATGTGGACTGGGGCGCAGGGCGAGGGGTGAGGGAGGTAGGGGTAACTGATCGGATCCCTGCAAACGGGCTACTTGGGACAGATTTGGGGCAGATAACCTCCCAGTTTGGGCCCCCCCCCAAGGGCTGAACTTTCAGCCAGTACTGACATGCCTCCGGACAATGTTGATGTGTTATCTATGAATGATGCAATGGAGGAGGGAGTGAGCTCTGATTTTTCTGCTTGCACAGACACAGCTGCAGCTGTGACAGGGGAGGGGGTCAGAGAAAGGTGTGACCATGCCTCTACAAGTGATCAGCCAGTGAGCTGGGATCTGCTGCCCTCTGCAGGGATAAGCAGAGAGCAGGGTGCTGCAGGGGGAGGACCAGTGTGTGGGGTGGGGGCTACCACAGCAAATGTGGGGTCCCCAGAGATTTCACAGCGGGGTTCTGTTGCTGCAGGGGGGGAACAGGCAGGTGAGATTGGGGCCGGTCCCGGAGCGGAAGTGCTCCCAGGTAAGATCTCGGTGCAGGGTTCCCCCACAACCGGGGTGTCAGGAAGCCAGGTAGGTCTGCCTGAACCGGCGACTTGGTCAGGAACGGAGGAGGAGCAGGCACGACCCACGGTCGCAGCAGCTGTGGCCGCTGTCACCCGCAGTGGGAGTGCTGGAAGCCAAGGGGCCTCCCGGAGGTCCGATAGCTCTTCCCCTTCTGACCAAGTGGCAGCCGAGTCAGGTGGAGGCCAGGACACAGGTCCCGGGGTACTGACCGAAGATGTGACAGTCTCGTCGATTCTGGCCACATCTAGTCAGGGGTTTCAGGCAGCGTTAGAAGCTGACGACAGCCTGAAAGCTCTAAAGGAGCAGGCGGCACAGCCTCCCTCGGACTCGGACCCGGAGCGAGTGGTCTGGGACCAAGGACGGCTGTACCGGGTCACGGTCCAGCAGGGTTCACCGGAGGCGTGGCCCAGGGACCGACAGTTGGTGGTACCCTATCCGTTCCGGACGGAGTTGTTGCGGATCGCACATGAGATTCCGATGGCCGGACACCTAGGGATCGCTAAGACCAAGGCCAGGTTAAACCAGCATTTCTACTGGCCAAAAATGGGGGCCGATGTGGCTGCCTACTGCCGTTCGTGTGAAACCTGTCAGAGAGTGGGGAAGGCGGGGCCACACCCCAAAGCCCCACTGGTATCTCTGCCAATCATCGATGAGCCTTTCAGGAGGGTGGCTGTGGATCTGGTCGGCCCGCTGGCCATCCCCAGCAGCTCCGGGAAACGCTTCATACTAACGGTAGTGGACTATGCCACCCGGTACCCAGAAGCAGTGGCCTTGTCGTCCATTCGGGCTGACAAGGTGGCCACCGCCTTGCTGGAGATTTTCTCCCGAGTGGGTTTCCCCCAGGAAATGCTCACTGACCGGGGGACCCAATTCATGTCCCAGCTGATGGAGGCCCTCTGTAAGCAAGTCCAGGTGCGACATCTGGTGGCCAGCCCGTACCATCCACAGACTAATGGCCTGTGCGAGCGGTTTAATGGCACCTTAAAGCAGATGCTTAAGATGTTGGTCGACTCCCATGGGCGTGACTGGGAGCGGTATCTCCCACACCTGTTATTTGCTTACCGGGAGGTTCCACAGGCCTCAACAGGATTCTCACCGTTTGAGCTCCTGTACGGGCGACGTGTGCGGGGCCCCCTGGCTCTGGTGAAAGAGGCTTGGGAAGGGGATTTGGCCACCCCTGGAGTGTCGGTTATCGAGTATGTCGTGCGCTTCCGGGACAAAATGCAGGCCTTGACGCAACTGGTACACGACAATATGGCTCAAGCCCAGGCCGATCAGAAGCGTTGGTACGACCAGAACGCTTGTGAGAGGACCTACCAAGTGGGTCAAAAGGTGTGGGTACTGGTCCCCGTACCACAGGACAAGCTTCAGGCAGCCTGGGAAGGCCCATACCTCGTGTACCAGCAGCTCAACCCTGTGACGTACCTGGTCACCCTGGACCCTGCCCGTGGAAGGCGGAAGCCCTTCCATGTGAACATGATGAAGGCACATCATGAGCGGGAGGCATGTGCGCTCCCCGTGTGCAACCTGCCCGAGGAGGGAGAAGCGGAAACCCTCTTGGATATGCTAGCCCAGGTTAGGGCAGGCGGATCCATTGAGGATGTGGAGGTTGGCCACCAGCTCTTGGAGGACCAACGGTCCCAGCTGTGGGCCACCCTACACCCCTTCCGGGGGTTGTTTACCAACCAGCCCGGAAGGACTGACTTGGCTGTCCATCACGTGGACACTGGGGATCATCCCCCGATCCGGCGTTCAGCATATCGGGTTTCCCTGGAGGTGCAGCAACACATGCGCCAGGAGATTGACGAGATGCTGAAGCTGGGGGTGATCCAGGCATCCAACAGCGCTTGGGCCTCGCCTGTAGTTCTCGTCCCTAAGAAGGACCGAACCACTCGGTTCTGCGTGGACTACAGGGGGCTCAATGCTGTCACAGTCGCCGATGCGTACCCAATGCCACGCATCGATGACCTGCTCGATCAGTTGGCCGGGGCTCAGTACCTGACCATCATGGATCTGAGCCGGGGATATTGGCAGATCCCCCTGACTCGCAAGGCCAGGGAACGCTCTGCCTTTATTACCCCATTTGGACTGTACGAGTCCACGGTGATGCCATTCGGGATGAGGAATGCCCCTGCCACTTTCCAGCGGATGGTCAACACCCTGCTCAAGGGACTTGAAGGGTACGCGGCCGCGTACCTGGATGACATTGCCGTCTTCAGTCCCACCTGGGAAGATCACCTAGAGCATCTAGAACAGGTGCTCAGGCGGGTCCACCATGCAGGTTTGACCATCAAGCCGGGAAAGTGTCAGCTGGCCATGAGCGAGGTCCAGTACCTCGGTCACCGGGTAGGCGGGAGAACACTGAAGCCCGAGCCTGAGAAAGTGGAGGCCATCGCATCCTGGCCCACCCCCAGGACCAAGAAGCAGGTGATGTCCTTCTTGGGGACCGCTGGGTACTATAGGAGGTTTGTTCCATGCTATAGTAGCCTGGCAAAGCCCTTGACGGACCTCACCAAGAAGAAGCTGCCCTCTGCAGTCGATTGGACAATGGACTGCGAGACAGCCTTCCGGGCCCTAAAGGACGCCCTGTCCAGCCCGCCCGTGCTACAGGCAGCCGACTTCACGCGGCCGTTTGTAGTACAGACCGACGCCAGTGACTTCGGCCTCGGTGCGGTGCTCAGCCAGGTGGACTCTGCGAGCCAAGAGCACCCAGTCTTGTACCTGAGCAGGAAGCTGTTACCAAGGGAAGTGGCCTATTCCACGATGGAAAAGGAGTGCCTGGCCATAGTGTGGGCCCTGCAGCGTCTGCAACCCTATCTATACGGGCGCCACTTCATCGTGGAGACGGACCACAATCCCCTCAGCTGGTTACACACTGTCTCCGGGACGAATGGCAGGTTGTTGCGATGGAGCCTGGCGCTCCAGCAATACAACTTCACCATTCGACACAAAAGGGGCCGTGACCACGGTAACGCAGACGGGCTGTCCCGACAAGGAGAGGTCGCGACGGGCGCACGGGGGAACACCGGAGTGTGCTGCCCCCTAGCGCCCTCAAAAGGGGGGAGGTGTGAGGTAAATCCGGAGATATGACGATAAATCATGATATTCAAGTTATGTCAGGAAGCCCTCTCCTGGTGTCACCCCCCCTTTCCTTCACACAACTCCTTCAATCAGAAAATTTACCACAGGGATAAACGGTTTGTTTAGCAGATAGGTGTCAAAGGAACTGGTCTGTGTTCCACTTACACCTCCAACAGCCATCTCCTCTGATATGGAGATTAGATGACTTGGGAACAATGGACGCAGGATGACCCCCTGCCGTCACCCTGTAACAAGAGTTGTATCTCATTATAAGGCTATGGAACTATCCAGACAGAACGACTCCAGTAAAAAATGGTTCATATCTCGCAAGCCATATTTCCGATAAATATGGCAACCATAAAAATGGTGTCTCCGCATGCGGACGATGCTGGCACACCCTTTTTATGGGAGCAGGACCTGGGGAAATACCCCAGGCGTGATATCAGCCAATGGGGAACTAGTAGACAAGTCATGAGTCCTCTCGTTCTGTAGCTAAATTCATAACTGTCACAATGAGAGCGTTGGCGTCTGCCTACGACGCTCCCAGGCCAAGTTATGGCCATATCCCCTGTTGTGGATATTGTCCATAACTCCAGCCAGGGGTGGAGCAGTGCTCCCTCTGAGGTCACTAAGGTAGGAGGGGACCTGGATTTGCCCAGGTTGATAACCCTACTTCGGCCATTTTCCAGTGTTCTTTCGCCGGGGGTCACGTGTAGGAAACATCTGTGGGAAAGATCCTGAAAACCTGGTCTACAGCGCCCCCCTGTGGCCAGACGCACAAGGTAACTGCTGGAACTGTGTATGCCTGTTTGTAAACCATGCTTTATCTGTAACTGTACTCTGACATATGTATATTCTGTAGATCTCCTATTGTATATATTGTAGTTTCTAGTGTGGCTTTAGGCTGATTAAATTATATAATTAATCTTGGGCTGTTCTGTTATCTCGATCTTGAATCCCACGTCTGTGTGTTCGGCTAATAGTTACCGTGAAGCGGTTGGTGGCAGCGAGTTGTGCCAAGGATTATTGTGGGGAGGCCAGTGAGATTCGGGGAGGTTTTATATATTCCGCCCGCGGAGGTCGGGGGAATATATACCCTACTCTCACCGGGGACCCTTCAATAATCGGCATAAGTAGTATAGCGGCCTCCTTGCTTATTGTCGGGCAATTCCATAATTGGCCTGACTATAAGAGGGGCGCTAGAGAGCGCGTCACGTGCTCTGTCTGTCGGTCGGGAGGTATAAAGGAGGGGTGACCCCCACTTGTTACCCCCCGATTGTGACGTACTGGTAGCCAGCGCGGGGGATTTCTGAGTGACCCCCCCGGTGGTTCGTGACACTGCCCAATTGCAATTTATTTTTTTTTCACTCTGGCTGATAACAGCGAGCCATAGATTTTGCTCAGTAGCCAGCGTTTCTCTGCCCTGATAACCATCATGGTAATTGAATGATTCCCCTAATTAACAGGTGGTCGATGAACATTCCCTTTAATTCCCCGAGGCTTTGTTCTTTCCAGGAGCAGCCAGGGCCTGTGATAATATTTAGGCACAGCTGCCCCCGGAGTGATGGGGGGGGACCGCTGCCATTGTTCGCTTGAAGGAGAGGACGAGCCATCTGCTTCCAGCCAGACACAGATTCCTTTACACGCCGTCTCTTTCCCAGGGGCTCGCAGTGCGGAGGAATCCGGAGACCTGTGACACGCGCCATTGTCCTCCGCAGCTGTGCCACACCGCGAACCGAGCCGACGGTGCACCCGACACACCGGATGGAAGGAACGGGACATCGAGCGCACATAATATACCACCATGGAAAATCCACAAGAAATCCCAGGTCACTGGTGGTCACAGACAGAAGAGGGCCCCTGGGCAAGAACAGTATATGGCCCTGTGCAAGAACAGTATATGGCCCTGTGCAAGAACAGTATATGCCCCTGTGCAAGAACAGTATATGGCCCTGTGCAAGAACAGTATATGGCCCTGTGCAAGAACAGTATATGGCCCCTGTGCAAGAACAGTATATGGCCCCTGTACAAGAACAGTATATGGCCCTGTGCAAGAACAGTATATGACCCCTGTGCAAGAACAGTATATGGCCCCTGTGCAAGAACAGTATATGGCCCCTGTGCAAGAACAGTATATGGCCCCTGTGCAAGAACAGTATATGGCCCCTGTGCAAGAACAGTATATGGCCCTGTGCAAGAACAGTATATGGCCCTGTGCAAGAACAGTATATTGCCCCTGTGCAAGAACAGTATATTGCCCCTGTGCAAGAACAGTATATGGCCCCTGTGCAAGAACAGTATATGGGTCCCTGTGCAAGAACAATATATGGCCCCTGTGCAAGAACAGTATATGGCCCTGTGCAAGAACAGTATATGGCCCCTGTGCAAGAACAGTATATGGCCCTGTGCAAGAACAGTATATAGGCCCCTGTGCAAGAACAATATATGGCCCCTGTGCAAGAACAGTATATGGCCCTGTGCAAGAACAGTATATGGCCCCTGTGCAAGAACAGTATATGGCCCTGTGCAAGAACAGTATATGGCCCCTGTGCAAGAACAGTATATGGCCCCTGTGCAAGAACAGTATATGGCCCTGTGCAAGAACAGTATATGGCCCCTGTGCAAGAACAGTATATGGCCCTGTGCAAGAACAGTATATGGCCCCTGTGCAAGAACAGTATATGGCCCTGTGCAAGAACAGTATATGGCCCCTGTGCAAGAACAGTATAAGGCCCCTGTGCAAGAACAGTATATGGCCCTGTGCAAGAACAGTATATGGCCCCTGTGCAAGAACAGTATATGGCCCTGTGCAAGAACAGTATATGGCCCCTGTGCAAGAACAGTATATGGCCCCTGTGCAAGAACAGTATATGGCCCTGTGCAAGAACAGTATATGGCCCCTGTGCAAGAACAGTATATGGGCCCTGTGCAAGAACAGTATATGGCCCCTGTGCAAGAACAGTATATGGTCCCTGTGTAAGAACAGTATATGGCCCTGTGCAAGAACAGTATATGGCCCCTGTGCAAGAACAGTATATGGCCCTGTGCAAGAACAGTATATGGCCCCTGTGCAAGAACAGTATATGGCCCCTGTGCAAGAACAGTATATGGCCCCTGTGCAAGAACAGTATATGGCCCCTGTGCAAGAACAGTATATGGCCCCTGTGCAAGAACAGTATATGGCCCCTGTGCAAGAACAGTATATGGCCCCTGTGCAAGAACAGTATATGGCCCTGTGCAAGAACAGTATATGGCCCTGTGCAAGAACAGTATATGGCCCTGTGCAAGAACAGTATATGGCCCTGTGCAAGAACAGTATATGGCCCTGTGCAAGAACAGTATATGGGCCCTGTGCAAGAACAGTATATGGCCCTGTGCAAGAACAGTATATGGCCCCTGTGCAAGAACAATATATGGCCCCTGTGCAAGAACAGTATATGGCCCTGTGCAAGAACAGTATATGGCCCTGTGCAAGAACAGTATATGACCCCTGTGCAAGAACAGTATATGGGCCCCTGTACAAGAACAGTATATGGCCCTGTGCAAGAACAGTATATGGCCCTGTGCAAGAACAGTATATGGGCCCTGTGCAAGAACAGTATATGGCCCTGTGCAAGAACAGTATATGGCCCTGTGCAAGAACAGTATATGGCCCTGTGCAAGAACAGTATATGGGCCCCTGTACAAGAACAGTATATGGGCCCTGTGTAAGAACAGTATATGGCCCTGTGCAAGAACAGTATATGGCCCTGTGCAAGAACAGTATATGGCCTTGTGCAAGAACAGTATATGGCCCCTGTGCAAGAACAGTATATGCCCCTGTGCAAGAACAGTATATGGCCCCTGTGCAAGAACAGTATATGGCCCTGTGCAAGAACAGTATATGGCCCTGTGCAAGAACAGTATATGGCCCCTGTGCAAGAACAGTATATGGCCCTGTGCAAGAACAGTATATGGCCCTGTGCAAGAACAGTATATGGCCCCTGTGCAAGAACAGTATATGGCCCTGTGCAAGAACAGTATATGGGCCCTGTGCAAGAACAGTATATGGCCCTGTGCAAGAACAGTATATGGCCCTGTGCAAGAACAGTATATGGCCCTGTGCAAGAACAGTATATGGGCCCCTGTACAAGAACAGTATATGGGCCCTGTGTAAGAACAGTATATGGCCCTGTGCAAGAACAGTATATGGCCCTGTGCAAGAACAGTATATGGCCCTGTGCAAGAACAGTATATGGCCCCTGTGCAAGAACAGTATATGCCCCTGTGCAAGAACAGTATATGGCCCCTGTGCAAGAACAGTATATGGCCCTGTGCAAGAACAGTATATGGCCCTGTGCAAGAACAGTATATGGCCCCTGTGCAAGAACAGTATATGGCCCTGTGCAAGAACAGTATATGGCCCTGTGCAAGAACAGTATATGGCCCCTGTGCAAGAACAGTACATGGCCCCTGTGCAAGAACAGTATATGGCCCTGTGCAAGAACAGTATATGGCCCTGTACAAGAACAGTATATGGCCCTGTGCAAGAACAGTATATGGCCCCTGTGCAAGAACAGTATATGGCCCCTGTGCAAGAACAGTATATGGCCCCTGTGCAAGAACAGTATATGGCCCCTGTGCAAGAACAGTATATGGCCCTGTGCAAGAACAGTATATGGCCCTGTGCAAGAACAGTATATGGCCCGTTAAAGACTTTAAGGGAGACTTTAAGGTTCCTGAAGCTCCCAGCTGTGGAGACACCTTGAGGCTGTGAACTTTTACCATAGTCCCAACAGCTGGGAACTCCAGGAACCTCAACGGCTTCCTTAAAGGCTCCTTTAAGGTTTCCAGTCCTCACAGCTACCGTATTGTCGTACTGCTATACTGCCATGTCTTGTAACCTGACAGCCCAGCAATACGGCACTGAGGTCACCGGAGTTCCCACTTGGGGGCTCCCCTGCTGCCCTCAATAAACTGAGTTGAACCCGCTGCCGGATTGTCAGACTCTTGTATTGCGGGACACGAGGGCACAGCAGTCGGCAATCCGGTAGCCCACAGAGAGCAGCGGTGCAGCCCCCCAGTGTGAACTCCGGTGACCTGACTGCCGGATTGTTGGACTGCTGTGCCCTCGTGTGCCACAAAGCAACAATCCGGCAGTCAGGTCACCGCAGTTCACACTCGGGGGCTGCACCGCTGCTTTCAGTGGACTCAGTTGGATTCGTTTCCGAATTTTTGGATTGCGGGACACAGGGGAACAGCAGTCCGGCAAATCGACAGTGGGTTCCACTGAGTCCAGCGGGGGGGGGGGGGGGGAATGGGGGGGGAGCCTTGTGCTGGATATCACACATTAGAGGGGAACTACACATCAAACTGACAGCATTGTCCCGGAAGCGGCCTGGGTGTCAGAGATGCGTCCCGGCGTCTTCCCCGCGCTGTTCCCACTCAGTTTCAGCACTTTTCCATCCATTGCAGCATTTTCACAGTCCCCCCCCCCCGTCCCCGCCAGACATCCGAGGAGGCTCCACCCGAAAGTGATTCACATTTCCCATTGACTTGCATTAGATTCGCTATTCGTGACGAACATACAAATAATACAAACAGTTTTTAGAAAAATGATCAATTTTTGAATGTTACAGTAAAGTATTGTCATCGGTTGTTCTGTGGTCACAGACGTTATATGCAAGAGCCTCACTCCATATTAGTGACACAACATGAAGGAGGGGGTGCGAGGAGTTTGTGAATGGATCTGACGGAGCCGCCATGAGCTCGGCCAGCAGCGTGGGAGCCGCTTCCGCTGCAGATTCAGGGGGGATGGAGGAGACCCTGACTGAAGATGGTGCGTTGGAGGTTTGTTTTACGCCGCACATCAGACAATCTGCACAATATATTCAGAAGTCACAACATTGAATATCTCCCAAATCCTGCACCAAATCTCACTATAATGAAAAGATCCACAGCACTTACCTAGGCTCAGGAGCTTACAGTCTATTAACTACTGCCCCCAATGTACAAGAATAGAACAGCTATAATACTGCCCCCTATGTACAAGAATAGAACAGCTATAATACTGCCCCCTATGTACAACAATATAACTACTATAATACTGCCCCCTATGTACAAGAATATAACTACTATAATACTGCCCCCTATGTACAAGAATACAACAGCTATAATACTGCCCCCTATGTACAAGAATAGAACAGCTATAATACTGTCCCCTATGTACAAGAATATAACTACTATAATACTGCCCCTATGTACAAGAATATAACTACTATAATACTGCCCCCTATGTACAAGAATATAACTACTATAATACTGCCCCCTATGTACAAGAATATAACTACTATAATACTGTCCCTATGTACAAGAATATAACTACTATAATACTGCCCCCTATGTACAAGAATACAACAGCTATAATACTGCCCCCTATGTACAAGAATAGAACAGCTATAATACTGCCCCCTATGTACAAGAATATAACTACTATAATACTGCCCCCTTTGTACAAGAATACAACAGCTATAATACTGCCCCCTATGTACAAGAATATAACTACAATAATACTGCCCCCTATGTACAAGAATATAACTACTATAATACTGCCCCCTATGTACAAGAATATAACTACTATAATACTGCCCCTATGTACAAGAATACAACAGCTATAATACTGCCCCCTATGTACAAGAATATAACTACTATAATACTGCCCCCTATGTACAAGAATATAACTACTATAATACTGCCCCCTATGTACAAGAATACAACAGCTATAATACTGCCCCCTATGTACAAGAATATAACTACTATAATACTGCCCCCTATGTACAAGAATAGAACAGCTATAATACTGCCCCTATGTACAAGAATATAACTACTATAATACTGCCCCTATGTACAAGAATAGAACAGCTATAATACTGCCCCCTATACACAAGAATATAACTACTATAATACTGCTCCTATGTACAAGAATATAACTACTATAATACTGCCCATATGTTTCAAGAATATAACTACTATAATACTGCTCCTATATACAAGAATGTAACTACTATAATACTGCCCCCTATACACAAGAATATAACTACTATAATACTGCCCCCTATATACAAGGCAAAGCCAAGCGACACTACTCTATCCTCCTCCTCCTGGACCTGTCCTCTGCCCTCTACACTACGCTGTCCTCCTCCTCCTGGACCTGTCCTCTGCCCTCTACACTACTCTGTCCTCCTCCTCCTGGACCTGTCCTCTGCCCTCTACACTACTCTATCCTCCTCCTCCTGGACCTGTCCTCTGCCCTCTACACTACGCTGTCCTCCTCCTCCTGGACCTGTACTCTGCCCTCTATACTACTCTGTGCTCCTCCTCCTGGACCTGTTCTCTGCCCTCTACACTACTCTGTGCTCCTCCTCCTGGACCTGTCCTCTGCCCTCTACACTACTCTATCCTCCTCCTCCTGGACCTGTCCTCTGCCCTCTACACTACTCTGTCCTCCTCCTCCTGGACCTGTACTCTGCCCTCTATACTACTCTGTGCTCCTCCTCCTGGACCTGTTCTCTGCCCTCTATACTACTCTGTGCTCCTCCTCCTGGACCTGTCCTCTGCCCTCTACACTACTCTGTCCTCCTCCTCCTGGACCTGTCCTCTGCCCTCTACACTACGCTGTCCTCCTCCTCCTGGACCTGTCCTCTGCCCTCTACACTACTCTGTCCTCCTCCTGGACCTGTCCTCTGCCTTCGACACAGTAGACCATTCCCTCCCACTACAGATTCTCTCATCTCTGGGCATCACAGACTTGGCCCTATCTTGGATCTCCTCATACCTAACCGACCGAACTTTCATCGTCTCCCATTCTCACACCACTTCCTCATCTCGCCCCCTATCTGTCGGGGTCCCCCAAGGTTCAGTTCTTGGACCCCTGCTGTTCTCCATCTACACCTTCGGCCTGGGACAGCTCATAGAGTCCCACGGCTTCCAGTATCCTCTCTATGCCGATGACACACAGATCTACCTCTCTGGACCTGACATCTCCTCCCTACTAACCAGAATCCCACAATGCCTGTCTGCTATTTCATCCTTCTTCTCTGCACGATTCCTAAAGCTTAACATGGACAAAACAGAGCTCATTGTCTTTTCTCCTCCTCACTCATCTCCTCTAACAAGCCTTTCCATCAAACTCGATGGCTGCTCACTCTCCCCAGTCTCACAAGCTCGTTGCCTTGGAGTGACCCTCGACTCTGCTCTATCCTTCAAGCCACACATCCAAGCCCTCTTCACCTCATGCAGACTACAACTCAAAAATATCTCCCGGATCCGTGCTTTCCTTAACCAAGAATCAGCAAAAACATTAGTGCATGCCCTCATCATCTCCCGCCTCGACTACTGCAACCTCCTGCTCTCTGGCCTCCCTTCCAACACTCTTGCACCCCTCCAATCTATCCTAAACTCTGCGGCCCACTTAATCCACCTCTCCCCTCGCTACACCCCGACCTCTCCTCTCTGCCAATCCCTTCACTGGCTTCCCATCGCCCAACGACTCCAGTTCAAAACAGTAACCATGACCTACAAAGCCATGCACAACCTGTCTCCCCCCTACATCTGTGACCTAGTCTCCCGGTACCTACCTGCACGCAACCTCAAATCCTCACAAGATCTCCTTCTCTGCTCCTCTCTTATCTCCTCTTCCCACAATCGCGTACAAGATTTCTCCCGTGCATCCCCCATACTCTGGAACGCTCTACCTCACCTCAGCACATCAGACTCTCCACTACCGTCGAAAGCTTCAAGAGGAACCTCAAAACCCACCTCTTCCAACAAGCCTACAACCTACAATAGCCCTCAGTCCAGTACACCACTACGCAACCAGCTCTGTCCTCACCTCCTGTACCATCACCCATTCCCTGTAGACTGTGAGCCCTCGCGGGCAGGGTCCTCTCTCCTCCTGTACCAGTCTGTCTTGTACTGTTAATGATTGTTGTACATATACCCTCTCTCACTTGTAAAGCGCCATGGAATAAATGGCGCTATAATAATAAATAATAATAATAAAATTAATAATATAACTACTATAATACTGCCCCTATGTACAAGAATATAACTACTATAATATTGTTTCTATGTTCAAGAATATAATACAGATTCTGAGGATTACACCAGAATATTACATATATTGTGGATTACAGCAGTTTACAGGGTAGTAATGGTACTGTGCAGTGTATATATACAGAATAATACAGATACTGAGGATTACACCCAGTATACAGGACAGGAGAAGTGGTACTGTGCAGTGTATATATACAGAATAATACAGATACTGAGGATTACACCCAGTATACAGGGCAGGAGAAGTGGTACTGCGCAGTGTATATATACAGAATAATACAGATACTGAGGATTACACCCAGTAAACAGGAGAGGAGGAGTGGTACTGTGCAGTGTATATATACAGAATAATACAGATACTGAGGATTACACCCAGTATACAGGACAGGAGAAGTGGTACTGTGCAGTGCATATATACAGAATAATACAGATACTGAGGATTACACCCAGTATACAGGAGAGGAGTGGTACTGTGCAGTGTATATATACAGAATAATACAGATACTTAGGATTACACCCAGTATACAGAACAGGAGAAGTGGTACTGTGCAGTGTATATATACAGAATAATACAGACACTGAGGATTACACCCAGTATACAGGACAGGAGAAGTGGTACTGTGCTGTGTATATATACAGAATAATACAGACACTTAGGATTACACCCAGTATACAGAACAGGAGAAGTGGTACTGTGCAGTGTATATATACAGAATAATACAGATACTGAGGATTACACCCAGTATACAGGACAGGAGAAGTGGTACTGTGCTGTGTATATATACAGAATAATACAGACACTTAGGATTACACCCAGTATACAGAACAGGAGAAGTGGTACTGTGCAGTGTATATACAGATAACACATGTATCGGTGCTGTGCAGTGTATACATAGATAATACATATATCGGTACTGTGCAGTGTATATACAGATAATACATATATTGCGGATTACAGCAGTATACAGGGCAGTAGTGGTACTGTGCAGTGTATACATGGATAATACATATATCGGTACTGTGCAGTGTATACATAGATAATACATATATCGGTACTGTGCAGTGTATACATAGATAATACATATATCGGTACTGTGCAGTGTATATACAGATAATACATATATTGCGGATTACAGCAGTATACAGGGCAGTAGTGGTACTGTGCAGTGTATACATAGATAATACATATATCGGTACTGTGCAGTGTATACATGGATAATACATATATCGGTACTGTGCAGTGTATATACAGATAATACATATATCGGTACTGTGCAGTGTATACATAGATAACACATATATCGGTACTGTGCAGTGTATACATAGATAACACATATATCGGTACTGTGCAGTGTATACATAGATAACACATATATCGGTACTGTGCAGTGTATACATAGATAACACATATATCGGTACTGTGCAGTGTATACATAGATAACACATATATCGGTACTGTGCAGTGTGACTGTGGAGACCCGTATGTCTGAAGCGGTGCCCTCCCCTCTTCCCCCCAGTCCCCAAATGAAAACACAGACGGCCTAGATGGGGTGAAAACAGGTCGGTCACAGTTTATTAAGTTCATAGGTAGAGAAGGGGCCTTCCATGTCATTACGAGCTCGTCGCCGCAACCTTGTCTGCGACCGACCGGCGTGCAGCCAACGAGCTGTTACGACCTTGGTCCCCTCTCCGCCATTTTCCGCCACGGAGGATCATGTGTACCGCCTACACAGGACTCCGACCCCACCCATCACCTTCAGGGCCTGATCCACTCCGTCCTGTATCCCGGACAACAAGATGTCTTGACCAATGTCCGTAAGGTGCACTCCGTCTGCCCTCAACAGTGCAGAGTTATCGCCTTCCAACTGGTGGTGACGCACCACGAAACCGCATCTTTCTGTCATGAATTTTGCCATTCTCGCATTGATCTTTCTCCTTGACCGCTCTATGCCATTTGCATTTTTTGCTCCGTGCCATTTGCATTTTTTGCTCCGTGCCATACCGCTCGTGGTACTATCTCTGACCACACCCATACTATATCCGGGAAGAAGTAGGTCAAACGTTCGATGTCCGTCTTCATCACTGTTAGTAGTTCGACCATACTGCGTTTCACCAAATCATTGCCACCAGCATGAATCACCATTACCAACGGCCCCGTGGCCGACCTGGAGATGTCCACCATCTCCGGCAAAACTTGTTGCCATCTTAGCCCTCTGATGCCTCTCCAATTGACCTCAACGTTTCTGAAGCCAAGGTTCTTTCCTCCTGGTCGAATCATGGCTCTTTTTTCTGCCCAGTAAATATAAGAGTGACCAACTACCCAGACTGCCGGTCTGCAGTCGCCTGTAATAGATAAACGTGTTATTTCAGCAAATCCGGTCTTATATATCTGGCAAAGCAAGCGGACTTCCATCGACCCATTCTCTGCACTTCAGCCTCCGTTACTCCTGCCCTCGCTGCCTCAGTGGCTGCCCCGATTCGGAAGGAATGGGTCCCGTATTCCTTCGGATTCTCCCCAGCTTTCGCTAAGCACTGCTTAAACATTGCTTGAAATTGATACTTGGTAAGCGGGGACCCGTCCGTATGGGAAAGAAAAAATCTGCTTGCGTGTCTGATCAGCGCGTAGTGTTTGACTGTTTTTAGTGGGCACACTGGGCCATCTGCTGAGTTAACCAGGACCCACGTGCCCCTCCCGGTGGGGTCGCATTTGGATTTACGCACGCGAATGCGCAGGGCGTTGCTGCATATGACTACATCCTCGTTGAGTAACCCGCCTTCAGATGCTGTTTTTGAGCGTGGTAACAATTCACCAATGCGCAGCGCGCCGAAAAAAACGATAGCGAAGGCTGCTGATATGAGGGATGCCTCGTATGGAGACTTGCATATTGAGGGGGATATTGCAATCATGTCGTGTAGTAATTTCAGTGACATGGGGCGACGACATTCCTGACTCGGTTGAAGCCTTTTCCAGCCTTTAATGGCTTGCTTAATGACAAAGAACTTCGTCACATCCACCCACCCTGCTAATTGAAAAAAGAAGGCTATCCCCGATAAATGCCGTTGTGCCGACGTGCCCGACGCCCCTTGTTCTTTGAGCCGAAGCAAAAATTCCGTCGTCACTTCGCTTCTTGCGCGGTCGCAGTTATGAACGGGCCTACCCTGGATTAGTGAACACCACTCCTCCCAAGCCTTACCATAGACCTGCCAGGTAGCCGGTGTAACGGAGGCACGGATTAGAGGCATTAGTGATTGGCTACAGTGTCCCATAGCGATGGAGGACACGGGATACCCTCTGGATGCGCCATTGGGAGATGGTCTGTGAAGGCCTGCCAATCGGAACATAAAAGAGAGTTAACAAGGTTATCGTCTATGTCTGCCGTTATTTGAGCTCGGCACCAGATGTTGTGTCTCAGGCATAGAAGGGCGAGCCTGCGTAGCAGAGCCAGTAAGGGCAGCGACGCAGACGACATGTGATTTAAGCTCTTCGCCGTTATCGGATTTTTTGTTGGAAATCGAATGTTTGAGTTTTCCAGCTGGTGACCCCATAACTCCACGGACAATACTATTGTGAATATTTCTAGCAGGGCTGGATCACTCCCCCAGCTTGATGTGGCCCATAGATCCGGCCAGCTGCCGGTACACCACTGGTTCTTGTAGATTGCTGCAAAGCTCTTTTTATTACGTCCTCCTACAGTGAGCCCTAGGTCTGTGCTTGACGTCTCTTTAGCCATGACGCAGGTATGGCCATTGAAGGATTGAAGGAAAGTCTTCCAGACTAGTAAGTCTGCCTTCAGCGAGCGAGTGAGCCTGATTCTATGGCCTGGTTGGGAGATGTCCTTTGTTGCTAGTGATAATCTCCGAGAGAAGGCCCTGCCGACCGGCATTACGCGGCTGGCGAATGTCAGCAGACCCAGCAAGGACTGCATCTGTTGGAGGGTGACCTTTTTCGCCTCGCAGAAACCCTCCAGCATATGCAGTGTTTTCTGAATTTTTTCTGCTGGCAGGCGAAAAACCATTGCGTTAGTGTCTATCTCGATGCCGAGGAAAGGTAAGACGTTACAGGGGCCGACTGTTTTTTCGGGTGATAGCGGGACACCGAAGCGCTGAGCTATAAATTTAAATTTTGTGAGGAGGAGGGAGCAGAGTTTTGAGTTTACGGGGCCGACGAATAAAAAATCGTCGAGGTAATGGATCAGGGAATTGCTGCCTGTTTCGTAACGAACTACCCAGTCCAGGAACGAACTGAACAGCTCAAAGTAGTGACATGAGATGGAACATCCCATTGGCAGACACATATCGTAATAATAGTGTTTGTTCACCTTGCAGCCTAGCAGGTGGAAGCAGTCGGGATGCACGGGTAATAGGCGGAATGCTGCCTCTATGTCAGATTTTGCTAGCAGGGCACCGGGCCCCGCTGCGCGGACTAATTCTACTGCTTTGTCAAAGGACGCGTATGTTACCGATGCTTCCTCTGGGGGGATTCCGTCGTTAACCGATGCGCCTTTTGGGTGGGACAGATGATGGATTAGACGATACTTCCCGGGTTCCTTTTTTGGGATAATGCCTAGCGGGGATATCCTGATATTTTGGAAAGGGATTGATTCAAAGGGGCCCGCCATTCGGCCTAGGTTTACTTCATTTTGAATTTTTTGTTTCAAGATGTCGGGGAATTCGCGAGCGGATTTTAGGTTATGTGCCAGGGTTGGTGTTCTATTAGGTTTGAAGGGGATAATGAAACCGTGTGTAAAGCCGGAGTGCAATTGCCTTGCAGCTTCTTTATTAGGGTAGAGGTTTAACCAGGGGGCCATTGCGGTTACGCTCACCGGGGTTCTGCCTTGTAGGCACCCTGATTGCTGGACGGGTACACCTTGCTGCTGGGTGTCCTCCTCCACAAGTAGAGCAGTCATGTCTGTATCTGCACGACGCGTGGAAACGGCAATTTCCCTCATTAAATTGCCAGCAGGGCCCGTTTTTTCGCACGACCACTGAGTGTTGGGCTGCGGGGTAGCTAGTGGTCGTAGATGAAAAGGGGGGCTGCTTCTGTGACAGCATCAGTCGTAACCATACGTCTGTCGCTTTAACTCCCCAGCCTAGGCTGGGTTGCAGGGCCAGCCGCCTGCGGAACTCCTCGTCATACCGCCGCCAGGCTGACCCGCCATGGGCCTTGTATGAGTTATATATCAGATCCTGATATATATAGAGCTCGGAGCAGCGTTCCGGATGCTTCTGGCCCATAATACAGCCTAAGACTGCGAAAGCCTGTAGCCAATTATTCATCGTTTGCGCTATTTTCGGTCTATTTCTGTCGTATGAACGGTCGTTTGTTCTCCTTTCTTTATCTATAGTCAGTTGGTCGGGGGATAATAAGGACCATATGTCAATATAGTCATTGTTCCCGATTTTGTCTCTTGTCTCCTGATCTATGTGCGCACCTAGGGGGCTAATTCCGCAGAAGAACGCGTCCTTGTGAAGGCTCGCTAGCTGCGGTGTCGCTTTATCTTCTGGTGTAGCGCTAGAGCGCGTCAGCTGTTGAATTAATGCCTTAATGGTTGACGCTAGCTCGTTCCCCACTGCGTTATGCCCGATATCATGTACAGTGTCGTGTGCATTGGCTTCGGAGAACTCACCGCTGTGTGATGCAGGAAGAGCGACTCCAGGTGATGGAGGGACCCCGGCTCCCACTCTATTGACGGACGGAGGAGCGACTCCAGGTGATGGAGGGACCCCGGCTCCCGCTAGGATGATGGCTGGAGGAGCGACTCCGGGTGCTGGAGGGACTCCAGCTACCGCTGGGATGATGGCTGGAGGAGCGACTCCAGGTGATGGAGGGACCCCGGCTCCCGCTAGGATGATGGCTGGAGGAGCGACTCCGGGTGCTGGAGGGACTCCGGCTACCGCTGGGATGATGGCTGGAGGAGCGACTCCGGGTGCTGGAGGGACTCCTGCTTGGATGATGGTCTGGTTAATTTCGCCGGGCGTCCTGGGAGATGACCGGTCTCCCTGGCTGACAGCCATGGATGCGGCTCGTGACCGCTGGCGTCGGTCGAGAGGCCGGGCTAGTCTAGTGGGACTCTCGGATTTGTCGGACCATTGTGATGATGATGATGGGGAACGCCATCTGGAGGACTGCGATCTGTGGCGGCTCCTATGGGAGCTGCGTCTCCGATGGTAATGTGGGGATCGCCTTCTAGGGGGATGTGGGGAATGGCGTCGGGACTCGTCGGAGGAGGTTGAGTAAAACAAAAGCTTCTAGGGGGGCAGCCAGAGTGAAAGAGGAAGTCACTGACCCCGGGCACTGAATTTAACCCTTGTAGGTGTGGCTGGACCCCCCTTTCCCTTGTCATCCCGTTGGTCAGCTGGGCATCCCAATTAGTGGCTCACCTAGGGAATGGTGGAAAGAGGGGATATGGGCACGACCCTTGCTTCCTTTAGGATTGGTCAGGTGGGCTCCCCAGTCAGAGGCACGTTCCTTAATCAGTATCGTGCCTGCCAATATACAGATAACACATGTATCGGTGCTGTGCAGTGTATACATAGATAATACATATATCGGTACTGTGCAGTGTATATACAGATAATACATATATTGCGGATTACAGCAGTATACAGGGCAGTAGTGGTACTGTGCAGTGTATACATGGATAATACATATATCGGTACTGTGCAGTGTATACATAGATAATACATATATCGGTACTGTGCAGTGTATACATAGATAATACATATATCGGTACTGTGCAGTGTATATACAGATAATACATATATTGCGGATTACAGCAGTATACAGGGCAGTAGTGGTACTGTGCAGTGTATACATGGATAATACATATATCGGTACTGTGCAGTGTATATACAGATAATACATATATTGCGGATTACAGCAGTATACAGGGCAGTAGTGGTACTGTGCAGTGTATACATGGATAATACATATATCGGTACTGTGCAGTGTATACATAGATAATACATATATCGGTACTGTGCAGTGTATACATAGATAATACATATATCGGTACTGTGCAGTGTATATACAGATAATACATATATTGCGGATTACAGCAGTATACAGGGCAGTAGTGGTACTGTGCAGTGTATATACAGATAATACATATATTGCGGATTACAGCAGTATACAGGGCAGTAGTGGTACTGTGCAGTGTATACATGGATAATACATATATCGGTACTGTGCAGTGTATACATAGATAATACATATATCGGTACTGTGCAGTGTATACATAGATAATACATATATCGGTACTGTGCAGTGTATACATAGATAATACACATATCGGTACTGTGCAGTGTATATACAGATAATACATATATTGTGGATTACAGCAGTATACAGGGCAGTAGTGGTACTGTGCAGTGTATACATAGATAATACATATATCGGTACTGTGCAGTGTATACATGGATAATACATATATCGGTACTGTGCAGTGTATACATAGATAATACATATATCGGTACTGTGCAGTGTATACATAGATAATACTATATCGGTACTGTGCAGTGTATACATAGATAACACATATATCGGTACTGTGCAGTGTATACATAGATAACACATATATCGGTACTGTGCAGTGTATACATAGATAATACATATATCGGTACTGTGCAGTGTATACATAGATAATACATATATCGGTACTGTGCAGTGTATATACAGATAATACATATATTGCGGATTACAGCAGTATACAGGGCAGTAGTGGTACTGTGCAGTGTATACATAGATAATACATATATCGGTACTGTGCAGTGTATACATGGATAATACATATATCGGTACTGTGCAGTGTATACATAGATAACACATATATCGGTACTGTGCAGTGTATACATAGATAATACTATATCGGTACTGTGCAGTGTATATACAGATAATACGTATATCGGTACTGTGCAGTGTATACATAGATAACACATATATCGGTACTGTGCAGTGTATACATGGATAATACATATATCGGTACTGTGCAGTGTATACATGGATAATACATATATCGGTACTGTGCAGTGTATACATGGATAATACATATATCGGTACTGTGCAGTGTATACATGGATAATACATATATCGGTACTGTGCAGTGTATACATAGATAATACATGTATCGATACTGTGCAGTGTATACATAGATAACACATATATCGGTACTGTGCAGTGTATACATAGATAATACATGTATCGGTACTGTGCAGTGTATACATAGATAACACATATATCGGTACTGTGCAGTGTATACATAGATAATACATGTATCGGTACTGTGCAGTGTATACATAGATAACACATATATCGGTACTGTGCAGTGTATACATAGATAACACATATATCGGTACTGTGCAGTGTATACATAGATAATACATGTATCGGTACTGTGCAGTGTATATACAGATAATACATATATTGCGGATTACAGCAGTATACAGGGCAGTAGTGGTACTGTGCAGTGTATACATGGATAATACATATATCGGTACTGTGCAGTGTATACATAGATAATACATATATCGGTACTGTGCAGTGTATACATAGATAACACATGTATCGGTACTGTGCAGTGTATACATGGATAATACATATATCGGTACTGTGCAGTGTATATACAGTAACACATGTATCGGTACTGTGCAGTGTATACATAGATAATACATGTATCGGTACTGTGCAGTGTATACATGGATAATACATATATCGGTACTGTGCAGTGTATACATGGATAATACATATATCGGTACTGTGCAGTGTATACATGGATAATACATATATCGGTACTGTGCAGTGTATACATAGATAACACATGTATCGGTACTGTGCAGTGTATACATGGATAATACATATATCGGTACTGTGCAGTGTATATACAGTAACACATGTATCGGTACTGTGCAGTGTATACATAGATAATACATGTATCGGTACTGTGCAGTGTATACATGGATAATACATATATCGGTACTGTGCAGTGTATATACAGATAACACATGTATCGGTGCTGTGCAGTGTATACATAGATAATACATATATCGGTACTGTGCAGTGTATATACAGATAATACATATATTGCGGATTACAGCAGTATACAGGGCAGTAGTGGTACTGTGCAGTGTATACATGGATAACACATATATCTGTGCGGGGTGATGTGGGGCCTCTGCAGCTCCCTCTGGTGCAGTGTTCCTTCCATCCAGGTGGAGCTGCTGCCCCTCAGGTGCCCGTTATACCGCGCAGGGTTCGGGCACTGCTGTGTACCCCCGGGCAGTGCTGTGTACCCCCGGGCACTGCTGTGTACCCCCGGGCAGTGCTGTGTACCCCCGGGCAGTGCTGTGTACCCCCGGGCAGTGCTGTGTACCCCCGGGCAGTGCTGTGTACCCCCGGGCAGTGCTGTGTACCCCCGGGCAATGCTGTGTACCCCCGGGCAGTGCTGTGTACCCCCGGGCAGTGCGGTACCCTCCAGTGCACGCTGCTGCTGCTGTAATGGGCAGTTAATGAAATAGCAATTTGTGAGAGTGGTGTGTGGTGGTCGTCAGCCCCCCGCCCCCTGCCTCCACCATCGCTCCCCTCCCCCTCTGTCAGTGGCAGCAGAGGCAGCGCAGCAGAGCTCGGAGCTGCAGCGGCTCCTCGGCATGTGCCCCCAGCCCGTCCGTGCGCAGAGTGGAGCGGCCATGCAGAGGGGCTGACCTCCCCCCGCCGCCGTCCGCAGACCCCCGCAGACCCCCGCTATCGCGCACAATGGCTTCGTGGCTGCGGTGCTGGACTGTGCTGTGCGTGCTGTGCCCTCTGCTCGTCCAGGGCAGCGCAGGAGGTGAGTGACCATTACCTGCTGACAGTGGAGGTGGGGGGCCCAGGCTGACAGTGGAGGTGGGGGGCCCCTGCAGAGGGTCACCTGGGAGGGGGCAGATGGAGGATCTGGTGGGGGGCTCTGCAGTGATGGTGCTGGGGGGTTCAGGTGCTTCTGCACCTTTATTGCTATGGTGGCCATGTATGCTGCTGGGCATGGGCGCCATCTCTGCATTAGATGTGGGCACAGTGATGGTGGGGGGCACAGACATCTGAGATCACTCCCTATCTTTCCACAAGCCCCTAGCAACACGGCGCTCGTCTCCAGATTACTGTTGCATGCGCTGGCTGGTGTGGAGTAGAAGGGGTTAACGTGCTCCAGACAGTGGAAAGATGGCAGAAAATGGAAGCGTCCCACCTCCAGGTGGCGGGGGCACGAGGATATATAGAGCATCGATCTGTAGTTATGTAGCCCCCTCCTCAGTCTCCCCCACCCCCCTCTTGGTTTGGATCATGAAGCTAATTTTCTATCCTTCCTTAGATGGGGGAGGGGACGGCGCTCAGTCCTGGGGGGCAGTGCAGACCCCAGTAACTAGGCAGACGGCGTAAATCACATGGTCACTGGTGTATAGGTGCGCGACACGTGCCCTGCATAGCTTATACACCCCGTTATGACTTATCGGGGTGAGGGACCCTTAACTGGGCATTGTACCCCAATGTCACCCTCTACCAATGCTACAAATATACTCTGTGCATCACAATGGGTGATAATGGCAGACGATGAAGGGCGGCCACCAAAGAGTCCAATCCATCATCCAGACCATGGCACAAGACTGGTGCGGGGCATCCCAGTCCACCTAGGTTGGTGGTTCCTTGGTGGCATCTCCAGAGCTTCTCTCACCTCGGGTAAAGGTTCAGTGTCGTCCCTCAACCTTGTATCTGATTACCCTGGCTAAGATGACGTGATTTGTTGGTCTCGCTCATTTCTCAATTGGCCCCCAATTATCTGTGCCCCTGGATGGGTAGGCTGGCTCCCATCACTGGAGCTTTTTCACCATATCTGCAGGGTGTTAGAGTCTCTCCCCATTTACCACAATAATTGATGAGTTCCTCCGAGTGTCCTGAAGATCTGCAAATTGGATGTATTCCCCGAGCTGGGCAAGCCTGCCTCTCTCGAAATGTTGTAATTACACCAATGTCCATAAAATCGCATTATCCAGGTTGTCACCCCCTAACCCGGGGCTGGAACCTTTATATTGAATTGGCCTTCTGATGCCATGGCTCCTTTGTCCTAAGACCTCAAGGACAGAGAAGGTGGAGAACAGAAACATTGTATCACTGGATATTAAACAATGGAGTGTCACCATGGCAACCACTAATTCATAGTCAGGGGCTCACTGACTTATCAGTCTTATAAAACATGGAGATGTCCCGAGCCCTCGTCAAAAGAGGTTATCAGTGGTGACATCACAAGGTGCTAATATAAGATATGGAGATCTCCTGAACCCTTCACTCAAAGAGGATAATAGTGATGAAGTCAAGTGTTTGTATATGACGTAGAGATGTCCCGAACCCCGGATCCAAGGAGGTTCTCAATGATGACATCACAAGGTGTTAAAATAATGTGTAGATCTCCTGAACCTCTGTTCCAAGAAGGTTATCAGTGGGGACATCACGAGATGTCAGAATAAGACGTGGAGATGTCCCAAACCCCTGGTCAAAGAAGGTTATTTGTGGTGACATCACGAGGTGTCAAGATAAGATGTAGACATGTCATGTACCCCTAATCCAAGGAGGTTATCGGAGCTGACATCACGAGGTGTTACTGTAAGATATATGGAGATATTCTGAACCCCCGATCCAACAAGGTTATTGGTGGTGACATTATGAGTTGTCAATGTAAGATTTTAATATGAGACATGGAGATAACCTGAACCCCAGATCTAACAAGGTTATCAGAGATAATATCACGAGTTATCAGTATAAGATGTGAATATGTCTTGTACCTCTGATCTAACTAGGTTATCGTTGGTGACATCACGAGGTGTCTGTATAAGATGTGGAGATGTCCCAGACCTCTGATCCAAGGAGGTTGTCAGTGGGGAGACCACGAGGTGTTAGACTAAGATGTCAAGATCTCCTGAACCTCTGGTCCAAGAAGGTTATCTGTGGTGACATCACGTGATGTCAGAATAAGATGTGGAGATGTCACGTACCCCTAATCCAAGGAGGTTGTCAGTGGTGGCACCAAAAGGTTTTAGAATAAGATGAGGAGATCTCCTGAACCCCCGATCCAACAAGTTTATCGGTGGTGACACCACGAGGTGTCAGTATAGGATGTGAAGATGTCCGAGACCTCTGATCCAAGGAGCTTGTCAGTGGTGACACTAAAAGGTGTTAGAATAAGATGTGTCTCTCTCCTGAACCTCTGGTCCAAGAAGGTTATCAGTGGTGACATCACAATATGTCAGAATAAGATGTGGTAATGTCATGTATCCCTAATCCAAGGAGGTTGTCAGTGGTGACACCAAAAGGTGTTAGAATAAAATGTGGAAATCTGCTGAACCTCTGGTCCATGAAGGTAATCAGTGGTGACTTCACAATATGTCAGAATAAGATGTGGAGATATCTCAAACAACTGATCCAAGAAGGTTGTCAGTGGTGACACTACGAGGTGTTAGTATAAGATGTGGAGAGCTCCGATCTCCTGAACCTCTGGTCCAAAAAGGTTATCAGTGGTGACATCACGAGATGTCAGAATAAGATGTGGAGATGTTATGTGCTCCTAATCCAAGGAGGTTATCAGTAGTGACACCAAAAGGTTTTACAATAAGATGTGGAGATTTCCTGAACCTCTGGTCCAAGAAGGTAATCAGTGGTGACATCACGAGATGTCAGAATTGGATGGGGAGATGTCATCTGCCCTGGTTCCAAGAAGGTTATTAGTGGTGACATCACAAGGTGTCAGAATAAGATGTAGAGATATCCTGAACCTCTGGTCAAAGGAGGTTTTCAGTGGTGACATCACAAGGTGTAAATATAAGATGTGCAGATGTCATGTACCCCTAATCTAAGGAGGTTATGGCTGGTGATATTATGAGGTGTTAATGGAAAACGGAGATCTCCTGAACCAACAAGGTTATCGGTGATGACACAAAATATCAGTATACAGCGGATGTGGAGATGTCCTGGACCTCTGATCCAAGGAGCTTGTCAGTGGTGACACCATGATGTGGTAGATTAAGATGTGGAGGTCTCCTGAATCTCTGTCCCAAGAAGGTTATCAGTGGTGACATCACGTGATGTCAGAATAAGACATGGAAATGTCATGTACACCTAATCCAAAGAGGTTGTCAGTAGTGAAATCACAAGGTGTTAGAATAATGTGTGGAGATCTCCTGAACCTCTGAAGAATGTTATCATTGGTGACATTAAGAGGTGTCAATATAAGATGTGGAGATGTCATGTACCCCTAATCCAAGGAGGTTATCAGTGGTGATATCACGAGGTGTTAATGTAAAACATGGAGATCTTCTGAACCTCCGATCCAACAAAGTTATCGGAGGTGACACCACGAAATATCAGTATATGGCTGGATGTGCAGATGTCCTGGACCTCTGATCCAAGGAGGGTATCAATGGTGACATCATGAGGTGTCCGTGTAATATGTGAAGATATCATGTGACATCATGAGGTGTCCGTGTAATATGTGAAGATATCATGTGTCCCTGATCCAAGGTGGTTATTAGTGGTGACATTACAAGGTGTCAATATAACATGTTGAGATGTCATGTACCACTAACTCATGGAGGTTATGAGTGGTGACATCATGAGTGTAAGATGTGAAGATGTCATGTACCACTGATCCAAGAAGGTTCTCAGTGATGATATGATGAGTTGCCAGTGTAATATGTGAAGATGTCATGTGTCCCTGATCCAAGGAGGTTCTCAGTGATGATATGATGAGTGGCCAGTGTAATATGTGAAGATGTCATGTGTCCCTGATACAAGGAGGTTCTCAGTGATGATATGATGAGTGGTCAGTGTAAGATGTGAAGATGTCATGTGTCCCTGATACAAGGAGGTTATCAGCGGTGACATCATGAGTTGCCAGTGTAATATGTGAAGATGTCATGTGTCCCTGATCCAAGGAGGTTATCAGCGGTGACATCACGAAGGGGTTAGCATCTTCTACTTCTCTGATGTCATTTCTTGTTTTTTTGGAGTTCACGGTCTGATACATTGTAGCCGTCGTCTGCAGTCATTATGACATTCATAGTTATCAGCATCACTGGAAACTTTGTAGATATAATGACCCTGAGAATTTACTTATATTGAGGTTTTTCTACAATCCTCGGGGAAGAGGAGGAGGAGGAAAGAAAGAGCAGAATACACAGCGCCTTATATCTGCTGTCCAAATCATAGTGACGACACATAGATACATGCAGAGATACACACATACTGTACATTGAGAACACACACATATATGCATATAGGACGCATACACTGACACATGTAGAGCACATACAAGTATACACACAAGATAACTGAACACACATATACACTCGTGCTTACATGTATATGCAGAAAAAATTAATACGCCAAGATATGTGAATATACACAAAGATACATGTAAATGCAGACTTATATAAAGGAGGAACACATACACAGATCTAGACACATAAGTATATATACCTATGTGTCTTACTGTGTATGTGTGGAGATATATATATATATATATATATATATACTGAGCGTGAGACGACCTTCATTTTATCGACAATCATCTTGGCTTCTCATACATAAAAGTGACTTTCAGCTATTCAGCATATATTTAGTTCTGCAGAGTCTTGTCATGTCTCTGCATTGTTACTGTTTTGCTCCTGGTGGTTGAATAATGTTTTTCTTACTGTATGCTTCAAATCACAACCAGTTCTCACATTCCCTAATAGCTCAGTGTGTTGTTAGGTTGATTCCCGAAAGGTCACTGGTCCGAATCGAGGAGCCATGAAGTAGATTTCCCTAGAAAAGAGACACAGCTTCATCCAGCTCATCGATAGTGGTCTCATGGCCAAGAAACTTGTCAAACTGTATCATGTGAGGCCATGACAGTGGGGAGAATAATCCATCCATTCAAAAGCTAAGAGGTGACGTCTAGGCAAAATATCGGAGTCAACAAGTCGCTCATCACAAGGTCTATCAGTTCTGGTGACACCCGGCAGTGGAGGCGGCTCGTCTGCTCCAGAATAGTGACATCACAGACGTCCATGCAAACAGCGAGCGACGCACATTACACAAGTCTGGAATGGTGGCCCGAAAAAAGGGGAAGAAGCCGCAACTCCAATATCACCATAAGAAGTGTTTGGAAAGAAGTAAGAAAAGTGGAAGATTGGAAACGGGGGATTTTGAGTAATGAGACGAAAGTCAATAGACGGCTCTGATGGGGGCAAATGGGCCTGGAAGAAACAAAAGAAAAAGAGGTGAACGGATCGAGAAACTATAGGATCTGTCAAGTTCGGTGGAGGAAGCCTGATGATACGGGGGTGTTTCAGAGCCAAAGACGTTGGATACTTGACCAGGATGGATGGGGGTCTCAATGCTGAGCTATATGTGAGGATCCTACAAGACGAGTTACTTCATATACTCGAGTACTATGGGTATGAAAAGAACAACATACTGTTCCAGGAGGACAACGACCCGAAGCATACGGCGAGATTGGAGAAGAAATGGCTCAATGACAATGAAGTAGAGGAGCTGGATTATCCCCACAGTCCCCAAACCTCAACCCAATCCAACACTTGTGGGTGAAGAAAAAGCTGTATACATCACCAAGTGAACCGACCAATATACACCAACACCGGGGAAGTGGAGAAAAGACCTGACCAGTATACACCAACAATGGGAACATGTAGAAGAAAACAGACCAGTATACACCAACACTGGGAACGTGGAGAAGAGACCTGACCAGTTTACACCAACACTGCGAAAGTGGAGAATAAACCTGGACAGTATACACCAACACTGGGAATGTGGAGAAGAGACCTGAACAGTATACACCAACACTGGGAACATGGAGAAGAGACCTGACCAGTATACACCAACACTGGGAACGTGGAGAAGAGACCTGACCAGTATACACCAACACTGGGAACATGGAGAAGAGACCTGACCAGTATACACCAACAATGGGAACATGGACAAGAGACCTGACCAGTGTATACCAACACTGGGAACGTGGAGAAGAGACCTGACCAGTTTACACCAACACTGCGAAAGTGGAGAATGAACCTGGACAGTATACACCAACACTGGGAATGTGGAGAAGAGACCTGACCAGTATACACCAACACTGGGAACGTGGAGAAGAGACCTGACCAGTATACACCAACACTGGGGACGTGGAGAAGAGACCTGACCAGTATACACCAACACTGGGGACGTGGAGAAAAGACCTGACCAGTATACACCAACAATGGGAACATGGACAAGAGACCTGACCAGTATAAACCAACACTGGGAATTTGGACAAGAGACCTGACCAGTATACACCAACACTGCGAAAGTGGAGAAGAGACCTGACCAGTATACACCAACACTGCGAAAGTTGAGAAGAAACCTGGACAGTATACACCAACACTGGGAATGTGGAGAAGAGATCGGACCAGTATACACCAACACTGGGAATTTGGACAACAGACCTGACCAGTATACACCAACACTGGGAACATGGAGAAGAGACCTGACCAGTATACACAAACACTGCAAAAGTGAAGAAGAAACCTGGACAGTATACACCAACACTGGGAATGTGGAGAAGAGACCTGACCAGTATACACCGACACTGGGAACATGGAGAAGAGACCTGACCAGTATACACCAACACTGCAAAAGTGAAGAAGAAACCTGGACAGTATACACCAACACTGGGAATGTGGAGAAGAGACCTGACCAGTATACACCGACACTGGGAATGTGGAGAAGAGACCTGACCAGTATACACCAACACTGGGAACGTGGAAAAGAGACCTGACCAGGATACACCAACACTGGGAATGTGGAGAAGAGACCTGACCAGTATACACCAACACTGGGAATGTGGAGAAGAGACCTGACCAGTATACACCAACACTGGGAATGTGGAGAAGAGACCTGACCAGTATACACCAACACTGGGAATGTGGAGAAGAGACCTGACCAGTGTACACCAACACTGGGAACATGAAGAAGAGACCTGACCAGTATACACCAACACTGGGAACATGGAGAAGAGACCTGACCAGTATACACCAACACTGGGAACGTGGAGAAGAGACCTGACCAGTATACACCAACACTGGGAACATGAAGAAGAGACCTGACCAGTATACACCAACACTGGGAACGTGGAGAAGAGACCTGACCAGTATACACCAACACTGGGAATGTGGAGAAGAGACCTGACCAGTATACACCAACACTGGGAACATGGAGAAGAGACCTGACCAGTATACACCAACACTGGGAACGTGGAGAAGAGACCTGACCAGTATACACCAACACTGGGAATGTGGAGAAGAGACCTGACCAGTATACACCAACACTGGGAACATGGAGAAGAGACCTGACCAGTATACACCAACACTGGGAACGTGGACAAGAGACCTGACCAGTATACACCAACACTGGGAACGTGGAGAAGAGACCTGACTAGTATACACCAACACTGGGAACGTGGACAAGTGACCTGACCAGTATACACCAACACTGGGAACGTGTAGAAGAAACCTGACCAGTATACACCAACACTGGGAACGTGGAGAAGAGACCCGACCAATATACACCAACACTGGGAACATGTAGAAGAGACCTGACCAGTATAGACCAACACTGGCAACGTGGAGTGGAGACCTGGGATCAGATTTCAGTGGAGACATGGTTTAATGTGAAAGATTCAGGCAGAGTTCAAAGCTAAAGGTGGATTTACAAAATACTAATAAAATAATAAAAATTAAACTTTAGATTTTTAGGAGCAAAACAGTAACAATGCAGTGACCTGACGAGAATCTGCATAACTAATCATATGTTGTATAGCTATAAGTCACATTTATGTATGAGAAGCCAAGATGATTGCCTATAAAATGAAGGTCGTCTCTCGCTCAGAGCTGTAAAGGATGAAGAGATGGAGCCTGAAAGTCAAAAGTGCAAAACATTGTTACCCTTTTGCTCTTCAGTATAGAAAGACACAAATATGAGTATACACAGAACACACACAGGAGAGTTATGGATGCATATATAATATAATAATAATGTAATATACTTATTACATACAATGCAGACATACATGCAGAAAACATTAATCTACATGGGTATACACTATATATATATATATATATATATATATATATATATATATTTAGTTACATACTGACTACATCAGGTGCTCAAAGGAGTAAAATGAATAGAGGTAACGTTCATGCACATGGGCCACTAAATTATGGACCTTCACCAATCATCCACCCATCACTTATATTCTTTAATTTTGCATTTTTCACGTCACACAAAAATTTTATTTTTTAACTTGATGTGGAAATAAGGGAGAAGGCTTCACTGCTGCCTTCAGAACAAAAGAATACAGGTTACTGCCCCTTTAAGAAGAGCCGCATTCATTGTGTCTCATTATCATACAGGGGAATTCACATGACCTACTTTCCAAAATATGGCTGAAGACTAACGACCCTGTGGGTGGAATAACGTCTTCTCCTGGGTGGTGGGGTATCATGTATTGAGGGCACAGTAGTTGACTCTCACCCTCACTCTCAATACCATTTTTTGACTTTTTCTTTCTCTTTTTTGCTTTTTATCCCTTTTCTTCAACTTCAGATGGAAAAAATGGAAGCCTGAGCCTCAGCGTTGAGGAGAAATTCTCCAAATCAGCTGCTGGAGTCCTTCATTCTCTTCTTAAGACTGGAGTCTTAGATGTGCAGTCGGCAGCTCGGAGACTTCGATCTGATGGAGAAACCTCATTCATAGACCTTAAATCTTCGAGACAGTCCAAAAAGTCTCCAAAAAAGCCATCAAGTCAGAAGTCTTCAGAGGGTCCTACTGGTGAAGTTAAAGAGGTCTCCTCTACAGCAGGTCCATTGACCCACCGTTCTGCTGGAGTACAGGAGAAGAATGACTCTTTGACTCTTGGGGAAACCTTTAATGAGAAACCTCCGTCCCGGTCATTACTATCTGAGCATGACCTTGACAATGTGGAACCGGTGACCAGTCTAGTATGGCCTCTGGGCCAAGGAACTATTGACTTGGACTTTAGAAAAAGTTTGGTCAAAGGAGATCGACCATCTGTGACCGAGAGCCAAGAAGATTCTGGAAGTGGTCAAGTCACACGTTCTGGATCTGAATTCATGGACTTGGACACTTCCACTCCGTCCCAAACATCCACAACTGGTAACATCACCCCCCTTGTCCCGTCTACGGAAAAAGCCATCAGCCCAGACTCTGCCGAGATCGATCATCTTCTGCAAGTCTCCAAAGAGACGGTCATTCAACCGCCAGCTTTTTCAGGCTCGGATGCTCGTAGCCCAAATATGTCAAGGAAAGAGGTCAATATTGAGGCTGGAAGATCTCAAGGACCTGGCACATCCGGGCAGTCAACTCCCCAAGGAGCCCAAGGTGACACAGATAAGACTCTTCTCGGTGAAAAATCACAAGAAGACTACTCTCCCACTAACATCCCCCATAATGAAAATTTCAGACCCTCTGAGACTCCGTCTGACCAACTAGACATAGACTATAATGAACGCTCTGAGATAGAGGACCACTGGCGGCTTCCTCATTTTCCAGGATCGCCCGTGGCTGGTAGCGATTCTACTAAGTCCAATCATGATAAACTTTCTCCATGGCACAAGGCGGTCCACTACGATGACTTTCCTCCTTTTGATGACACATTCTTTTACCCCACACCTTCCTTCTATGCAGATGGGTATGAAGAAGTGGGCATTGAGGATGACGATGAAGACGAAGATCTGGAGGAAGTGGATGATGACGACGACATCACTGCGAGGGGAGTTGGGGACATCCCTAAAGTTGCAACCTTAACTCCGAAGATACAGACTCCGGTGGTCGATACAAAGCTGACTGGGAGACAAGATGTCTTCTACCCTGGAGAGCTGTCACCTAAGTCCAGTCCTGACAGTAACCGAGACCAAACACAGGAAAACAGCACGGAGTGCCGGAGCGGCTACGTGCGACGCAACAACTCGTGCAAGTCTGTGTGCGACATCTACCCAACCTACTGCTACAATGGTGGCCAGTGCTACATCGTGGAGAACACCGGCGCCTTCTGCAGGTATCAAACTGTTACTAGTGTATTGTAATATCAGCCGCCCCTGATATAACACTGCTATCCTGTAATAAGATGTGACTGATATCAGACGCTATTCTCAAATGGTTTATGTTACTGCGAGGGATCCCTGCAACTGTGTATACTCAGGATTACACCAGTATACAGGACAGGAGAATTGGTACTGTGCAGTGTATATATACAGAACAATACAGATACTGAGGATTACACCCAGTATACAGGACAGGAGAAGTGGTACTGTGCAGTGTATATATACAGAACAATACAGATACTGAGGATTACACCCAGTATACAGGACAGGAGGAGTGGTACTGTGCAGTGTATATATACAGAATAATACAGATACTGAGGATTACACCCAGTATACAGGACAGGAGGAGTGGTACTGTGCAGTGTACATACAGAATAATATAGATACTGAGGATTACACCCAGTATACAGGACAGGAGAAGTGGTACTGTGCAGTGTATATATACAGAATAATACAGATACTGAGGATTACACCCAGTATACAGGACAGGAGAAGTGGTACTGTGCAGTGTATATATACAGAATAATACAGGTACTGAGGATTACACCCAGTATACAGGACAGGAGAAGTGGTACTGTGCAGTGTATATATACAGAATAATACAGATACTGAGGATTACACCCAGTATACAGGACAGGAGAAGTGGTACTGTGCAGTGTATATACAGAATAATACAGATACTGAGGATTATACCCAGTATACAGGACAGGAGAAGTGGTACTGTGCAGTGTATATATACAGAATAATACAGGTACTGAAGATTACACCCAGTATACAGGACAGGAGAAGTGGTACTGTGCAGTGTATATATACAGAATAATACAGATACTGAGGATTACACCCAGTATACAGGACAGGAGAAGTGGTACTGTGCAATGTATATATACAGAATAATACAGATACTGAGGATTACACCCAGTATACAGGACAGGAGAAGTGGTACTGTGCAGTGTATATATACAGAATAATACAGATACTGAGGGTTATACCCAGTATACAGGACAGGAGAAGTGGTACTGTGCAGTGTATAAATACAGAATAATACAGATACTGAGGATTACACCCAGTATACAGGACAGGAGAAGTGGTACTGTGCAATGTATATATACAGAATAATACAGATACTGAGGATTACACCCAGTATACAGGACAGGAGAAGTGGTACTGTGCAGTGTATATACAGAATAATACAGATACTGAGGATCACACCCAGTATACAGGACAGGAGAAGTGGTACTGTGCAGTGTATAAATACAGAATAATACAGATACTGAGGATTACACCCAGTATACAGGACAGGAGAAGTGGTACTGTGCAATGTATATATACAGAATAATACAGATACTGAGGATTACACCAGTATACAGGACAGGAGAGGTGGTACTGTGCAGTGTATATATACAGAATAATACAGATACTGAAGATTACACCCAGTATACAGGACAGGAGAAGTGGTACTGTGCAGTGTATATATACAGAATAATACAGGTACTGAGGATTACACCCAGTATACAGGACAGGAGAAGTGGTACTGTGCAGCGTATATATACAGAATAATACAGGTACTGAGGATTACACCCAGTATACAGGACAGGAGAAGTGGTACTGTGCAGTGTATATATACAGAATAATACAGATACTGAGGATTACACCCAGTTTACAGGACAGGAGAAGTGGTAATGTGCAGTGTATATACAGAATTATACAGAAACTGAGGATTACACCCAATATACAGGACAGGAGAAGTGGTACTGTGCAGTGTATATATACAGAATAATACAGATACTGAGGATTACACCCAGTATACAGGACAGGAGAAGTGGTACTGTGCAGTGTATATATATACAGAATAATACAGATACTGAGAATTACACCCAGTATACAGGACAAGAGAAGTGGTACTGTGCAGTGTATATATACAGAATAATACAGATACTGAGGATTACACCCAGTATACAGGACAGGAGAAGTGGTACTGTGCAGTGTATATATACAGAATAATACAGATACTGAGGATTACACCCAGTATACAGGACAGGAGAAGTGGTACTGTGCAGTGTATATATACAGAATAATACAGATACTGAGGATTACACCCAGTATACAGGAAAGGAGAAGTGGTACTGTGCAGTGTATATATACAGAATAATACAGATGCTGAGGATTACACCCAGTATACAGGAAAGGAGAAGTGGTACTGTGCAGTGTATATATACAGAATAATACAGGCACTGAGGATTACACCCAGTATACAGGACAGGAGAAGTGGTACTGTGCAGTGTATATATACAGAATAATACAGATACTGAGGATTATACCCAGTATACAGTACAGGAGAAGTGGTACTGTGCAGTGTATATATAGAGAATAATACAGATACTGAGGATTAAACCCAGTATACAGGACTGGAGAAGTGGTACTGTGCAGTGTATATATACAGAATAATACAGATACTGAGGATTATACCCAGTATACAGGACAGAAGTGGTACTGTGCAGTGTATATGCAGAATAATACAGATATTGTATATCTAATATATAAAGCTGAATATGTATGTCCGGGATTGGCATCCGCACCATCGCAGCTACAGCCACAAAATTTTGCACACTCACACTTCTGGACTCCGAGAGCGTCATAGGCTATTTTTCGAGGGGAAATTTTAACCCTGCTCTTTACAGTTATTCGACAAAAAACCTTCCTCCATTAAAGTGAATGGAGCTGGGAGCCACAGTGCAGCCAGAACTTCAGAAAAATGCGCAGCCACGCCCTTATATGGAATGTTGGTGTGTCACAATGCAGCCAGGGACAGAGGCAGACACAGACAGGGAAAGAGGCATACACAGACAGGGTAAGAAACAGACAGAGAGGGTAAGAGACAGACACAAAGATACAGACACAGACAAAGAGACAGACTGACAGGGAAAGAGACAGACAGGTTAAGAGACAGATACAGACAGGTTAAGAGACAGATACAGACAGGTTAAGAGACAGATACAGACAGGTAAAGAGACAAACACAGACAAAGAGACAGACAGACACAGGGAAACAGACAGACAGGGAAAGAGAGGGAAAGAGACAGACAGGGTAAGAGACAGACAAAGACAGGTAAAGAGACAGACAAAGAGAAAGACACAGGGAAAGAGACAGAGGGAAATAGTGAAAGAGACAGACAGGGAAAGAGAGGGAAAGAGAGACAGGGAAAGAGAGGGAAAGAGATAGACAGGGAAAGAGACAGACAGGGAAAGTGACAGCGATAGATAGACAGACAAGGAAAGAGATAGATAGACAGAAAGGAAAAGAGATT
This sequence comes from Anomaloglossus baeobatrachus, assembly GCF_048569485.1. NCBI lineage: Eukaryota > Metazoa > Chordata > Amphibia > Anura > Aromobatidae > Anomaloglossus > Anomaloglossus baeobatrachus. The sequence goes on along the minus strand of NC_134358.1, from coordinate 568,095,610 downwards.
GAGACAGACAGAGAAAGAGACAGACAGGGAAAGAGACAGACAAAGAGATAGAGAGACAGAGAGATATATACAGAGGGGGAGACAGACAGAGAATGGGAGAGAAGCAGAGAGACTGTTACTATCCCGGGCAGCGCCGGGTGCTATGTTGTGAGGCAACATTTTAATCCCGCGCTTTCCAATTTACCAATCAATTTTGCCCCTATCTACATAATGGGGAAAAAGTGAAACGAAAAGTGTTGGGTGCAAATTGACAGCTGCCAGATGTGAACAAGGGGGACTTAAAGAATGAGCGCGATGGCGCCAAAGAGTATATACCGTACAGATGCTAAGGTGCGGCCCCGACATGGGATACTCACCACACTCGCGGATATGAACACACACACAATGCGCCACACACTGCCACGTGCTTGACCACATATACCACCCTCAGCACACATCTCACCACACATACACCAACCTCACCACATAATCACCCTAAACACACACAAGTCTGGGATTATCCTTCACAAATAAAAATCTGATTAATAAGCACCAAACTACAAGAACAACAAATGTACCACATAGGAAATCCGGCAGCCGTCAGTCACATGACCTGTCTATATGTGTATGTGTGAGCTAATATACACTGTCAGGGGGAGGGCTTTCTGTTGCCTGGAGATTTATCAGGCTGCCAATAGCAACCAATCACAGCTTAGCTTCCATTTTGCTACAGTTAATTAATCTGAGCTCTGATTGGTCAATGTAGGCAACAAAGGACATTCTCAGTATAACAAAGCTTGTGTGAGGTCATAGGATGTTAAATCTGTGTGGAATATCTGTGGTGTTGAAACATATGTTGTGAAATGCTTCTATTAGCTTAGTTTTTGCCTTTTAATAATTACATTTCTATCTATTTGTTTTGTGGCTTTTGTGTGCAGAATACATTTTTGTTAATACATTCTATTTTGTTGACAGCAGTTATTAACCCGGGCGAAGCCGGGGAGTACAGCTAGTTGTATATAAAGACACATCTGCAGGTTTTTCCTCACCATCTGACATAAAATCAGAGTAAACCTTTCCCCGTTTTAGGACAATTAGGAACCAATTGTTTGTGTGTTTGTGTGTGTATTTCCGCTAAAGGAATCCGCATCGTCACATTTACAATTCCGAAATTTTGCACAGAAAGACAGACACACAGACAGAAAAAGATACACAGAAAAACAGAAAGAGACACAGACAGAGAGACACACAAAAAGAGACACACACAGAAAGAGACATACACAGAGAGACACAGAAATAGACACATACACAGAAAGACACAGAAAGAGACACACAGAAAGAGACACATACACAGAAAAAGACAGACACAGAAAGACACACAGAGAAAGAGACGCAGACAGAGACACACAAAAAGAGGCACATACACAGAGACACATACACAGAAAGAGACACATACACAGAAAGAGACACATACACAGAAAGCGACGCATACACAGAAAGCGACGAATACACAGAAAGATACGCATACACAGAAAGAGACGCATACACAGAAAGATGCATACACAGAAAGAGACACATACACAGAAAGAGACGCATACACAGAAAGCGACACATACACAGAAAGCGACACATACACAGAAAGCGACGCATACACAGAAAGAGACGCATACACAGAAAGAGACGCATACACAGAAAGAGACGCATACGCAGAAAGAGACGCATACGCAGAAAGAGACGCATACGCAGAAAGAGACGCATACACAGAAAGAGAAGCATACGCAGAAAGAGACGCATACACAGAAAGAGACGCATACACAGAAAGAGACGCATACACAGAAAGAGACGCATACACAGAAAGAGACACAAAAAGAGACACACACAGAAAGAGGCGCATACACAGAAAGCGACGCATACACAGAAACTGTTTGGATGTTTGAAGTAATATATTGGCTGTTATGACAGTTACCCTGGATGTTTATCAGGTGGCCTATAGCAACCAATCACAGCTCTGCTTCTGTTTTGTTAGCGGTCAAGGAGTTCTGATTGGTTGCTATAGGCAACGAAGGACATTGTTAGTATAGGACATATTATGTGTGAGGTAATATGATTTTGGTGGTGACACTTAGTCAACGTTGTTGTAGAGGCTGATGTAAGTCACATGACCCTACCTGTATACTAATTGTGTGGAGTTTTATGAGGTAATATATTGGCTGTTTTGACAGTTAGCCTGGATAGTTATCACGTGGCCTATAGCAACCAATCACAGCTCTGCTTCTATTTTGCTACAGGTCAATATTAGGAGCTGTGATTGGTTGCTATAGGCAACGAAGTCCATTCATAGTATAAGAAGCTTATATGTGAGGTAATATGATATCAGTGGTGAGGATGGCAGAGCGGGTGACAGATACTATACCGGGTAACACCGGGTGCTACAGCGAGTTATTTCTATTTGCCAAATGCCAGAATAATGAGAGAGAGAGAATGTTTTCAGGCATTTTCCTTCCTTTCTGCACAGTGCAGTTTCCTCCAGGTCATTAGTATTTGGTGGCGTTGCCCTTACACTGTGTGACTTGGGGGGAACGTGTTGGATCCTTCCACAGCTTCTCACAATGGTTGGTGGAATTTGGGCCGATTCCTCCTGACAGATCTGGTGTAGCTGAGCCATGTTTGGAGGTCGCCGCTCGCTCCGGCCTTTTCAGCTTTGCCCATACATTTTTCATAGGATTGAGATCAGGGTTTTGTGATGGCCACTCCAAAACATTGACTTTGTTCTCCTTAAGCCACTTTGTAGCCAGTTTGGCAGTAGCTTTGGGTCATTGTCCATTTGGAAGACCCATTTGTTCCCAAGCAGTTCCTGGCTGATGTCTTGAGATGTTTCTTCAGTATGGCTACATAATCTTTTTTCCTCATGATGTCATCTATTGTGTGAAGTCACCAATCCCTCCTACAGCAAAACAACCCCCCAGCATGATGCTGCCGCCCCCGTGTGTCACAGTTGGGGTGGTGTTCTTAGGCTTCAAAGCTTCTCTCTATTCCTCCAAACATAACGATGGTCATTATGGCCAAACAGTTCAATTTTAGTTTCATCAGTTCACAGGACGTCTCCAAAAATTAAGGTGTGTGTTCCTGTGTGAATTTACAAACATTACTCTGGCTTTTTTCTGTTTCTTTTGGAGTAATGGCCTCTTCCCGGCAGAGTGGACTTTCAGCCCATGTTGATACAGTACCCGTGTCATTGTGAATAGTGACACAATCTTACCAGCTTCCGCCAGCATCTTCACAAGGTCTTTTGTTTTTGTTCTTGGGGTGATCTGCACATGTCTGACCAAAGCACGTTCATCTCTGGTACACAGAACCCGTCTCCTTCTTGAGGTATGATGGCTGGACATTACCATCTTGTATGTGCTTGTGTATAATTGTTTGTACAGATGAACGAGGCACCTTCAGGTATCTGGAAATTGCACCCAAGGATGAACCAGACTTGTTCCAATCCACAATTCTCTTCCTGAGATCTTGGCTGATTTCTTTTGACTTTCCCATGATGTTACACAAAGAAGCCGTGTGTTTCAGGTGAGCATTACAATACATCCACAGGTGTGTCTCTAATTAACTCAGATGTTGCCAATAATCCTATCAGAAGCTTCAAAAGACATGACATCATCATATGGGCGGTCCCATATTGTTTAAAGGCACAGTACTCTTAAGGCCCCATTACACACAACGGCGTATCTAACGATATATCGCCGGGGTCACGTATTCCGTGACACACATCCGTCATCGTTAGCGACATCATTGCGTGTGACACCAACGAGCGGCCGTTAACGATGGAAAATATTCACCAAATCGTCCATCGTTGACACGTCGTTCATTTTCAAAAAATCGTTGATTGTTGAGGACGCAGGTTGTTCGTCGTTCCCGAGGCAGCACACATCGCTATGGGTGACACCTCGGGAACGATGAACACAGTTTACCTGCGGCCGCCGGCAATGCGGAAGGAAGGAGTTGGGCGGGGTGTTACGGCCGCTCATCTCCGCCCCTCCGCTTCTATTGGGTGGCTGCTTAGTGACTTCGCTGTGATGCCGCACGTCCCTCCCCCTGAGAAAGGAGGTGGTTTGCCGGCAACAGCAACGTTGCTAGGCAGGTAAGTCCGTGTGACGGCTCCTAATGATATTGTGCGCCACGGGCAGCGATTTGCCCGTGACGCACAAAAGACGGGAGCGGGTGCTTTCACCAGCGATATCGCTGCGTGTAAAGCCTCCTTTAGTGTATGGAAACTTTTGAAAATGCCTGAAAACATTCTCTCGCTCTCATTATTCTGGCATTTGGCAAATAGAAATAATTTTGGTTCCTAATTGACCTAAAATGAGAAAGGTTTATTCTGATTTCATATCAGATAGTGAGAAAAACCTGCAGATGTGTCTTTATAGAGAGTGGAGGGAAAACCTGCCGATGTGTCTGTATAGAGAGCAGAGGGAAAAACCTGTAGATGTGTCTTGATAGAGAGCGGAGGGAAAACCTGCAGATGTGTCTTTATAGAGAGCGGAGGGAAAAACCTGCAGATGTGTCTTTATAGAGAGCGGAGGGAAAAACCTGCAGCTGTGTCTGTATAGAGAGCGGAGGGAAAAGCCTGCTGATGTGTCTTTATAGAGAGTGAAGGGAGAAACCTGCCATTGTGTCTTTATAGAGAGCGGAGGGAAAAACCTGCAGATGTGTCTGTATAGAGAGCGGAGGGAAAAACCTGCTGATGTGTCTTTATAGAGAGTGGAGGGAAAAACCAGCAGATGTGTCTGTATAGAGAGCGGAGGGAAAAACCTGCAGATGTGTCTGTATAGAGAGCGGAGGGAAAAACCTACAGATGTGTCTTTATAGAGAGCGGAGGGAAATTTCTGGTTACAACTGTGTATTATATATATATAGATAGATAGATAGATAGATAGATAGATAGATATATTGTGAGGTAGCACGGTCGGCTGCGCAGCAGAAGACACGGGATCCAGGCATTAAGGTTCACAGCACACGGTTTAATGTCCAAACAAAAGTCCATAACAATATACATGTGCCTCTCCAGCAGAGAGCTCAGGGAGTTGTGTTCACTCCCCCACACCCGGCACTCCTGCCCTTGTTCCTGATTCTATTTAACCCTTCCTTCAGCCTGTAGGGAAACAGCATTAACCCTAGAGTGGATTTACTTTCTATCATGGAGTGAGCACAACCGGGGTGAGACATACCGGCCGTCATAGATAACCCCGGTCACAGTCTCACAATATATATATATATATATATATATGTGTGTGTGTGTCAGTTGTTTAATTTCTAACTAAACCCCAAATCTTTTACATATTTGGTCAACAGATCCCTAAATAGTTTCATTGATATATTCCTTACATACTCTGTGCTGCTGTGAAGTTGACAGCTTTCCTGTCATCTGTATGGTGTTGAGGGAAGAGCTATTAGAGCGTAAAGCGTAATACATTTCCATCTTTCTCCTGAGTTCCCTGCGGGAGAATTGTCTACTTCACGTGGAAAGAATTTCTTGTGCGCTGACTTCTCCTGGCAGGCCACGGTGTCAGCGAGCGCTGGATCTCCACAGAAGAAGCTGACTTTTCAAGGAAAACTGGAATATCTGGAGTGGAACTTGTTACATAAGAGACACATAAGAAGCTCGACTGAAGACACCGCTGATCTCTGGTGATGGATAGGCGGTGTTCTCAGTGATGTCACCGCTGATCTCTGGTGATGGATAGGTGGTGTTCTCAGTGATGTCACCGCTGATCTCTGGTGATGGATAGGCGGTGTTCTCAGTGATGTCACCGCTGATCTCTGGTGATGGATAGGCGGTGTTCTCAGTGATGTCACCGCTGATCTCTGGTGATGGATAGGTGGTGTTCTCAGTGATGTCACTGCTGATCTCTGGTGATGGATAGGAGGTGTTCTCAGTGATGTCACCGCTGATCTCTGGTGATGGATAGGTGGTGTTCTCAGTGATGTCACCGCTGATCTCTGGTGATGGATAGGCGGTGTTCTCAGTGATGTCACTGCTGATCTCTGGTGATGGATAGGCGGTGTTCTCAGTGATGTCACCACTGATCTCTGATGATGGATAGGCGGTGTTCTCAGTGATGTCACCGCTGATCTCTGGTGATGGATAGGCGGTGTTCTCAGTGATGTCACCGCTGATCTCTGGTGATGGATAGGCGGTGTTCTCAGTGATGTCACTGCTGATCTCTGGGGATGGATAGGAGGTGTTCTCAGTGATGTCACTGCTGATCTCTGGTGATAGGCGGCGTTCTCAGTGATGTCACCGCTGATCTCTGGTGATGGATAGGAGGTGTTCTCAGTGATGTCACCGCTGATCTCTGGTGATGGATAGGCGGTGTTCTCAGTGATGTCACCGCTGATCTCTGGTGATGGATAGGCGGTGTTCTCAGTGATGTCACCGCTGATCTCTGGTGATGGATAGGAGGTGTTCTCAGTGATGTCACCGCTGATCTTTGGTGATGGATAGGAGGTGTTCTCAGTGATGTCACTGCTGATATCTGGTGATGGATAGGCGGTGTTCTCAGTGATGTTACCGCTGATCTCTGGTGATGGATAGCCGGTGTTCTCAGTGATGTCACTGCTGATCTCTGGTGATGGATAGGAGGTGTCCTCAGTGATGTCACTGCTGATTTCTGGTGATGGATAGGCGGTGTTCTCAGTGATGTTACCGCTGATCTCTGGTGATGGATAGGAGGCGTTCTCAGTGATGTCACCGCTGATCTCTGGTGATGGATAGGGGGTGTTCTCAGTGATGTCACTGCTGATCTCTGGTGATGGATAGGGGGTGTTCTCAGTGATGTCACCGCTGATCTCTGGGGATGGATAGGAGGTGTTCTCAGTGATGTCACCGCTGATCTCTGGGGATGGAAAGGAGGTGTTCTCAGTGATGTCACCGCTGATCTCTGGTGATGGATAGGAGGTGCTCTCAGTGATGTCACTGCTGATCTCTGGTGATGGATAGGAGGTGTTCTCAGTGATGTCACTGCTGATCTCTGGTGATGGATAGGAGGTGTTCTCAGTGATGTCACCGCTGATCTCTGGTGATAGGAGGTGTTCTCAGTGATGTCACCGCTGATCTCTGGTGATGGATAGGAGGTGTTCTCAGTGATGTCACTGCTGATCTCTGGTGATGGATAGGCGGCGTTCTCAGTGATGTCACCGCTGATCTCTGGTGATAGGAGGTGTTCTCAGTGATGTCACCGCTGATCTCTGGTGATGGATAGGAGGTGTTCTCAGTGATGTCACTGGTGATCTCTGGTGATGGATAGGCGGTGTTCTCAGTGATGTCACCGCTGATCTCTGGTCATGGATAGGAGGTGTTCTCAGTGATGTCACCGCTGATCTCTGGTGATGGATAGGCGGCGTTCTCAGTGATGTCACCGCTGATCTCTGGTGATGGATAGGCGGTGTTCTCAGTGATGTCACTGCTGATCTCTGGTGATGGATAGGCGGTTTTCTCAGTGATGTCACCGCTGATCTCTGGTGATGGATAGGAGGTGTTCTCAGTGATGTCACCGCTGATCTCTGGTGATGGATAGGCAGTGTTCTTAGTGATGTCACCGCTGATCTCTGGTGATGGATAGGCGGTGTTCTCAGTGATGTCACCACTGATCTCTGGTGATGGATAGGAGGTGTTCTCAGTGATGTCACCGCTGATCTCTGCTGATGGATAGGAGGTGTTCTCAGTGATGTCACCGCTGATCTCTGGTGATGGATAGGAGGTGTTCTCAGTGATGTCACTGCTGATCTCTGGTGATGGATAGGAGGTGTTCTCAGTGATGTCACCGCTGATCTCTGGTGATGGATAGGAGGTGTTCTCAGTGATGTCACTGCTGATCTCTGGTGATGGATAGGTGGTGTTCTCAGTGATGTCACTGGTGATCTCTGGTGATGGATAGGAGGTGTTCTCAGTGATGTCACCGCTGATCTCTGGTGATGGATAGGAGGTGTTCTCAGTGATGTCACTGGTGATCTCTGGTGATGGATAGGCGGTGTTCTCAGTGATGTCACCGCTGATCTCTGGTGATGGATAGGAGGTGTTCGCAGTGATGTCACCGCTGATCTCTGGTGATGGATAGGCGGCGTTCTCAATGATGTCACCGCTGATCTCTGGTGATGGATAGGCGGTGTTCTCAGTGATGTCACTGCTGATCTCTGGTGATGGATAGGCGGTGTTCTCAGTGATGTCACCGCTGATCTCTGGTGATGGATAGGAGGTGTTCTCAGTGATGTCACCGCTGATCTCTGGTGATGGATAGGCAGTGTTCTTAGTGATGTCACCGCTGATCTCTGGTGATGGATAGGCGGTGTTCTCAGTGATGTCACCGCTGATCTCTGGTGATGGATAGGAGGTGTTCTCAGTGATGTCACCGCTGATCTCTGGTGATGGATAGGAGGTGTTCTCAGTGATGTCACCGCTGATCTCTGGTGATGGATAGGCGGTATTCTCAGTGATGTCACCGCTGATCTCTGGTGATGGATAGGCGGTGTTCTCAGTGATGTCACTGCTGATCTCTGGTGATGGATAGGAGGTATTCTCAGTGATGTCACCGCTGATCTCTGGTGATGGATAGGAGGTGTTCTCAGTGATGTCACTGCTGATCTCTGGTGATGGATAGGAGGTGTTCTCAGTGATGTCACTGCTGATCTCTGGTGATGGATAGGAGGTGTTCTCAGTGATGTCACCGCTGATCTCTGGTGATGGATAGGAGGTGTTCTCAGTGATGTCACTGCTGATCTCTGGTGATGGATAGGCGGTGTTCTCAGTGATGTCACTGCTGATCTCTGGTGATGGATAGGTGGTGTTCTCAGTGATGTCACCGCTGATCTCTGGTGATGGATAGGCGGTGTTCTCAGTGATGTTACTGCTGATCTCTGGTGATGGATAGGAGGTGTTCTCAGTGATGTCACTGCTGATCTCTGGTGATGGATAGGAGGTGTTCTCAGTGATGTCACCGCTGATCTCTGGTGATGGATAGGAGGTGTTCTCAGTGATGTCACTGCTGATCTCTGGTAATGGATAGGAGGTGTTCTCAGTGATGTCACCGCTGATCTCTGGTGATGGATAGGCGGTGTTCTCAGTGATGTCACTGCTGATCTCTGGAGATGGATAGGAGGTGTTCTCAGTGATGTCACCGCTGATCTCTGGTGATGGATAGGCGGTGTTCTCAGTGATGTCACCGCTGATCTCTGGTGATGGATAGGCGGTGTTCTCAGTGATGTCACCGCTGATCTCTGGTGATGGATAGGAGGTGTTCTCAGTGATGTCACCGCTGATCTCTGGTGATGGATAGGCAGTGTTCTTAGTGATGTCACCGCTGATCTCTGGTGATGGATAGGCGGTGTTCTCAGTGATGTCACCGCTGATCTCTGGTGATGGATAGGAGGTGTTCTCAGTGATGTCACCGCTGATCTCTGGTGATGGATAGGAGGTGTTCTCAGTGATGTCACCGCTGATCTCTGGTGATGGATAGGCGGTATTCTCAGTGATGTCACCGCTGATCTCTGGTGATGGATAGGCGGTGTTCTCAGTGATGTCACTGCTGATCTCTGGTGATGGATAGGAGGTGTTCTCAGTGATGTCACCGCTGATCTCTGGTGATGGATAGGAGGTGTTCTCAGTGATGTCACTGCTGATCTCTGGTGATGGATAGGAGGTGTTCTCAGTGATGTCACTGCTGATCTCTGGTGATGGATAGGAGGTGTTCTCAGTGATGTCACCGCTGATCTCTGGTGATGGATAGGAGGTGTTCTCAGTGATGTCACTGCTGATCTCTGGTGATGGATAGGCGGTGTTCTCAGTGATGTCACTGCTGATCTCTGGTGATGGATAGGTGGTGTTCTCAGTGATGTCACCGCTGATCTCTGGTGATGGATAGGCGGTGTTCTCAGTGATGTTACTGCTGATCTCTGGTGATGGATAGGAGGTGTTCTCAGTGATGTCACTGCTGATCTCTGGTGATGGATAGGAGGTGTTCTCAGTGATGTCACCGCTGATCTCTGGTGATGGATAGGAGGTGTTCTCAGTGATGTCACTGCTGATCTCTGGTAATGGATAGGAGGTGTTCTCAGTGATGTCACCGCTGATCTCTGGTGATGGATAGGCGGTGTTCTCAGTGATGTCACTGCTGATCTCTGGAGATGGATAGGAGGTGTTCTCAGTGATGTCACCGCTGATCTCTGGTGATGGATAGGAGGTGTTCTCAGTGATGTCACCGCTGATCTCTGGTGATGGATAGGAGGTGTTCTCAGTGATGTCACCGCTGATCTCTGGTGATGGATAGGAGGTGTTCTCAGTGATGTCGCCGCTGATCTCTGGTGATGGATAGGAGGTGTTCTCAGTGATGTCACCGCTGATCTCTGGTGATGGATAGGAGGTGTTCTCAGTGATGTCGCCGCAGATCTCTGGTGATGGATAGGAGGTGTTCTCAGTGATGTCGCCGCTGATCTCTGGTGATGGATAGGAGGTGTTCTCAGTGATGTCACTGCTGATCTCTGGTGATGGATAGGCGGCGTTCTCAGTGATGTCACCGCTGATCTCTGGTGATGGATAGGCGGTGTTCTCAGTGATGTCACTGCTGTTCTCTGGTGATGGATAGGCGGTGTTCTCAGTGATGTCACCGCTGATCTCTGGTGATGGATAGGAGGTGTTCTCAGTGATGTCACCGCTGATCTCTGGTGATGGATAGGCAGTGTTCTTAGTGATGTCACCGCTGATCTCTGGTGATGGATAGGCGGTGTTCTCAGTGATGTCACCGCTGATCTCTGGTGATGGATAGGAGGTGTTCTCAGTGATGTCACTGCTGATCTCTGGTGATGGATAGGAGGTGTTCTCAGTGATGTCACCGCTGATCTCTGGTGATGGATAGGTGGTGTTCTCAGTGATGTCACTGCTGATCTCTGGTGATGGATAGGCGGTGTTCTCAGTGATGTCACCGCTGATCTCTGGTGATGGATAGGAGGTGTTCTCAGTGATGTCGCCGCTGATCTCTGGTGATGGATAGGAGGTGTTCTCAGTGATGTCACCGCTGATCTCTGGTGATGGATAGGCGGTGTTCTCAGTGATGGCACCGCTGATCTCTGGTGATGGATAGGCGGGATTCTAAGTGCACTGATCTCTGGTGATGGATAGGCGGTGTTCTCAGTGATGTCACCGCTGATCTCTGGTGATGATTAGGCGGGGTTCTAAGTGCACTGATCTCTGGTAATGGATAGGAGGTGTTGTCAGTGATGTCACCGCTGATCTCTGGTGATGGATAGGTGGTGTTCTCAGTGAGGTCACTGCTGATCTCTGGTGATGGATAGGCGGTGTTCTCAGTGATGTCACCGCTGATCTCTGGTGATGGATAGGAGGTGTTCTCAGTGATGTCACTGCTGATCTCTGGTGATGGATAGGCGGTGTTGTCAGTGATGTCACCGCTGATCCCTGGTGATGGATATGCGGCCTTCTAAGTGCGCTGATCTCTGTTGATGGATAGGCGGTGTTCTCAGTGATGTCACCGCTGATCTCTGGTGATAGGCGGCGTTCTCAGTGATGTCACTGCTGATCTCTGGTGATGGATAGGAGGTGTTCTCAGTGATGTCACCGCTGATCTCTGGTGATAGGCGGCGTTCTCAGTGATGCCACCGTTGATCTCTGGTGATGGATAGGAGGTGTTCTCAGTGATGTCACCGCTGATCTCTGGTGATGGATAGGCGGTGTTCTCAGTGATGTCACCGCTGATCTCTGGTGATGGAAAGAAGGTGTTCTCAGTGATGTCACTGCTGATCTCTGGTGATGGATAGGCGGTGTTCTCAGTGATGTCACTGCTGAGCTCTGGTGATGGATAGGCGGTGTTCTCAGTGATGTCACCGCTGATCTCTGGTGATGGATAGGCGGTGTTCTCAGTGATGTTAATGCTGATCTCTGGTGATGGATAGGAGGTGTTCTCAGTGATGTCACCGCTGATCTCTGGTGATGTATAGGAGGTGTTCTCAGTGATGTCACTGCTGTTCTCTGGTGATGGATAGGCGGTGTTCTCAGTGATGTTAATGCTGATCTCTGGTGATGGATAGGAGGTGTTCTCAGTGATGTCACCGCTGATCTCTGGTGATGGATAGGCGGTGTTCTCAGTGATGTCACCGCTGTTCTCTGGTGATGGATAGGAGGTGTTCTCAGTGATGTCACTGCTGATCCCTGGTGATAGGCGGCGTTCTCAGTGATGTGACTGCTGATCTCTGGTGATGGATAGGAGGTGTTCTCAGTGATGTCACCGCTGATCTCTGGTGATGGATAGGAGGTGTTCTCAGTGATGTCACTGCTGATCCCTGGTGATAGGCGGCGTTCTCAGTGATGTGACTGCTGATCTCTGGTGATGGATAGGAGGTGTTCTCAGTGATGTCACCGCTGATCTCTGGTGATGGATAGGCGGTGTTCTCAGTGATGTCACCGCTGATCTCTGTTGATGGATAGGCGGGGTTCTGAGTGCACTGATCTCTGGTGATGGATAGGTGGTGTTCTCAGTGATGTCACCGCTGATCTCTGGTGATGGATAGGCGGTGTTCTCGGTGATGTCACTGCTGATCTCTGGTGATGGATAGGAGGTGTTCTCGGTGAGGTCACCGCTGATCTCTGGTGATGGATAGGCGGTGATCTCAGTGATGTCACCGCTGATCTCTGGTGATGGATAGGTGGTGTTCTCAGTGATGTCACCGCTGATCTCTGGTGATGGATAGGAGGTGTTCTCGGTGATGTCACTGCTGATCTCTGGTGATGGATAGGAGGTGTTCTCGGTGAGGTCACCACTGATCTCTGGTGATGGATAGGCGGTGATCTCAGTGATGTCACCGCTGATCTCTGGTCATGGATAGGCGGTGTTCTCAGTGATGTCACCGCTGATCTCTGGTGATGGATAGGCGGTGTTCTCGGTGATGTCACTGCTGATCTCTGGTGATGGATAGGCGGTGTTCTCAGTGATGTCACTGCTGATCTCTGGTGATGGATAGGTGGTGTTCTCAGTGAGGTCACCGCTGATCTCTGGTGATGGATAGGAGGTGTTCTCAGTGATGTCACTGCTGATCTCTGGTGATGGATAGGCGGTGTTCTCAGTGATGTCACTGCTGATCTCTGGTGATGGATAGGCAGTGTTCTCAGTGATGTCACTGCTGATCTCTGGTGATGGATAGGCGGTGTTCTCAGTGATGTCACCGCTGATCTCTGGTGATGGATAGGTCGTGTTCTCAGTGATGTCACCGCTGATCTCTTGTGATGGATAGGAGGTGTTCTCAGTGATGTCACTGCTGATCTCTGGTGATGGATAGGAGGTGTTCTCTGTGAGGTCACCGCTGATCTCTGGTGATTTATAGGCAGTGATCTCAGTGATGTCACCGCTGATCTCTGGTGATGGATAGGTGGTGTTCTCGGTGATGTCACCGCTGATCTCTGGTGATGGATAGGAGGTGTTCTCGGTGAGGTCACCGCTGATCTCTGGTGATGGATAGGCGGTGTTCTCAGTGATGTCACCGCTGATCTCTGGTGATGGATAGGAGGTGTTCTCAGTGATGTCACCGCTGATCTCTGGTGATGGATAGGAGGTGTTCTCAGTGATGTCACTGCTGATCTCTGGTGATGGATAGGAGGTGATCTCGGTGAGGTCACCTCTGATCTCTAGTGATGGATAGGTGGTGTTCTCAGTGATGTCACCGCTGATCTCTGGTGATGGATAGGCGGTGTTCTCAGTGATGTCACCGCTGATCTCTGGTGATGGATAGGCAGTGTTCTTAGTGATGTCACCGCTGATCTCTGGTGATGGATAGGAGGTGTTCTCAGTGATGTCACCGCTGATCTCTGGTGATGGATAGGCAGTGTTCTTAGTGATGTCACCGCTGATCTCTGGTGATGGATAGGCGGTGTTCTCAGTGATGTCACCGCTGATCTCTGGTGATGGATAGGAGGTGTTCTCAGTGATGTCACCGCTGATCTCTGGTGATGGATAGGAGGTGTTCTCAGTGATGTCACCGCTGATCTCTGGTGATGGATAGGAGGTGTTCTCAGTGATGTCACTGCTGATCTCTGGTGATGGATAGGAGGTGTTCTCAGTGATGTCACCGCTGATCTCTGGTGATGGATAGGTGGTGTTCTCAGTGATGTCACTGCTGATCTCTGGTGATGGATAGGCGGTGTTCTCAGTGATGTCACCGCTGATCTCTGGTGATGGATAGGAGGTGTTCTCAGTGATGTCACCGCTGATCTCTGGTGATGGATAGGAGGTGTTCTCAGTGATGTCACCGCTGATCTCTGGTGATGGATAGGCGGTGTTCTCAGTGATGGCACCGCTGATCTCTGGTGATGGATAGGCGGGATTCTAAGTGCACTGATCTCTGGTGATGGATAGGCGGTGTTCTCAGTGATGTCACCGCTGATCTCTGGTGATGATTAGGCGGGGTTCTAAGTGCACTGATCTCTGGTGATGGATAGGAGGTGTTGTCAGTGATGTCACCGCTGATCTCTGGTGATGGATAGGTGGTGTTCTCAGTGAGGTCACTGCTGATCTCTGGTGATGGATAGGCGGTGTTCTCAGTGATGTCACCGCTGATCTCTGGTGATGGATAGGAGGTGTTCTCAGTGATGTCACTGCTGATCTCTGGTGATGGATAGGCGGTGTTGTCAGTGATGTCACCGCTGATCCCTGGTGATGGATATGCGGCCTTCTAAGTGCGCTGATCTCTGTTGATGGATAGGCGGTGTTCTCAGTGATGTCACCGCTGATCTCTGGTGATAGGCGGCTGTGAGGTAAATCCGGAGATATGACGATAAATCATGATATTCAAGTATGTCAGGAAGCCCTCTCCTGGTGTCACCCCCCCTTTCCTTCACACAACTGGTTTAGCAACAAATCCCATGGCCATGTCCTGTGATATGGAAATTAGGTGGCTTTAGGACAATGGACACAGGATGACTCCCTGCCGTCACCCTGTAGTAGGAGCTGCTAGCTAGTTAGCAAGGCTATGGAAATAGCCAGACAGAACGACTCCAGTAAAAAATGGTTCATATCTCGCAAGCCATATTTCCGATAAATATGGCAACCATAAAAATGGTGTCTCCGCATGTGGACGATGCCGGCACCCCCTTTTTATGGGAGCAGGACATTGGGAAATGCCCCAGGCGTGATATCAGCCAATGGGGAACTGGCAGACAGGTCATGAGTCCCCTCGTTCTGTAGCTAAATTCATAACTGTCACAATGAGAGCATTGGCGTCTGCCTACGACGCTCCCAGGCAAAGTTATGGCCAATATCCCCTTTGCTGGATAATTCTGATCCATGCAGGGGGAGTGGCAGTGCTTCCCTGTGAGGTCACTAAGGTAGGAGGGGACCTGGATTGCCCAGGTTGATAACCCTACTTCGGCCATTTTCCAGTGTTCTTCTGCTCGGGGGCCTGGTTGGGAAAGACCTGTGAGGGAGTTCCTGGAAACCTGGTCTACAGCGCCCCCCTGTGGCCAGACGCAACAAGGTAACTGCTGGAACTGTGTATGCCTGTTTGTAACCCATGCTTTGATTGTAACTGTACTCTGACATATGTATATTCTGTAGATTCCCTATTGTATATATTGTAGTTTCTAGTGTGCTTTAGGCTGATTAAATTATATAATTAATCTTGGGCTGTTCTGTTATCTCGATCTTGAATCCCACGTCTGTGTGTTCGGCTAATAGTTACCGTAAATCGGTTGGTGGCAGCGAGTTGTGCCAAGGATTATTGTGGGGAGGCCAGTGAGATTCAGGGAGGTTTTATATATTCCGCCCGCGGAGGTCGGGGGAATATATACCCTACTCTCACCGGGGACCCTTCAATAATCGGCATAAGTAGTATAGCGGCCTCCTTGCTTATTGTCGGGCAATTCCATAATTGGCCTGACTATAAGAGGGGCGCTAGAGAGCGCGTCACGTGCTCTGTCTGTCGGTCGGGAGGTATAAAGGAGGGGTGACCCCACTTGTTACCCCCCGATTGTGACGTACTGGTAGCCAGCGCGGGGGATTTCTGAGTGACACCCCCCCCGGTGGTTTGTGACATATTGGTGGCATAGCGGTGGGATCGAGATAATAGTGTGTGTGAGTGTGAGACCCATACTCCCAGACACTAAAGACTGCCTGCAGCAGCTGTGGCTGCTGGGGTCTTCAGACTAGCTCAACACTAGAGTGTCAGAGTGCAGATACTGTAAGGTGTGTGGAGGCATCAGGTGTCAGTTCTGTGTCAGTGACCAAAAGTCTGCAAGAATGGCTGATGGCACCAGGAGCAGAGCTATGCAACTGGCCAATGCTAAGGCAGGAGCCGAAGAGAGGGAGGACGGTGCTGTGGACAGCAATGAGGAGGTTGCCCACGAGTCCTCCAGGAGCTCGACGCCAGAAAACCGTTCTGCCGAGGACATTGCGCAACCTGGCACTGCTGGACAAGATGAGGAGGAGCTCACCCAAGGTTCCTCAACGAGCCAGATGCCAGCCCTCCGCTCTGAAAGGGACAGTGAATCGCCTAGCTCTGCAGCGTGCCGCAGATCACCACGTGCCATTCCACCGAGCCTGGGAGGCTCGGATAGCCTTCTTCAAATGGCTATGGCCCTTCTCCAGGCTGGAGACCAGAAGGGCTACAAGGAACTCCTGGCAGAGCGCAGGGCAGAGCGGCAGGCAGCGCGTGACGCTGAGGCTGCGGAGCGGCACGCAGAGCGTGAGGCTGCGGAGCGAGAGCGGCAGGCAGCGCGTGAAGAGCGAGAGCGACAGGCAGACCGTGACTACCAGCTGCAGCTAGCTCAGCTCCGGCCCTCATCAGCCACACGTGACCTTCGAGACACCAAACTTCCAAAGGTCCGTGTTGAGGACTTCCCAGTGCTGGAGAAGGATGGAGACTTGGACTCTTTCTTGACTGCTTTTGAACGGACTTGCTTGCAGCACCATCTGGACAAGGACCAGTGGGCCAAATACCTGACCCCCCGTTTAAGGGGTAAGGCCCTAGATGTCCTTGGGGACTTGCCTGCTGAGGCAGATCAGGGCTACGACACCATCAAGCGGGCCCTGATCCAACAGTACAACCTCACTCCAGAGTCCTACCGCAAGAAGTTCCGGAGCCTACAGAAGGGACCAAAGGACTCCTGGGCTGACCACCGGCGGGCACTTGCCCGAGCTGCCGACCACTGGACCCAAGGCCTGCAGCTTTCCACCGGACCGGAGATCCTGGACTTGTTCATCACGGAGCAACTCTTGTGGAACTGCCCTGAGGATCTCCGCCAGTTCATCCGAGACCAGAAGCCAAAGGGGTCCACGGCTACAGCTGCCCTGGCCGATGACTACACCAACAATCGGGCTCCTGAAGCCAGGAGAGCAGCCACCAGCAGCACCTGGAGAGGGGGTAAGATGAACTCTGCGACTGCCCCACCTGCCCCTAGACTGCAGGGGGTGTCCCCCTCAACTCCCCTCTCCAGGCCCGTGGCAGAACCAAGACGGTGCCACCAGTGCAACCTACCTGGACACTTCAAGGCCATGTGCCCTCAGCGTCCCAAGGCCCCGGCTCCGTCCCCGTCCCAAGGGCCGCCCAAGGTGTATTGTGTGGGTGGGGGTGGTGGTAGGTCCCTGGACAGCTTCCAACCTGTCACCGTCGGCCGGTCTGTGACCATAGGACTGCGAGACAGCGCCTCGGAGGTGACTCTGGTGCGGCCTGAGATGGTGTCCCCCCAAGACTTGATCCCTGGAAAAACCCTCGCTGTCTCCGGGATTGGAGGCATTGACCCGGCGCTGCCTGTTGCTGACATTTATGTGGACTGGGGCGCAGGGCGAGGGGTGAGGGAGGTGGGGGTAACTGATCGGATCCCCGCAAACGTGCTACTTGGGACAGATTTGGGGCAGATAACCTCCCAGTTTGGGCCCCAACCAAGGGCTGAACCTTCAGCCAGTACTGACATGCCTCCGGACAATGTTAATGTGTTATCTATGAATGATGTAAGGGAGGAGGGAGTGAACTCTGATATTTCTGCTTGCATAGACACCCTAGACACACACTCAGCTGCAGCTGTGACAGGGGAGGGGGTCAGAGAAAGGTGTGACAATGCCTCTACAAGTAACCAGCCTGTGAGCTGGGATCTGTTGCCCTCTGCAGGGATAAGCAGAGAGCAGGGTGCTGCAGGGGGAGGACCAGTGTGTGGGGTGGGGGCTACCACAGCAAATGTGGGGTCCCCAGAGATTTCACAGCGGGGTTCTGTTGCTGCAGGAGGGGAACAGGCAGGTGAGATTGGGGCCGGTCCAGGAGCGGAAGTGCTCCCAGGTAAGATCTCGGTGCATGGTTCCCCCACAACCGGGGTGTCAGGAAGCCAGGTAGGTCTGCCTGAACCGGCGACTTGGTCAGGAACGGAGGAGGAGCAGGCACGACCCACGGTCGCAGCGGCTGTGGCCGCTGTCACCCGCAGTGGGAGTGCTGGGAGCCAAGGGGCCTCCCGGAGGTCCGATAGCTCTTCCCCTTCTGACCAAGTGGCAGCCGAGTCAGGTGGAGGCCAGGACACAGGTCCCGGGGTACTGACTGAAGATGTGACAGTCTCGTCGATTCTGGCCACATCTAGTCAGGGGTTTCAGGCAGCGTTAGAAGCTGACGACAGCCTGAAAGCTCTTAAGGAGCAGGCGGCACAGCCTCCCTCGGACTCGGACCCGGAGCGAGTGGTCTGGGACCAAGGACGGCTGTACCGGGCCACGGTCCAGCAGGGTTCACCGGAGGCGTGGCCCAGGGACCGACAGTTGGTGGTACCCTATCCGTTCCGGATGGAGTTGTTGCGGATCGCACATGAGATTCCGATGGCCGGACACCTAGGGATCGCTAAGACCAAGGCCAGGTTAAACCAGCATTTCTACTGGCCAAAAATGGGGGCCGATGTGGCTGCCTACTGCCGTTCGTGTGAAACCTGCCAGAGAGTGGGGAAGGCGGGGCCACGCCCCAAAGCCCCACTGGTATCTCTGCCAATCATCGATGAGCCTTTCAGGAGGGTGGCTGTGGATCTGGTCGGCCCGCTGGCCATCCCCAGCAGCTCCGGGAAACGCTTCATACTGACGGTAGTGGACTATGCCACCCGGTACCCAGAAGCAGTGGCCTTGTCGTCCATTCGGGCTGACAAGGTGGCCACCGCATTGCTGGAGATTTTCTCCCGAGTGGGTTTTCCCCAGGAAATGCTCACTGACCGGGGGACCCAATTCATGTCCCAGCTGATGGAGGCCCTCTGTAAGCAAGTCCAGGTGCGACATCTGGTGGCCAGCCCGTACCATCCACAGACTAATGGCCTGTGCGAGCGGTTCAATGGCACCTTAAAGCAGATGCTTAAGATGTTGGTCGACTCCCATGGGCGTGACTGGGAGCGGTATCTCCCACACCTGTTATTTGCTTACCGGGAGGTTCCACAGGCCTCAACAGGATTCTCACCGTTTGAGCTCCTGTACGGGCGACGTGTGCGGGGCCCCCTGGCTCTGGTGAAAGAGGCTTGGGAAGGGGATTTGGCCACCCCTGGAGTGTCGGTTATCGAGTATGTCATGCGCTTCCGGGACAAAATGCAGGCCTTGACGCAACTGGTACACGACAATATGGCTCAAGCCCAGGCCGATCAGAAGCGTTGGTACGACCAGAACGCTTGTGAGAGGACCTACCAAGTGGGTCAAAAGGTGTGGGTACTGGTCCCCGTACCACAGGACAAGCTTCAGGCAGCCTGGGAAGGCCCATACCTCGTGTACCAGCAGCTCAACCCTGTGACGTACCTGGTCACCCTGGACCCTGCCCGTGGAAGGCGGAAGCCCTTCCATGTGAACATGATGAAGGCACATCATGAGCGGGAAGCATGTGCGCTCCCCGTGTGCAACCTGCCCGAGGAGGGAGAAGCGGAAACCCTCTTGGATATGCTAGCCCAGGTTAGGGCAGGCGGATCCATTGAGGATGTGGAGGTTGGCCACCAGCTCTTGGAGGACCAACGGTCCCAGCTGTGGGCCACCCTACACCCCTTCCGGGGGTTGTTTACCAACCAGCCCGGAAGGACTGACTTGGCTGTCCATCACGTGGACACTGGGGATCATCCCCCGATCCGGCGTTCAGCATATCGGGTCTCCCTGGAGGTGCAGCAACACATGCGCCAGGAGATTGACGAGATGCTGAAGCTGGGGGTGATCCAGGCATCCAACAGCGCTTGGGCCTCGCCGGTAGTCCTCGTCCCTAAGAAGGACCGAACCACTCGGTTCTGCGTGGACTACAGGGGGCTCAATGCGGTCACGGTCGCCGATGCGTACCCAATGCCACGCATCGATGACCTGCTCGATCAGTTGGCCGGGGCTCAGTACCTGACCATCATGGATCTGAGCCGGGGATATTGGCAGATCCCCCTGACTCGCAAGGCCAGGGAACGCTCTGCCTTTATTACCCCATTTGGACTGTACGAGTCCACGGTGATGCCATTCGGGATGAGGAATGCCCCTGCCACTTTCCAGCGGATGGTCAACACCCTGCTCAAGGGACTTGAAGGGTACGCGGCCGCGTACCTGGATGACATTGCCGTCTTCAGTCCCACCTGGGAGGACCACCTAGAGCATCTAGCACAGGTGCTCAGGCGGATCCACCGGGCAGGTTTGACCATCAAGCCGGGAAAGTGTCAGCTGGCCATGAGCGAGGTCCAGTACCTCGGTCACCGGGTAGGTGGGAGAACACTGAAGCCCGAGCCTGAGAAAGTGGAAGCCATCGCATCCTGGCCCACCCCCAGGACCAAGAAGCAGGTGATGTCCTTCTTGTGGACCGCTGGGTACTATAGGAGGTTTGTTCCATGCTATAGTAGCCTGGCAAAGCCCTTGACGGACCTCACCAAGAAGAAGCTGCCCTCTGCAGTCGATTGGACAATGGACTGCGAGACAGCCTTCCGGGCCCTAAAGGACGCCCTGTCCAGCCCGCCCGTGCTACAGGCAGCCGACTTCACGCGGCCGTTTGTAGTACAGACCGACGCCAGTGACTTCGGCCTCGGTGCGGTGCTCAGCCAGGTGGACTCTGCGAGCCAAGAGCACCCGGTCTTGTACCTGAGCAGGAAGCTGTTACCAAGGGAAGTTGCCTATTCCACGATGGAGAAGGAGTGCCTGGCCATAGTGTGGGCCCTGCAGCGTCTGCAACCCTATCTATACGGGCGCCACTTCATCGTGGAGACGGACCACAATCCCCTCAGCTGGTTGCACACCGTCTCTGGGACGAATGGGAGATTGTTGCGATGGAGCCTTGCGCTCCAGCAATACAACTTCACCATTCGCCACAAAAGGGGCCGTGACCACGGTAACGCAGACGGGCTGTCCCGACAAGGAGAGGTCGCGGACGGGCGCACGGGGGAACACCGGAGTGTGCTGCCCCCTAGCGCCCTCAAAAGGGGGGAGGTGTGAGGTAAATCCGGAGATATGACGATAAATCATGATATTCAAGTATGTCAGGAAGCCCTCTCCTGGTGTCACCCCCCCTTTCCTTCACACAACTGGTTTAGCAACAAATCCCATGGCCATGTCCTGTGATATGGAAATTAGGTGGCTTTAGGACAATGGACACAGGATGACTCCCTGCCGTCACCCTGTAGTAGGAGCTGCTAGCTAGTTAGCAAGGCTATGGAAATAGCCAGACAGAACGACTCCAGTAAAAAATGGTTCATATCTCGCAAGCCATATTTCCGATAAATATGGCAACCATAAAAATGGTGTCTCCGCATGTGGACGATGCCGGCACCCCCTTTTTATGGGAGCAGGACATTGGGAAATGCCCCAGGCGTGATATCAGCCAATGGGGAACTGGCAGACAGGTCATGAGTCCCCTCGTTCTGTAGCTAAATTCATAACTGTCACAATGAGAGCATTGGCGTCTGCCTACGACGCTCCCAGGCAAAGTTATGGCCAATATCCCCTTTGCTGGATAATTCTGATCCATGCAGGGGGAGTGGCAGTGCTTCCCTGTGAGGTCACTAAGGTAGGAGGGGACCTGGATTGCCCAGGTTGATAACCCTACTTCGGCCATTTTCCAGTGTTCTTCTGCTCGGGGGCCTGGTTGGGAAAGACCTGTGAGGGAGTTCCTGGAAACCTGGTCTACAGCGCCCCCCTGTGGCCAGACGCAACAAGGTAACTGCTGGAACTGTGTATGCCTGTTTGTAACCCATGCTTTGATTGTAACTGTACTCTGACATATGTATATTCTGTAGATTCCCTATTGTATATATTGTAGTTTCTAGTGTGCTTTAGGCTGATTAAATTATATAATTAATCTTGGGCTGTTCTGTTATCTCGATCTTGAATCCCACGTCTGTGTGTTCGGCTAATAGTTACCGTAAATCGGTTGGTGGCAGCGAGTTGTGCCAAGGATTATTGTGGGGAGGCCAGTGAGATTCAGGGAGGTTTTATATATTCCGCCCGCGGAGGTCGGGGGAATATATACCCTACTCTCACCGGGGACCCTTCAATAATCGGCATAAGTAGTATAGCGGCCTCCTTGCTTATTGTCGGGCAATTCCATAATTGGCCTGACTATAAGAGGGGCGCTAGAGAGCGCGTCACGTGCTCTGTCTGTCGGTCGGGAGGTATAAAGGAGGGGTGACCCCACTTGTTACCCCCCGATTGTGACGTACTGGTAGCCAGCGCGGGGGATTTCTGAGTGACCCCCCCGGTGGTTTGTGACAGCGGCGTTCTCAGTGATGTCACTGCTGATCTCTGGTGATGGATAGGAGGTGTTCTCAGTGATGTCACCGCTGATCTCTGGTGATAGGCGGCGTTCTCAGTGATGCCACCGTTGATCTCTGGTGATGGATAGGAGGTGTTCTCAGTGATGTCACCGCTGATCTCTGGTGATGGATAGGCGGTGTTCTCAGTGATGTCACCGCTGATCTCTGGTGATGGAAAGGAGGTGTTCTCAGTGATGTCACTGCTGATCTCTGGTGATGGATAGGCGGTGTTCTCAGTGATGTCACTGCTGAGCTCTGGTGATGGATAGGCGGTGTTCTCAGTGATGTTAATGCTGATCTCTGGTGATGGATAGGAGGTGTTCTCAGTGATGTCACCGCTGTTCTCTGGTGATGGATAGGAGGTGTTCTCAGTGATGTCACTGCTGATCCCTGGTGATAGGCGGCGTTCTCAGTGATGTGACTGCTGATCTCTGGTGATGGATAGGAGGTGTTCTCAGTGATGTCACCGCTGATCTCTGGTGATGGATAGGAGGTGTTCTCAGTGATGTCACTGCTGATCCCTGGTGATAGGCGGCGTTCTCAGTGATGTGACTGCTGATCTCTGGTGATGGATAGGAGGTGTTCTCAGTGATGTCACCGCTGATCTCTGGTGATGGATAGGCGGTGTTCTCAGTGATGTCACCGCTGAGCTCTGGTGATGGATAGGCGGGGTTCTGAGTGCACTGATCTCTGGTGATGGATAGGTGGTGTTCTCAGTGATGTCACCGCTGATCTCTGGTGATGGATAGGCGGTGTTCTCGGTGATGTCACTGCTGATCTCTGGTGATGGATAGGAGGTGTTCTCGGTGAGGTCACCGCTGATCTCTGGTGATGGATAGGCGGTGATCTCAGTGATGTCACCGCTGATCTCTGGTGATGGATAGGTGGTGTTCTCAGTGATGTCACCGCTGATCTCTGGTGATGGATAGGAGGTGTTCTCGGTGATGTCACTGCTGATCTCTGGTGATGGATAGGAGGTGTTCTCGGTGAGGTCACCACTGATCTCTGGTGATGGATAGGCGGTGATCTCAGTGATGTCACCGCTGATCTCTGGTCATGGATAGGCGTTGTTCTCAGTGATGTCACCGCTGATCTCTGGTGATGGATAGGCGGTGTTCTCGGTGATGTCACTGCTGATCTCTGGTGATAGATAGGCGGTGTTCTCAGTGATGTCACTGCTGATCTCTGGTGATGGATAGGTGGTGTTCTCAGTGAGGTCACCGCTGATCTCTGGTGATGGATAGGAGGTGTTCTCAGTGATGTCACTGCTGATCTCTGGTGATGGATAGGCGGTGTTCTCAGTGATGTCACTGCTGATCTCTGGTGATGGATAGGCAGTGTTCTCAGTGATGTCACTGCTGATCTCTGGTGATGGATAGGCGGTGTTCTCAGTGATGTCACCGCTGATCTCTGGTGATGGATAGGTCGTGTTCTCAGTGATGTCACCGCTGATCTCTTGTGATGGATAGGAGGTGTTCTCAGTGATGTCACTGCTGATCTCTGGTGATGGATAGGAGGTGTTCTCTGTGAGGTCACCGCTGATCTCTGGTGATTTATAGGCGGTGATCTCAGTGATGTCACCGCTGATCTCTGGTGATGGATAGGTGGTGTTCTCGGTGATGTCACCGCTGATCTCTGGTGATGGATAGGAGGTGTTCTCGGTGAGGTCACCGCTGATCTCTGGTGATGGATAGGCGGTGTTCTCAGTGATGTCACCGCTGATCTCTGGTGATGGATAGGAGGTGTTCTCAGTGATGTCACCGCTGATCTCTGGTGATGGATAGGAGGTGTTCTCAGTGATGTCACTGCTGATCTCTGGTGATGGATAGGAGGTGATCTCGGTGAGGTCACCTCTGATCTCTAGTGATGGATAGGTGGTGTTCTCAGTGATGTCACCGCTGATCTCTGGTGATGGATAGGCGGTGTTCTCAGTGATGTCACCGCTGATCTCTGGTGATGGATAGGAGGTGTTCTCGGTGAGGTCACCTCTGATCTCTGGTGATGGATAGGAGGTGTTCTCAGTGATGTCACCGCTGATCTCTGGTGATGGATAGGAGGTGTTCTCAGTGATGTCACTGCTGATCTCTGGTGATGGATAGGCGGTGTTCTCAGTGATGTCACTGCTGATCTCTGGTGATGGATAGGAGGTGTTCTCAGTGATGTCACCGCTGATCTCTGGTGATGGATAGGCGGTGTTCTCCGTGATGTCACCGCTGATCTCTGGTGATGGATAGGAGGTGTTCTCAGTGATGTCACCGCTGATCTCGTATATTTGGGTCAGACGCAGATGATCCTCGTGTATCTGTCGTCATGTGTTATGTATTATTCCCCCGGATGTGGAGGATTTCCGTGGTCACGCTGCTCTCTGGCTGCACGTTTTATGCCCGTCCTCTGCCAGCGATTATAACCAGATTTCCTTCCGCCTCTCGTGTCACTTTTGAGCTGCGCAGCTTCTAAGATGTCAGATTGTCGCTCTCCACCGGTGCCAGGTCCTCCTGGAAGTCCATTACTGTTCAATCACTCATCAGCCCTTTATTCCCATCCCTGTAGTCCCTATAGTTCTGTAATAGGAGCCACCGGGGTAACAAATCCGTTTTTTATATATTTCTCCTCCTGAATCTTCCCCATCACATGTGAGTGATATTATTGAGAAGTGGAAAGAATCGCAGCAACTTCTGCCACTAAGTGGAGACCCCGTAATGTTACAGAGCGGGGAGCGAGTGCTGAGGAGCAGAGGGCAACAAAATGTCCCCACCGCTCTGCTGACCCCATAACTGCAAAGTCCATACCTCCTGCCAGGAGCTTCGTGGCCGAGCAGCTGCAGCCGTACATCACCAAGCACAATGCCGAGCCGTACATCACCAAGCACAATGCCGAGCCGTACATCACCAAGCACAATGCCGAGCCGTACATCACCAAGCACAATGCCGAGCCGTACATCACCAAGCACAATGCCGAGCCGTACATCACCAAGCACAATGCCGAGCCGTACATCACCAAGCACAATGCTGAGCCATACATCACCAAGCACAATGCCGAGCCGTACATCCCCAAGCACAATGCTGAGCCGTACATCACCAAGCACAATGCCGAGCCGTACATCACCAAGCACAATGCCGAGCCGTACATCACCAAGCACAATGCCGAGCCGTACATCACCAAGCACAATGCTGAGCCGTACATCACCAAGCACAATGCCGAGCCGTACATCACCAAGCACAATGCTGAGCCGTACATCACCAAGCACAATGCTGAGCTATACATCACCAAGCACAATGCTGAGCCATACATCACCAAGCACAATGCCGAGCCGTACATCACCAAGCACAATGCTGAGCCGTACATCACCAAGCACAATGCCGAGCCGTACATCACCAAGCACAATGCCGAGCCGTACATCACCAAGCACAATGCCGAGCCATACATCACCAAGCACAATGCTGAGCCATACATCACCAAGCACAATGCTGAGCCGTACATCACCAAGCACAATGCCGAGCCGTACATCACCAAGCACAATGCTGAGCCGTACATCACCAAGCACAATGCTGAGCCGTACATCACCAAGCACAATGCCGAGCCGTACATCACCAAGCACAATGCCGAGCCGTACATCACC
Organism: Anomaloglossus baeobatrachus; assembly: GCF_048569485.1. Lineage (NCBI taxonomy): Eukaryota > Metazoa > Chordata > Amphibia > Anura > Aromobatidae > Anomaloglossus > Anomaloglossus baeobatrachus. The sequence goes on along the minus strand of NC_134358.1, from coordinate 568,069,259 downwards.
AAGCACAATGCTGAGCCGTACTTCACCAAGCACAATGCTGAGCCATACATCACCAAGCACAATGCCGAGCCATACATCACCAAGCACAATGCCGAGCCATACATCACCAAGCACAATGCCGAGCCGTACAACACCAAGCACAATGCCGAGCCACACATCACCAAGCACAATGCTGAGCCGTACATCACCAAGCACAATGCTGAGCCATACATCACCAAGCACAATGCCGAGCCATACATCACCAAGCACAATGCCGAGCCACACATCACCAAGCACAATGCTGAGCCATACATCACCAAGCACAATGCTGAGCCATACATCACCAAGCACAATGCCGAGCCATACATCACCAAGCACAATGCCGAGCCGAACATCACCAAGCACAATGCTGAGCCGTACATCACCAAGCACAATGCCGAGCCGTACATCACCAAGCACAATGCTGAGCCGTACATCACCAAGCACAATGCCGAGCCGTACATCACCAAGCACAATGCTGAGCCGTACATCACCAAGCACAATGCCGAGCCGTACATCACCAAGCACAATGCTGAGCCGTACATCACCAAGCACAATGCTGAGCCTTACATCACCAAGCACAATGCTGAGCCGTACATCACCAAGCACAATGTCCAGCCATATATCACCAAGCACAATGCCGAGCCGTACATCACCAAGCACAATGCTGAGCCGTACATCACCAAGCACAATGCCGAGCCGTACATCACCAAGAGGATACACACAGCCGCACAGGGGATACACACAGCCGCACAGGGGATACACACAGCCGTACAGGGGATACACACAGCCGCACAGGGGATACACACAGCCGCACAGGGGATACGCACAGCCGCACAGAGGATACGCACAGCCGCACAGGAGATACGCACAGCCGCACAGGGGATACACACAGCCACACAGGGGATACACACAACTGCAGAGGATACCCACAGCCGCACAGGGTATACACACAGCCGCACAGGGGATACACACAGCCACACAGGGGATACACACAGCCGCACAGAGGATATACATAGCTGCAGAGGGGATACACACAACTGCAGAGGATACCCACAGCCGCACGCAGAGGATACCCACAGCCGCACAGGGGATACGCACAGCCGCACAGGGGATACACACAGCCGCACAGAGGATACACACAGCCACACAGGAGATACGCATAGCCGCACAGGGCATACGCACAGCCACACAGGGGATACACACAGCCGCACAGGGGATACACACAACTGCAGAGGATACCCACAGCCGCACAGGGGATACACAGAGCCACACAGGGGATACACACAGCCGCACAGAGGATATACATAGCTGCAGAGGGGATACACACAACTGCAGAGGATACCCACAGCCGCACGCAGAGGATACCCACAGCCGCACAGGGGATACGCACAGCCGCACAGGGGATACACACAGCCGCACAGAGGATACACACAGCCGCACAGGAGATACGCATAGCCGCACAGGGCATACGCACAGCCGCACAGGGGATACACACAGCCGCACAGGGGATACACACAACTGCAGAGGATACCCACAGCCGCACAGGGGATACACACAGCCACACAGGGGATACACACAGCCGCACAGAGGATATACATAGCTGCAGAGGGGATACACACAACTGCAGAGGATACCCACAGCCGCACACAGAGGATACACACAGCCGCACAGGGGATACACACAGCCGCACAGGGGATACACACAGCCGCACAGAGGATACACACAGCCGCACAGGGGATACACACAGCCACACAGGGGATACACACAGCCACACAGGGGATACACACAGCCACACAGGAGATACACACAGCCGCACAGGGGATACACACAGCCGCACAGGGGATACGCACAGCCGCACAGGGGATACGCACAGCCGCACAGGGGATACGCACAGCCGCACAGAGGATACACACAGCCGCACAGAGGATACACACAGCCGCACGGAATACACACAGCCGCACGGAGATACACACAGCCGCACAGAGGATATACATAGCTGCAGAGGGGATACACACAACCGCACAGAGGATACACACAGCCGCACAGAGGATACACACAGCCACAGAGGGGATACACACAGCCGCACAGGGGATACACACAGCCGCACAGGGGATACACACAGCCGCACAGGGGATACACACAGCCGCACAGGGGATACACACAGCCGCACAGGGGATACACACAGCCGCATGGGGATACACACAGCCGCACAGAGGATACACACAGCCGCACAGGGGATACACACAGCCGCACAGGGGATATGCACAGCCGCACAGGGGATATGCACAGCCGCACAGGGGATACGCACAGCCCCACAGAGGATACACACAGCCACACAGGGGATACACACAGCCACACGGGGATACACACAGCCGCACAGAGGATACACACAGCCACACAGGGGATACACACAGCCGCACAGGGGATACGCACAGCCGCACAGGGGATACGCACAGCCGCACAGGGGATACACACAGCCACACGGGGATACACACAGCCTCACAGGGGATACACACAGCCACACGGGGATACACACAGCCGCACAGGGGATACACACAGCCGCACGGGGATACGCACAGCCGCACAGGGGATACGCACAGCCGCACAGGGGATACACACAGCCGCACGGGGATACACACAGCCGCACAGAGGATATACACAGCCACCCGCTATTCAGCGCCAGCTCGTGTATGCGGGCCCCTGCAGATGTTCTGCCCCGAGGTCTCCAGATGGACCCTAGTGTCAGCCTTGGTGTGCACAATAGTGCCGTCCTCAAAGCCCCTATAACACTTCCAGCCACGATTCCCCTAATGTTCTCTAATAAAGCGTCGCTGTAAAACACCCACCATAATAGAATCCTGCTCATTATAGTCACCAAACAGCATAACATTGTCACAGACACCCCCTACAACAGTGCCAGAAACCATGCCGCTAACAATGTGCTCCTATAAAGTGCCAGCCACGCCGCCAGCCAAAAAGTCATAACGCCCCATAACAGGGTTGGTCTCATGTTCCTATACAATGTGCTGCTATAAAGTGCCAGCTACACCGCCCACTAAAAAGTCATAGCGACCCCCCTGTAATAGGGTCGGTCTCATGTCCCTATAAAATGTGCTCCTATAAAGTGCCAGCCACGCCGCCCACCTAAAAGTCATAGCGCCCCGTACTGGCAGCAGCAGACCCACCATTGGAGCAGCCGCATAGGGCCCAGGGTGAGTGGTCACCTCCATCTCCAGGGCTGGTGGCACTTTACATCCTATACACTGTGTGCAGAATTATTAGGCAAATGAGTATTTTGATCACATGATGCTTGTTATACATGTCGTCCTACTCCAAGCTGTATGGGCTGAGAGCCAACTACCAATGAAGTAAATCAGGTGATGTGCCTCTCTGTAATGAGGAGGGGTGCGGTGTAATGACATCAACACCCTATATAAGGGGTGCTTCATTATTAGGCAACTTCCTTTCCTTTGGTAAAATGGGTCAGAAGAGAGATGTGACGGGCTCTGAAAAGTCCATATTGTGCGATGTCTTGCAGAGGGACGCAGCAGTCTTGAAATTGCCAAACGTTTGAAGCGTGATCACCGAACAATCAAGCGTTTCATGGCAAATAGCCAACAGGGTCGCAAGAAGCGTGCTGGGCAAAAAAGGCGCAAAATAACTGCCCATGAATTGAGGAAAATCAAGCGTGAAGCTGCCAAGATGCCATTTGCCACCAGTTTGTCCATATTTCAGAGCTGCAACGTTACTGGAGTATCAAGAAGCACAAGGTGTGCCATACTCAGGGACAGGCCAAGGTAAGGAAGGCTGAAAACCACCACCTCTGACCAAGAAACATAAGATAAAACCTCAAGACTGGGCCAAGAAATATCTAAGACTGATTCTTCACAGGTTTTATGGACTGATGAAATGAGAGTGACTCTTGATGGGCAGATGGATGGGCCAGAGGCTGGATCAGTAAAGGGCAGAGAGCTCCACTCCGACTCAGACGCCAGCAAGGTGGAGGTGGGCACTGGTATGGGCTGGGGTCATCAAAGATCAACTTGTGGGACCTTTTTGGGTTGAGGATGGAGTGAAGCTCAACTCCCAGACCTACTGCCAGTTTCTGGAAGACAACTTCTTCAAGCAGTGGTACAGGAAGAAGTCGCTATCGCTCAAGAAAAACATGATTGTCATGCAGGACAATGCTCCATCACATGCATCCAACTACTCCACAGCGTGGCTGGCCAGTAAAGGTCTAAAAGATGTAAAAATAATGACATGGCCCCCTTGTTCACCTGATCTGAACCCCATAGAGAACCTGTGGTCCCTCGTAAAATGTGAGATCTACAAGGAGGGAAAACAGTCACCTCTGGGAGCAGTGTCTGGAGGCTGTGGTGTCTGGAGGCTGTGGTGGCTGCTGCACGCAATGCTGAGCGTAAACAGATCAAGCAATGACAGAATCTATGGATGGTGGCTGCTGAGTGTCATCAGAAAGAAAGGGGGCGATATTGGGCACTCATTTTTTTGGGTTTTGTTTTTGCATGTCAGAAATGTTTTATTTCTAAATGTTGTGCAGTTATATTGGTTTACCTGGTGACAATAAACAAGTGAGCTGGGAATAGATTTGGTTTTTATTAAGTTGCCCAATAATTCTGCACAGTAATAGTGACCTGCACAAACAGATCCTCCTAAGATCGCCAAATCTAAAAACCCCTCCAACTGCCAAAAATATTAACTTTGATATTTATGAGTCTTTTGGGTTACTTGAGAACATAGTTGTTGATCAATAATAAAAAAATCCTCTAAAATACAACTTGCCTAATAATTCTGCACACTGTGTAGACACCAATGTTCCCTCCCTGCATCGGGCCCCTGTCTGTATCCCCCAATACTTAGCATTGTCAGCCAGATACACCCCAGTGATACGGTCGTACCACTCCATGTAACATTCTCATGTCCGCGTGGTCCATGGTCTACGACTCGTCATCATCCTCCCGTCGTCCGTTCTCTTCTCCCTATCAGTGTCGACCACGGGGCACATGGGGTTGGCACCGCAGTCAGTCAGTAAATAGGATCAGTAATGCTGGCACCGTAGCTTGTCAGTAGGTGCTGATGGATGGGACCAGTGATGTTGTCCAATAGGATAAGGCACTTCCACAGAGTTCCGTTGCTTGGGTGCTCACGTAGGTTTCCAAACCATATGTAGTAATAATAGATACGAGGTGTGACGACATGGACTCTGAGTGCCTGGCATGGGTTAACTTTTTTAACATTCAGCCAGACATGAAGACAGTTTGTTTATAGATGGGGGATAATCCCTCATTGGTCTACAAGACTCTTGGGAGTTTAGTATTGAAGTTTTTGTTGACTCATGTAATTGTTTTGGCCACTGAAGGCCAGACACCCAGATAACTCAATTATGCCAACTTCCCATTGTATTACTAAGTGAATTGCTAGATGTGATGTAACTTACCTGTCTCACCCTTGTCTCTGGATATTTAAATATAGCTTGAAATTCATCCAATAAGAGAAGCAATCTTGTACAACCAATCCGATAAGGGCACAGTATATCCTAAGGGAAGGCCATGGCTATAAAAGGGGACTTCTTGGAGTCACCAGGTTGTTGATGGATGCTGCATGATCCAGTCTAAGCTCTTAGGAGCTGGCTAGGGGATCAGAATCAGGATGCCTTGTGGACTCGGTCTAGCGACTTTGGCTCCGATTAGAGGATCACTTGGCTACATGGCTTCAGTCTAGGGATTCCGATTCCGATTGGAGACCGTATCACAGTCTAGGGATTTCGACTCCGGCTGCCAGGATTATATCACATCATCATACCAGAGACTACTTAAGGAAGAAACCCAGGTTGGGACAATTTGGTCACCTGGCTACAGACTTTGCAGACCTCAGCCAGCTTCCTAAATCTGGTGTTATTCCAGTCTCGGTGGGTGCCCGCCGAAAGCGGGGTGCTGCTGGATTGGAGTAAGTAGCCCTGGAACCTCTGAGGCATGGACCTTCTAATCCCTGGTGAGCAGCGGAAGGGGGAGACTCTGTTGCCGGTTACATTTGTGTGTTTTGCTGGTTATGTGTTATGTGCCGTTACTTGTTTGGGGATCCAATAAAGTCTAATTATTGTGGTTCCCTCACCCTGTGTTGTCTGAGTAGTGTTACACCCACGGTTAAGGAGGCCGGCATTCAGTTGGGATGAGCCCTGAGCCACGCTGTCTTTCTAAAGGCGGCCGGACCAGCGGACGAGAGCACCCACTGACCCCCATGTCTCCACAGGAGAGCACCCACTGACCCCCGTGTCTCCACAAGAGAGCACCCACTGACCCCCGTGTCTCCACAAGAGAGCACCCACTGACCCCCATGTCTCCACAAGAGAGCACCCACTGACCCCCGTGTCTCCACACGAGGCACTCCCAGATTAAGTGAAAATAATTAATTTATTCACTATTCAGTGCAGTTAAGCGTTGCGGCCCAAACATGGCCTTCATCAGTAACTGAAATTAAATAAGACATGCCAGTGATGCTGGCACCGCAGCCGGTCAGTGGGTAGTGGTTGTTGGGACCAGTGATGCTGGCACCGCAGCCGGTCAGTGGGTGGTGGTTGTTGGGACCAGTGATGCTGGCACCGCAGCCGGTCAGTGGGTGGTGGTTGTTGGGACCAGTGATGCTGGCACCGCAGCCGGTCAGTGGGTCCCGGTGGTTGGGACCAGTGATGCTGGCACCGCAGCCGGTCAGTGGGTGCCGGTGGTTGGGACCAGTGATGCTGGCACCGCAGCCGGTCAGTGGGTGCCGGTGGTTGGGACCAGTGATGCTGGCACCGCAGCCGGTCAGTGGGTGGTGGTGGTTGTTGGGACCAGTGATGCTGGCACTGCAGCCGGTCAGTGGGTGGTGGTTGTTGGGACCAGTGATGCTGGCACTGCAGCCGGTCAGTGGGTGGTGGTTGGGACCAGTGATGCTGGCACCGCAGCCGGTCAGTGGGTGGTGGTGGTTGTTGGGACCAGTGATGCTGGCACTGCAGCCGGTCAGTGGGTGGTGGTTGTTGGGACCAGTGATGCTGGCACCGCAGCTGGTCAGTGGGTGGTGGTGGTTGGGACCAGTGATGCTGGCACCGTAGCTGGTCAGTGGGTGGTGGTTGTTGGGACCAGTGATGCTGGCACCGCAGGCGGTCAGTGGGTGGTGGTGGTGGTTGGGACCAGTGATGCTGGCACCGCAGCCGGTCAGTGGGTGGTGATTGTTGGGACCAGTGATGCTGGCACCGCAGCCGGTCAGTGGGTGGTGGTTGTTGGGACCAGTGATGCTGGCACCGCAGCTGGTCAGTGGGTGGTGGTTGTTGGGACCAGTGATGCTGGCACCGCAGCTGGTCAGTGGGTGGTGGTTGTTGGGACCAGTGATGCTGGCACCGCAGCTGGTCAGTGGGTGGTGGTTGTTGGGACCAGTGATGCTGGCACCGCAGCTGGTCAGTGGGTGGTGGTTGTTGGGACCAGTGATGCTGGCACCGCAGCTGGTCAGTGGGTGGTGGTTGTTGGGACCAGTGATGCTGGCACCGCAGCCGGTCAGTGGGTGGTGGTTGTTGGGACCAGTGATGCTGGCACCGCAGCTGGTCAGTGGGTGGTGGTTGTTGGGACCAGTGATGCTGGCACCGCAGCCGGTCAGTGGGTGGTGGTTGTTGGGACCAGTGATGCTGGCACCGCAGCTGGTCAGTGGGTGGTGGTTGTTGGGACCAGTGATGCTGGCACCGCAGCTGGTCAGTGGGTGGTGGTTGTTCGGACCAGTGATGCTGGCACCGCAGCCGGTCAGTGGGTGGTGGTGGTGGTGGTTGGGACCAGTGATGCTGGCACCGCAGCCGGTCAGTGGGTGTCGGTGGTTGGGACCAGTGATATGGCCATACCGCTCCATGTAACATTCTCATGTCCGCGCGGTCCATGGTCTACGCCTCGTCCTCGTCCCCTCATCGTCTGTCCTCTTCTCCGCGGTCTCTGTTTTGTCGCTGAGCCTTTTTCTCCCTGGTGATAGCGCGGGTCACTTTGGACTTGTTCCGACTACACGGGGGCCGCGGAATGAAAGGGGTCCCAGCGGCATTGTACCGGAGACAGACCGGCATTGTGGGGATGGCGGCCTCAAAGCCAGCTAATCAGTGCAGATTTACCCTGACCCCAGAGCTCTCACCACTGCCGCTGCCAACACACTAATCGCATTTGGCAAGACCCCGGCCGCTCATCCCTCCCTGTAACAGGAGCCGCCATGAAACACAGGAGAGTCCCAGCTCCAACTGCAAGAGGCTCCGGAAGTTTTGTAATGCAAATCACCACCCCTCCCCCATTACACAAGAGGCATCTGAATCACCGAGAACCAGAAATCATCCTGGGATAGAAAGTGTGATCAATGGGGAATTCACCGCTGGAGAACTACAAGTCCCAGCAAGCACAGTATGATAAATATTAATGAGCAACAAGTGATGTCAGTATTAATGCAGGGTGGGGACATAGGCACGAGAAGAAACACTGCGCCTATGTGCAAGAATATAACTACTGTAATACTGCCCCCTATGTACAAGAATATAACTACTATAATACTGCCCCCTATGTACAAGAATATAACTACTATAATACTGCGCCTATGTACAAGAATATAACTACTATAATACTGCTCCTATATACAAGAATATAACTACTATAATACTGCCCCTATGTACAAGAATATAACTACTATAATACTGCCCCTATATACAAGAATATAACTACTATAATACTGCCCCTATGTACAAGAATATAACTACTATAATACTGCTCCTATGTACAAGAATATAACTACTATAATACTGCCCCTATGTACAAGAATATAACTACTATAATACTGCCCCTATATACAAGAATATAACTACTATAATACTGCCCCTATGTACAAGAATATAACTACTATAATACTGCCCCTATGTACAAGAATATAACTACTATAATACTGCTCCTATGTACAAGAATATAACTACTATAATACTGTCCCTATGTACAAGAATATAACTACTATAATACTGCCCCTATGTACAAGAATATAACTACTATAATACTGCCCCTATGTACAAGAATATAACTACTATAATACTGCCCCTATGTACAAGAATATAACTACTATAATACTGCCCCTATGTACAAGAATATAACTACTATAATACTGCCCCCTATGTACAAGAATATAACTACTATAATACTGACCCTATGTATAAGAATATAACTACTATAATACTGCCCTCTATGTACAAGAATATAACTACTATAATACTGCCCCCTATGTACAAGAATACAACAGCTATAATACTGCTCCTATGTACAAGAATATACCTACTATAATACTGCCTCCTATGTACAAGAATATAGCTACTATAATACTGCCCCTATGTACAAGAATATAACTACTATAATACTGTCCCTATGTACAAGAATATAACTACTATAATACTGCCCCTATGTACAAGAATATAACTACTATAATACTGCCCCCTATGTACAAGAATATAACTATTATAATACTGTCCCTATGTACAAGAATATAACTACTATAATACTGCCCCTATGTACAAGAATATAACTACTATAATACTGCCCCCTATGTACAAGAATATAACTACTATAATACTGCCCCTATGTACAAGAATATAACTACTATAATACTGCCCCTATGTACAAGAATATAACTACTATAATACTGTTCCTATGTACAAGAATATAACTACTATAATACTGTTCCTATGTACAAGAATATAACTACTATAATACTGCCCCTATGTACAAGAATATAACTACTATAATACTGCCCCTATGTACAAGAATATAACTACTATAATACTGCCCCCTATGTACAAGAATATAACTGCTATAATACTGCCCCTATGTACAAGAATATAACTACTATAATACTGCTCCTATGTACAAGAATATAACCACTATAATACTGCCCAATGTACAAGAATATAACCACTATAATACTGCCCAATGTACAAGAATATAACTACTATAATACTGTCCCTATGTACAAGAATATAACTACTATAATACTGCCCCTATGTACAAGAATATAACTACTATAATACTGCTCCTATGTACAAGAATATAACCACTATAATACTGCCCAATGTACAAGAATATAACCACTATAATACTGCCCAATGTACAAGAATATAACTACTATAAAACTGTCCCCTATGCAGGGCTGTATTTTGCCTTCGTGCTGCCCTAGGCACTTTAAGTGGTCGCGCCCCTTAGTGACAACGTAACACTGAGTTTTCGCACACGACATCTGTTTAAGGCAGATCTACTCTGTAAAACACTTGAAAAAGTATCAATGAGCAACGAAGGGCACTAACCCCCCCCCCCCAATGGGGATCACCACGGGCACATCAAAACATAGCATGAGTATAAAATATTCCCACCACACCGTCCCCACTTATATACTGTGACTGTCACACTGCCCCTAATAAACTACACACTGCCCTCCCTTATAAATTATACCCCCCACACCTTCCTCAATTATGAAATATGATCTGCACATTGACCTCACATCATGCTGCCCCCTCCTCACAATGTCGCATGCATGCTGCCCCCTCCTCACAATGTCCCATACATGGTTCCCCCTCCTCACAATGTCCCATGCATGCTGCCCCCTCCTCACAATGTCGCATGCATGCTGCCCCCTTCTCACAATGTCCCATGCATGCTTCCCCCTCCTCACAATGTCCCATGCATGCTGCCCCCTCCTCACAATGTCCCATGCATCCTGCCCCCTCCTCACAGTGTCCCATGCATGCTGCCCCCTCCTCACAATGTCCCATGCATGCTGCCCCCTCCTCACAATGTCCCATGCATGCTGCCCCCTCCTCACAATGTCCCATGCATGCTGCCCCTTCCTCACAATGTCCCATGTATGCTGCCCCCTCCTCACAATGTCCCATGCATGCTGCCCCCTCCTCACAATGTCCCATGCATGCTTCCCCCTCCTCCCAATGTCCCATGCATGCTGCCCCCTCCTCACAGTGTCCCATGCATGCTGCCCCCTCCTCACAATGTCCCATGCATGCTGCCCCCTCCTCACAATGTCCCATGCATGCTGCCCCCTCCTCACAATGTCCCATGCATGCTGCCCCCTCCTCCCAATGTCCCATGCATGCTGCCCCTTCCTCACAGTGTCCCATGCATGCTGCCCCCTCCTCACAATGTCCCATGCATGCTGCCCCCTCCTCACAATGTCCCATGAAAGCTGCTCCCTCCTCACAGTGTCCCATGCATGCTGCCCCCTCCTCACAATGTCCCATGCATGCTGCCCCCTCCTCACAGTGTCCCATGCATGCTGCTCCCTCCTCACAATGTCCCATGCATGTTGCCCCTCCTCCCAATGTCCCATGCATGCTGCTCCCTCCTCACAATGTCCCATGCATGCTTCCCCCTCCTCACAATGTCCCATGCATGCTGCCCCCTCCTCACAATGTCCCATGCATGCTGCCCCCTCCTCACAGTGTCCCATGCATGCTGCTCCCTCCTCACAATGTCCCATGCATGTTGCCCCTCCTCCCAATGTCCCATGCATGGTGCTCCCTCCTCACAGTTTCCCATGCATGCTGCCCCCTCCTCACAATGTCCCATGCATGCTTCCCCCTCCTCACAATGTCCCATGCATGCTGCCCCCTCCTCACAATGTCCCATGCATGCTTCCCCCTCCTCACAATGTCCCATGCATGCTGCCCCCTCCTCACAATGTCCCATGCATGCTGCTCCCTCCTCACAGTTTCCCATGCATGCTGCCCCCTCCTCACAATGTCCCATGCATGCTGCTCCCTCCTCACAGTTTCCCATGCATGCTGCCCCCTCCTCACAATGTCCCATGCATGCTGCCCCCTCCTCACAATGTCCCATGCATGCTGCCCCCTCCTCACAATGTCCCATGCATGCTGCTCCCTCCTCACAGTTTCCCATGCATGCTGCCCCCTCCTCACAATGTCCCATGCATGCTGCTCCCTCCTCACAGTTTCCCATGCATGCTGCCCCCTCCTCACAATGTCCCATGCATGCTGCCCCTCTCCATGAGCTCCTAATGCTGCCTTCCTCTTTTCCATAATGACACCTCCATGCTGCCCCATTCATCATACTAAGACCACCACACTAACGCTTATGCTGAGGCACCCCCCACACACACACACACACTACCCCACTCTTGATATTGACTCCCCTACATTGCTCCACTCCATACTGAGCCCACACATGCTGCTCCTTCTCCATAATGAGCTCCCAATGCTGCCCCCCTCTCATTCTGAGTCCTTATACTCCCCCTATCAATTTTGTCATTGCACTATCCCTCAACCCTTGTCCTCTGTCTCTAGGATTGGCCCCTCTCTCCCATTCCCCCAGCAGCAGCCGCTCTCCCCTGCCTTCACCAGCAGCCTCTCCCCCAGCATCAGCCTCTCTCCCCCCAGCCCCCCCAGCATCAACCTCTCCCCCCCCAGCGTCCCCCAGCTTCAGCCTCTCTCCCCCCAGCCTCCCCCAGCCTCAGCCTCTCTTCCCCAGCTTCCCCCAGCATCAGCCTCTCTCTCCCAGCTTCCCCCAGCATCAGCCTCTCTCCCCCAGCTTCCCTCAGCATCACAGCATCAGCCTCTCCACCCCAGCTTCCCCCAGCATCAGCCTCTATGCCCCCAGCATCAGCCTCTCTTCTCCCAGCCTCCCCCAGCATCAGCCTCCCCCCTCCTAGCCTCCCCCAGCATCAGCCTCTCTGCTCCCAGTCTCCCCCAGCATCAGCCTCCCTCAGCATCAGCCTCTCTCCTCCGAGCCTCCCGAAGCATCAGCCTCTCTCCTCCCAGCCTCTCCCAGCATCAGCCTCTCTCCTCCCAGCCTCCCGAAGCATCAGCCTCTCCCAGCATCAGCCTCCCTCAGCATCAGCCTCTTTCCTCCCAGCGTCCTCCAGCATCAGCCTCTCTCCTCCCAGTCTCCCCCCTCCCAGACTCCCTCAGCATCAGCCTCCCTCCTCCCAGCCTCCCCCAGCATCAGCCTCCCCCAGCACCAGCCTCCCCCAGCATCAGCCTCTCTCCTCCCAGCCTCCCCCAGCATCAGCCTCCCTCAGCATCAGCCTCCCCCCTCCTAGCCGCCCCCAGCATCAGCCTCTCTCCTCCCAGCCTCCCTCAGCATCAGCCTCCCTCAGCATCAGCCTCTCTCCTCCGAGCCTCCCGCAGCATCAGCCTCTCTCCTCCCAGCCTCTCCCAGCATCAGCCTCTCTCCTCCCAGCCTCCCCCAGCATCAGCCTCCCTCAGCATCAGCCTCTCTCCTCCCAGCCTCCCCCAGCATCAGCCTCTCTCCTCCCAGCCTCCCTCCTCCCAGCCTCCCCCAGCATCAGCCTCCCTCCTCCCAGCCTCCCCCAGCATCAGCCTCCCCCAGCACCAGCCTCTCTCCTCCCAGCCTCCTCCTCTCTCCTCCCAAACTCTCCCAGCATCAGCCTCCCCCAGCATCAGCCTCTCTCCTCCCAGCCTCCCCCTCTCTCCTCCCAGCCTCCCCCATCATCAGCCTCCCTCAGCATCAGCCTCTCTCCTCCCAGCCTCCCCCAGCATCAGCCTCCCTCAGCATCAGCCTCCCTCTTCCCAGCCTCCCCCAGCATCAGCTTCCCCCAGCATCAGCCTCTTTCCTCCCAGCCTCCCCCAGCATCAGCCTCTCTCCTCCCAGCCTCCCCCAGCATCAGCCTCCCTCAGCATCAGCCTCCCTCCTCCCAGCCTCCCCCAGCATCAGCCTCCCCCCATCCCAGCCTTCCGCAACATCAGCCTCCCCCCTCCCAGCCTCCCCCAGCATCAGACTCTCTCCTCCCAGCCTCCCCCAGTATCAGCTTCTCTTCCCCCAAGTCTCCCACAGTATCAGCCTCTCTCCTCCCACCCCATACGCAGATCTCCAGTCTGCATTAGAGACACCCCCACGCTCCTTATGAATCTTCAGCTCTGCGAGCACTTACCTGATCCAGGGCCCGCCGTCATCTTCCTGGCTCACGTGAGTATCCTCTTCTGACACCGGCTTCCATCGCGGCGTCCTGCTGTGAGCTCTGCATGTGAAATCCACACAGCATTGGACGCAGCACAGATGAAGGAGCTGATTGGTGCGCCTGTGACCCCGGAAGTGCAGGCGCCGGCAGTTCCGGGGTCAATCAGCTCTCTGTGCCCGGCCGCCGCAGTTTGTCTGCATTCGCGTCTTAATTGACGCGGATACAAATAAATAAAGGTGCGCCTCTCCCCCTCCGAAAATACAGCGGATTTAATGAATGTGTAAAAAAAAATTTTTTTTTTTACTGCTAGAAGGTGCCGCCCCCTGCATCCTGCCGCCCTAGGCACGGGACTACGGGTGCCTAATGGTAAATACGGCCCTGCCCCTATGTACAAGAATATAACTACTATAATACTGCCCCTATGTACAAGAATATAACTACTATAATAATGCCTCTATGTACAAGAATATAACTACTATAATACTGCCTCTTTGTACAAGAATATAACTACTATAATACTGCCCCTATGTACAAGAATATACCTACTATAATACTGCTCCTATGTACAAGAATATAACTACTATAATACTGCTCCTATGTACAAGAATATAACTACTATAATACTGCCCCTATATACAAGAATATAACTACTATAATACTGCTCCCTATGTACAAGAATATAACTACTATAATACTGCCCCTATGTACAAGAATATACCTACTATAATACTGCTCCTATGTACAAGAATATACCTACTATAATACTGCCCCTATATATAAGAATATACTTACTATAATACTGCCCCTATATACAAGAATATAACTACGATAATACTGCCCCCTACGTACAAGAATATAACTACAATAATACTGCCCTCTATGTACAAGAATATAACTACTATAATACTGCCCCTATGTACAAGAATATACCTACTATAATACTGCTCCTATGTACAAGAATATACCTACTATAATACTGCCCCTATATATAAGAATATACTTACTATAATACTGCCCCTATATACAAGAATATAACTACGATAATACTGCCCCCTACGTACAAGAATATAACTACAATAATACTGCCCTCTATGTACAAGAATATATCTACTATAATACTGCTCCTATGTACAAGAATATAACTACTATAATACTGCCCCCTATGTACAAGAATATAACTACTATAATACTGCTCCCTATGTACAAGAATATATCTACTATAATACTGCCCCCTATGTACAAGAATATAACTACTATAATACTGCCCCCTATGTACAAGAATATAACTACTATATTACTGCCCCTATGTACAAGAATATATCTACTATAATACTGCCCCCTATGTACAAGAATATAACTACTATAATACTGCTCCTATGTACAAGAATATACCTACTATAATACTGCCCCTACATACAAGACTATAACTACTATAATACTGCCCCCTATGTACAAGAATATAACTACAATAATACTGCCCGCTATGTACAAGAATATAACTACTATAATACTGCCCCCTATGTACAAGAATATAACTACTATAATACTGTCCCTATGTACAAGAATATAACTACTATAATACTGCCCGCTATGTATAAGAATATAACTGCTATAATACTGCCCCATGTACAAGAATATAACTACAATAATACTGCCCCTATGTACAAGAATATAACTACAATAATACTGCCTCTGTGTACAAGAATATAACTACTATAATACTGCCCGCTATGTATAAGAATATAACTGCTATAATACTGCCTTCCTTGTATTGTGTATCACACTCCTTACTCTCTGGCCATGTATCTTCTTCCTGGGTATCTGAGTATTCGGGAAGGTGCAGATATCTGTGTAATTATCGGGGGGGTGATCACTGAGGGTCACTCGGGGACATTACGAGGACGTGGTGTTGGTTTTGCGGAGGATGAAGCAGGACCCCTCCCGTCTTCCTCCTGCCCTTGTCTTTTCATCTTCTTTCCTTCCCTCCCTGGATAAATCAGTTTGTTTTCTCATCGCAATCACCTTGAGGGTCTTCTGAATCTCTTATCGAGTCTCCGCTCCTCCTCGGTTTCCTGTGTGAACGTCGCCATAAATATTCATGATGCAAAACACACGGGTTTGGGTTGCGAGGTTCCTGCAGAGGAAGCAGAATCTTTTTATAGAAGCAGTTTGCTTTGGCAGAGCCGCAATCTGGGTGATCGGGGGTCCGGCTGTGCCGCGTGCGGTGCCGAGTCTGTGCGGCTTTTATTACTTGTTGGGTCATTTATTAAGTGCCAGGAGGAGAGTCTGGAGGAACATCCCTCCCCAAATCCAGGCTGTGCCTGTCAGCAGCGCAACCAAGGTGGTGGTCTTGCTTTTATGGGCTCCCACGTACCATCATCTTTTGGCAGATATGTGTATGGCTTCCTATTGAGCCTGGTGCTATAGCAGAGACTGCCTGCGCCTACCGGATTCGTAGATTCTCCTGTAGTCTGCACACCGGCCCTTTATACATCATACAAGCATTGCAGAGTGGATGTCGGACGTCTTCCACCTTTCCCCCAGCAGTGTCCTCCTTGAGCAGAAGTTGCTTGTGCACCAATAGGGCCGTAGTGGTCTGGGGGTCCCTCTCATGGTATCTGCCTCACTCTGGACCCTGTGTAATGGGGGTCCTTGGCTGTGAGTATTTCTGGGTACGTAGCCCCCTTCCAGTCACTGAGCTTGGGCTCAGTCAGAAAGGAATCAGGAAAAAGGGAAATGTAATGATCTGAGCAGCCAGAGTTGTCACAGCGCCTCCAAAAATGGCGGGCCTTATGCGACAGGTGGGGTGCCTCCGGTATACAGTGGGTCTGGTGGGGTGTTACCGGTATATAGAGGATCTAGTGAGGTGCTCCCGGTGTACGGTGGGTTTTGTAGAGTGTTCCCGAAATATGGCGGCTCTTGTGGGGTGTTCTCAGTATATGGAGAGTGTTGTGAGATGTTCCCATTATATGGGGGCTCTTGTGAGGTGTTTCCTGTACACAGCAGGTCTTGTAGAGTGTTCCCCGTATACAGCGTGTGTTGTTGGGTGTTCCCGGTATACAGCAGGTCTTGTAGAGTGTTCCCCGTATACAGCGTGTGTTGTTGGGTGTTCCCGGTATACAGCAGGTCTTGTAGAGTGTTGCCGGTATACGGAGGGTCTCGTGGGGTGTTTCTGGCATACAGAGGGTCTTATAGAGTGTTCCCAGTATGCAGCGGCTCTTATGGAGTGTTCCCTGTATACAGAGGGTCTTGTGGGGTGTTCCCGGTATTCAGCGGGTCTTGTGAGGTGTTCCCGGTATTCAGCGGGTCTTGTGGGGTGTTCCCGGTATTCAGCGGGTCTTGTGAGGTGTTCCCGGTATTCAGCGGGTCTTGTGGGGTGTTCCCTGTATACGGAGGGTCTTGTGGGGTGTTTCCTGTATACGGAGGGTCTTGTGGGGTGTTCCCTGTATACGGAGGGTCTTGTGGGGTGTTCCCGGTATACGGAGGGTCTTGTGGGGTGTTCCCGAAATATATGGAGGGTCTTGTGGGGTGTTCCCGGTATACGGAGGGTCTTGTGGGGTGTTCCCGAAATATATGGAGGGTCTTGTGGGCTGTTCCCGGTATACGGAGGGTCTTGTGGGGTGTTCCCGGTATACTGCAGGTCTTGTGGGGTATTCTTCGTATACGGAGGGTCTTGTAGAGTGTTCCTGGTATATGGCAGTTCTTGTGGGGTGTTCTCCCTATATGGTGAGATTTGTGGGGTGTTTCTGGCATACGGCGGGTCTTGTGGGGTGTTCCCGGTATACGGAGGGTCTTGTGGGGTGTTCCCGGTATACGGAGGGTCTTGTGGGGTGTTCCCGGTATACGGAGGGTCTTGTGGGGTGTTCCCGAAATATATGGAGGGTCTTGTGGGGTGTTCCCGGTATACGGAGGGTCTTGTGGGGTGTTCCCGGTATATGGAGGGTCTTGTGGAGTCTTCCTGATATGCGGCGGCTCTTGTGTGGTGTTTCCGGTATACTGCAGGTCTTGTGGGGTATTCTTCGTATACGGAGGGTCTTGTAGAGTGTTCCTGGTATATGGCAGTTCTTGTGGGGTGTTTCTGGCATACGGCGGGTCTTGTGAGGTGTTCCCGGTATACGGAGGGTCTTGTGGGGTGTTCTCTGTATACGGAGGGTCTTCTGGGGTGTTCTCTGTATACGGAGGATCTTGTGGGCTGTTCCCGGCATACAGAGGGTCTTGTGGGGTGTTCCCGGTATACAGAGGGTCTTGTGGGGTGTTCCCGGTATACGGAGGGTCTTGTGGGGTGTTCCCGGTATACAGAGGGTCTTGTGGGGTGTTCCCGGTATACAGAGGGTCTTGTGGGGTGTTCCCGGTATACGGAGGGTCTTGTGGGGTGTTCCCGGTATACAGAGGGTCTTGTGGGGTGTTCCCGGTATACGGAGGGTCTTGTGGGGTGTTCCCGGTGTACGGCAGGTCTTGTGGGGCGTTCCCTGTATACGGAGGGTCTTGTGGGGTGTTCCCGGTATACAGAGGGTGTTGTGGGGTGTTCCCGGTATACGGCAGGTCTGGTGGGCTGTTCCCGGTATACGGAGGGTCTTGTGGGGCGTTCCCTGTATACGGAGGGTCTTGTGGGGTGTTCCCGGTATACGGAGGGTCTTGTGGGGTGTTCCCGGTGTATGGCAGGTCTTGTGGGGTGTTCCCGGTATACGGAGGGTCTTGTGGGATGTTCCCGGTATACGGCAGGTCTGGTGGGGTGTTCCCGGTATACGGAGGGTCTTGTGGGGTGTTCCCGGTATACGGAGGGTCTTGTGGGGCGTTCCCTGTATACGGAGGGTCTTGTGGGGTGTTCCCGGTATACGTCAGGTCTGGTGGGGTGTTCCCGGTATACGGAGGGTCTTGTGGGGTGTTCCCTGTATACGGAGGGTCTTGTGGGGTGTTCCCTGTATACGGCAGGTCTGGTGGGGTGTTCCCGGTATACGGAGGGTCTTGTGGGGTGTTCCCGGTATATTGCTGGTCTTCTTGGGTGTCCCCAGAATACGGGCTGATGTATATATATGAGTATACAGCATACTGTAGGATGTCTTCATCTTCTTCATATTTAATGGCTGTTGCTGTTCCGTGCGAGCGCGCCGGCCAACCATACCATGCATGACTGAGCCGAGCGGCCTCCATCTTTCTCTCCTTCCTTATGTGACAGTATGATTTATTCAAGAGGCAAAAACTTCTCCTGAAGAGCAGGGATCTCCCACTGACCGGGATAAGAGACAGCGGATTCTCCACAGGGATCTCCCACTGACCGGGATAAGAAACAGCGGATTCTCCGCAGGGATCTCCCACTGACCGGGATAAGAGATGGCGGATTCTCCGCAGAGATCTCCCACTGACCGGGATAAGAGATGGCGGATTCTCCGCAGGGATCCCACTGACCGGGATAAGAGACGGCGGATCCTCCGCAGGGATCTCCCACTGACCGGGATAAGAGACAGCGGATTCTCCGCAGGGATCTCCCACTGACCGGGATAAGAGACAGCGGATTCTCCGCAGGGATCTCCCACTGACCGGGATAAGAGACAGCGGATTCTCCGCAGGGATCTCCCACTGACCGGGATAAGAGACAGAGGATTCTCCGCAGGGATCTCCCACTGACCGGGATAAGAGATGGCGGATTCTCCGCAGAGATCTCCCACTGACCGGGATAAGAGATGGCGGATTCTCCGCAGGGATCCCACTGACCGGGATAAGAGACGGCGGATCCTCCGCAGGGATCTCCCACTGACCGGGATAAGAGACAGCGGATTCTCCGCAGGGATGTCCCACTGACCGGGATAAGAGACGGCGGATTCTCCGCAGGGATCTCCCACTGACCGGGATAAGAGACGTCGGATTCTCCGCAGGGATCCCACTGACCGGGATAAGAGACGGCGGATTCTCCGCAGGGATCTCCCACTGACCGGGATAAGAGACGTCGGATTCTCCGCAGGGATCTCCCACTGACCGGGATAAGAGACAGCGGATTCTCCGCAGGGATCTCCCACTGACCGGGATAAGAGACAGCGGATTCTCCGCAGGGATCTCCCACTGACCGGGATAAGAGACAGCGGATTCTCCGCAGGGATCTCCCACTGACCGGGATAAGAGATGGCGGATTCTCCGCAGAGATCTCCCACTGACCGGGATAAGAGATGGCGGATTCTCCGCAGGGATCCCACTGACCGGGATAAGAGACGGCGGATCCTCCGCAGGGATCTCCCACTGACCGGGATAAGAGACAGCGGATTCTCCGCAGGGATGTCCCACTGACCGGGATAAGAGACGGCGGATTCTCCGCAGGGATCCCACTGACCGGGATAAGAGACGGCGGATTCTCCGCAGGGATCTCCCACTGACCGGGATAAGAGACGTCGGATTCTCCGCAGGGATCTCCTCCTGATCCTCCACCAATGCAGTCAGAGGGCGCTGTCCATTGATCTCCTGAACCTGCTGCATTCATGAGAAAGGCTGTACGGGGGATGATCTGGGGTCACAATGCCGCACACCCCAAATAACACAGATTATCAGATTCACAGCAGCACAAAGTATTTCAGCTCAGGAAGTCAAACACACTGTGTATGTGATCTTCTGCTTGTTGTACCTGTACAGTTCCTCTATGTGGACATTTTGCCCCCACATGCTCAGCAGTGACCCCAGTGATAGTGCAGTATTAACCTTTCATGTGCTGGACGTAATCTGCCCGCTGTTAATGGTTAGAATCCGGGAGTATTGCAGTGTGTGGTGCTAGTGATGGTCAATGGTGGTCAGTGGTGGTCATTGGTGGTGAGTGGGTGTCAGTGGTGATCAGCAGGGCTGCCACCAGGAATTTCAGGGCCCCATACTGCCAAAATTTTCGGGCCCCATTCAGACTCCGCCTCCACTACAGCTCCGCCCACAGCTCCACTTCTATCCCTCGAACCTTTGGCAATAGAAAAAAGTTGTTTCCAGCATCACGTCCAAGAAATGAGGTTAAAAACCAATTTTATTCCCTAAGGTTAAAACCAACACTAGGCTGGATGGACGTCCACAGAGTATAAGACAAAGGCTGACGCGTTTCACACCTAAAAGAGGTTCTTAGACTATGTTCCCACGGGACTCTGTACCCGCGGATTTTGCCGCAGAAAACCTGCAGATTTATCTGGATTTTCTAGATAAATCTGCAGGTTTACGCTAAGCACAGACACTCCCCATGTTACCCTATGGGATTTGGGGAGTGCTGTATCAATGCTGTGGATGTCCCGCAGCCGCACGTAACTGCATGTCAATTATTCCTGCGGAAATACCTGCGGAAATCCCGGCCCTCCACTATGGAGATAGAGGCCGTGACTTCCACAGGTACGGCCACAGGTTTACCGCAGATACAGTACAGATCAAAAGTTTGGACACACCTTCTCATTCAAAGAGTTTTCTTTATTTTCATGACTCTAAAAATTGTAGATTCACATTGAAGGCATCAAAACTATGAATTACCACATGTGGAATGAAATACTTAAAAAGTGTGAAACAGCTGAAAATATGTCTTATATTCTAGGGTCTTCACAGTAGCCACCTTTTGCTTTGATTACTGCTTTGCACACTCTTGGCATTTTCTTGATGAGCTTCACGAGGTAGTCACCGGAAATGGTTTTCCAACAGTCTTGAAGGAGTTCCCAGAGATGCTTAGCACCTGTTGGCCCTTTTGCCTTCACTCTGCGGTCCAGCTCACCCCAAACCATCTCGATTGGGTTCAGATCTGGTGACTGTGGAGGCCAGGTCATCTGGCGTAGCACCCCATCACTCTCCTTCTTAGTCAAATAGCCCTTACACAGCCTGGAGGTGTGTTTGGGGTCATTGTCCTGTTGAAAAATAAATGATGGTCCAACTAAACGCAAACCGGATGGAATAGCATGCCGCTGCAAGATGCTGTGGTAGCCATGCTGGTTCTGTATGCCTTCAATTTTGAATAAATCCCCAACAGTGTCACCAGCAAAGCCCCCCCCCACACCATCACACCTCCTCCTCCATGCTTCACGGTGGGAACCAGCCATGTAGAGTCCATCCGTTCACCTTTTCTACAAAGACACGGTGGTTGGATCCAAAGATCTGAAATTTGGACTCCTCAGACCAAAGCACAGATTTCCACTGGTCTAATGTCCATTCCTTGTGCTCTTTACCCAAACAAGTCTCTTCTGCTTGTTGCCTGTCCTTAGCAGGGGTTTCCTAGCAGCTATTTTACCATGAAGGCTGCTGCACAAAGTCTCCTCTTAACAGCTGTTCTAGAGATGAGAAGGTGTGTCCAAACTTTTGGTCTGTACTGTATTTCGCTGGAATCCCGCAGCAATGTATAGCTGCGGGTTCCAGGGATCAGCTGCGGGAAAACTGCGGCCGTACCTGCGTATATATTCCCGGGTACAGAGTCCCGTGGGCACATTAGTCTTAGACATATCCTTTTAGATTTGCATATTATGGAATAAAATTGGTTTTTCACCTTATTTCTTGGATGTGACGCTGCAAACTACTTTTTTTTATTGCTGGACTTTGCCTCTTTGAACATGGAGCTGACCCCCCTGCACCGTCCCCCAGAGACGGTGTGTGTGTGTGTGTGTGTGTGTATATAGTGTGTGTGTGTGTGTATGTGTGTGTATGTGTGTGTGTATGTGTGTGTATGTGTGTGTGTGTGTATATGTGTGTATGTGTGTGTGTGTGTGTGTGTATAGTGTGTGTGTGTGTGTGTGTGTGTGTGTGTGTGTATGTGTGTGTATGTGTGTGTCTGTATGTGTGTGTATGTATATAGTGTGTGTATGTGTGTGTATGTGTGTGTGTCTGTATGTGTGTGTGTATGTATGTATGTCCGCTAAAGGAATCCGCACCATCGCATTTACAATCACGAAATTTTGCACAGACGCCCCATGGGACCCAGGGAGCGTCGTAGACAATGTTTTGACAGACAAATTTAACCCCGTGCTTTACAGTTAGTCTCTAAAATCCTGCCGCCATTAAACTGAATGGAGGTGGGAGCTATAGGTTATTAATAGCAACTGTCAGTGGTTGCTATATGAACAAAATAAACTGTTAGTATAAGAAGCTTATGCGTGAGGTTATATGAGGTCAGTGGTGAGACGGATAGAGAGACAGAAAAAGACAGACAGAGACACAGACAGAGGGGGAAAGAGACAGCCCTGGAAAGAGACAGATGGGCAAAGAGACAGACCTGGAAAGAGACAGCCCTGGAAAGAGACAGATGGGCAAAGAGACAGACCTGGAAAGAGATAGACGGGCAAAAAGACAGACCTGGAAAGAGACAGACCTGGAAAGAGACAGACCTGGAAAGAGACAGACGGGGAAAGAGACAGACGGGCAAAGAGACAGACCTGGAAAGAGACAGACGAGCAAAGAGACAGCCCTGGAAAGAGACAAACGGGCAAAGAGACAGACCTGGAAAGAGACAGACGGGCAAAGAGACAGACCTGGAAAGAGACAGACGGTCAAAGAGACAGACCTAGAAAGAGACAGCCGGTCAGAGAGACAGACCTGGAAAGAGACAGACCTGGAAAGAGACAGACCTGAAAAGAGACAGACGGGCAAAGAGACAGCCCAGGAAAGAGACAGATGGGCAAAGAGACAGCCCTGGAAAGAGACAGACGGGCAAAGAGACAGACCTGGAAAGAGACAGCCCTGGAAAGAGACAGACGGGGAAAGAGACAGACCTAGAAGGAGACAGACGGGCAAAGAGACAGACCTGGAAAGAAACAGGCCTAGAAAGAGACAGACGGGGAAAGAGACAGCCGGGGAAAGAGACAACCCTGGAAAGAGACAGACGGGGAAAGAGACAGACGGGGAAAGAGACAGACGGGGAAAGAGACAGACGGGGAAAGAGACAGACGGGGAAAGAGACAGACGGGGAAAGAGACAGACGGGGAAAGAGACAGACGGGGAAAGAGACAGACCGAGAACGAGACAGACCGGAAAAGAGACAGACCAGGAAAGAGACAGACTGGGAAAGAGACAGACTGGGAAAGAGACAGACTGGGAAAGAGACAGACTGGGAAAGAGACAGACTGGGAAAGAGACAGACCGGGAAAGAGACAGACGGAGAAAGAGACAGACCTGGAAAAAGACAGCCCTGGAAAGAAACAGTCCTGGAAAGAGACAGACGGTAAAGAGACAGACGGGCAAAGAGACAGCCCTGGGAAGAGACAGACGGGGAAAGAGACAGACGGGGAAAGAGACAGACGGGGAAAGAGACAGACGGGGAAAGAGACAGACGGGGAAAGAGACAGACAGGGAAAGAGACAAACCTGGAAAGAGACAGACCAAGACAGACGGAAAAGAGACAGACGGGGAAAGACACAGACAGACACACACAAATAGTCAGACAGAGACATAGACACAGACAGACAAGGAAAGAGACAGACAGAGAGACAGACAGACAGCGACACACAGACAGAGACTTGGACAGAGACAGAGAGACAGTTACTATCACTGGCAATGCCCGGGTACTACAGCTAGTTATATATAAAGCTGAGTGTGTGTATGTATGTGTGTATGTATGTGTGTGTGTGTGTGTGTGTCCCCGCTAAAGGAATCCACACTGTCGCATTTACAATCACGAAATTTTGCACAGATGCCTCATGTGACTCAGGGAACGTCATAGACTATGTTTGGCCGGGAAAATTTAACCCTGCGCTTTACACTTACTCTTCAAAAAACCTGCCTACATTAAAGTGAATGGAGCCTGGAACTACTGGTTTTAATAGCAGCTGTGATTGGTTACAATAGGAACAAAGGACATTCATAGTATAACAAGCTTATGTGTGAGGTGATATGATGTCAGTGGGGAGACAGAAAGAAACAGACAGCCAGAGACAGACACAGAGACAGACGGTAAAAGAGACAGACAGACAGACAGACGGGGAAAGAGACAGAGACAGATGGGGAAAGAAACAGATGGGGAAAGAGACAGACAGATGGGAAAAGAAACAGACGGGAAAAGAGTCATATGGGAAAAGAAACAGACGGGAAAAGAGGCAGACGGGAAAAGAGGCAGACGGGAAAAGAGGCAGACGGGAAAAGAGGCAGACGGGAAAAGAGACAGACGGGGAAAGAGACAGACGGGGAAAGAGACAGACGGGGAAAGAGACAGACGGGGAAAGAGACAGACGGGGAAAGAGACAGACGGGGAAAGAGACAGACGGGGAAAGAGACAGACGGGGAAAGAGACAGACGGGAAAAGAGACAGACGGGAAAAGAGACAGACGGGAAAAGAGACAGACGGGAAAAGAGACAGACGGGAAAAGAGACAGACGGGGAAAGAGACAGACGGGGAAAGAGACAGATGGGGAAAGAGACAGACAGAGACAGATGGGGAAAGAGACAGACTGGGAAAGAGACAGACAGAAACAGATGGGGAAAGAAACAGACTAAGACAGAGACAGACAGGTAAAGAGACAGACAGGTAAAGAGACAGACAGGGCAAGAGACAGACAGGGCAAGAGACAGACAGGGCAAGAGACAGATGGGGCAAGAGACAGACGGGGAAAGACAGAGGCAGACACAGAGATAGAGAGACAGACAGACACAGAGATAGAGACAGACAGACTGATACAGATACAGAGACAGAGAGATAGAAACAGACAAATAGAAACATAGACACAGACAGAGAAGGAAAGAGACAGACAGAGACACACAGACAGACTGGGAGAGACACAGTGACAGTTACTATCCTGGGCAACGCCTGGGTACTACAGTTAGTAATATATAAAGCTGAGTATGTGTGTATGTATGTGTCCGCTAAAGAAATCTGCACCGTCTCATTTACAATCACAAAATTTTGCACAGACGCCTCATGTGTCTCAGGGAACGTCATAGACTATGTTTTGATGGGAAAATTTAACCCCACACTTTACAGTTATTCACCAAAAAACCTGTTTACATTAAAGTCAATGGAGCTGCGAATTGCAGGTCATTAATAAGAGCTGTGATTGGTTGCTATAGGCAAGGAAGGTCATTCATAGTATAAGAAGCTTATGTGTGAGGTAATATGATGTTGGTGGGGAGACAGAGACAGACAGGGAATGAGAGAGAGAGACAGGAAAGGGAGGCTGACAGGGAAAGAGAGAGAAAGACAGACAGGGAAAGAGAGAGAGACAGGGAAAGAGAGAGACAGACAGGGAAAGAGAGAGACAAAGAGACAGGGAAAGAGAGCGAGAGACAGACAGGGAAAGAGAGAGACAAAGAGACAGGGAAAGAGAGAGAAAGACAGACAGGGAAAGAGAGAGAGACAGGGAAAGAGAGAGACAAAGAGACAGGGAAAGAGAGAGAAAGACAGACAGGGAAAGAGAGAGAAAGACAGACAGGGAAAGAGAGAGAGACAGGGAAAGAGAGCGAGACTGACGGAATGGGAGAGACAGACTACATGTACAGTTACACACACTATACATTACCTCATCTTGCAGCTCTTGATCGGTGCAGAGCAGGAGAGGAGCCGCTGGGACCTGCACGGAGGCTGCAGCAGCTGAACAACAGGACCTGCCACTTTACCGGTCATGTGATCAGGCACATGATTAGTCAGATGACCTGACAGGTCCTTCACCTCAGCCTCTGTAGTACATTTACTGTCCTGCTCTGTAGGACCGATCACATAAATCAGTGCAGAGCAGCTCTCTATGAGCGACCTGGGCCCCCTCATTGCTGTGATGGCGGACCCACCCCCTGGGGTCCGGTGAGCAGAGGAATGAGACGGGCCAGGCCCCCCTCCTGGCTTCTGCTCACGGGGCCCCTTACAGGAGTCACGGTTGTAATGCCCTGATGGCGGCCCTGGTGGTCAGTGGCTGTCATTGGTGATCAATGGGGGTCCTGCCTCCCTGCACAGACCCCTCACCTCTCCTCACTTCGTCCATCCAGCTGTCACTCACGCTCTTGTCCTCTTTGCAGGTGTAACACACAGGACTACATATGGCACAAGGGTCTGCGCTGCGAGTCCATCATCACCGACTTCCAGGTGATGTGTGTGGCAGTCGGCACCGCCGCGCTCGTCGTCCTCCTCCTCTTTATGATGACCGTCTTCTTTGCCAAAAAACTCTATCTGCTCAAAACCGAGAACTACAAACTGCGCAAAAGAAAGTAAGTGACCCCCTGCAAGGTGAATGTCTGTCCTGTATAACCAGTGTATCTAAGCATGACGTGTGATGCTGACCACTGAGCCGTGTATCCAATCCTATCCTGTGTGATACTGTTTCCTTAGTTGTGTATCTAATTGTTTCTGTGTGGTTCTAACTGCAGAGCTGTGCATCTGATCCAACAGTACCCCCCATCCTATATCTGATCCAGCAGTACCCCCATCCTATATCTGATCCAGCTGTACCCCCCATCCTGTATCTGATCTAGGAGTACCCCTATCCTATATCTGATCCAGCAGTACCCCCCATCCTGTATCTGATCCAGCAGTACTCCCATCCTATATCTGATCCAGCAGTACCCCCATCCTATATCTGATCCAGCTGTACCCCCCATCCTGTATCTGATCTAGGAGTACCCCTATCCTATATCTGATCCAGCAGTACCCCCCATCCTATATCTGATCCAGCAGTACCCCCATCCTATATCTGATCCAGCTGTACCCCCCATCCTGTATCTGATCTAGGAGTACTCCTATCCTATATCTGATCCAGCAGTACCCCCCATCCTGTATCTGATCCAGCAGTACTCCCATCCTATATCTGATCCAGCAGTACCCCCCATCCTATATCTGATCCAGCAGTACCACCCATCTTGTATCTGATCCAGCAGTACCCCCCATCTTGTATCTGATCCAGCAGTACCCCCCATCCTGTATCTGATCCAGCAGTATCCCCATCCTGTATCTAATCCAGCAGTACCCCCCATCTTATATCTGATCCAGCAGTACCCCCATCCTGTATCTAATCCAGCAGTACCCCCCATCCTATATCTAATCCAGCAGTACCCCCCATCTTGTATCTGATCCAGCAGTACCTCCATCCTGTATCTGATCCGCCAGTACCTCCATTCTGTATCTGATCCAGCAGTACCCCCCATCCTATATCTGATCCAGCAGTACCCACATCCTATATCTGATCCAGCAGTACCCCCATCCTGTATGTGATCCAGCAGTACCCACCATCCTGTATCTGATCCAGCAGTACTTCCCATCTTGTATCTGATCCAGCAGTACCCCCCATCCTATATCTGATCCAGCAGTACCCCCCATCCTATATCTGATCCAGCTATACCCCCAATCCTATATCTGATCCAGCAGTACCCCCCATCCTATATCTGATCCAGCAGTACTGCCCATCCTATATCTGATCCAGCAGTACCCCCATCCTATATCTGATCCAGCAGTACCTCCATCCTATATCTGATCCAGCAGTACCCCCCATCCTATATCTGATCCAGCAGTACCCCCCATCCTATATCTGATCCAGCAGTACCCCCCATCCTATATCTGATCCAGCAGTACCCCCATCCTATATCTGATCCAGCAGCACCCCCCCTGTGAGGTAAATCCGGAGATATGACGATAAATCATGATATTCAAGTATGTCAGGAAGCCCTCTCCTGGTGTCACCCCCCCTTTCCTTCACACAACTGGTTTAGCAACAAATCCCATGGCCATGTCCTGTGATATGGAAATTAGGTGGTGTGGGAACAATGGACACAGGATGACTCCCTGCCGTCACCCTGTAGTAGGAGCTGCTAGCTAGTTAGCAAGGCTATGGAAATAGCCAGACAGAACGACTCCAGTAAAAAATGGTTCATATCTCGCAAGCCATATTTCCGATAAATATGGCAACCATAAAAATGGTGTCTCCGCATGTGGACGATGCCGGCACCCCCTTTTTATGGGAGCAGGACATTGGGAAATGCCCCAGGCGTGATATCAGCCAATGGGGAACTGGCAGACAGGTCATGAGTCCCCTCGTTCTGTAGCTAAATTCATAACTGTCACAATGAGAGCATTGGCGTCCGCCTACGACGCTCCCAGGCAAAGTTATGGCCAATATCCCCTTGCTGGATAATTCTGATCCATGCAGGGGGAGTGGCAGTGCTTCCCTGTGAGGTCACTAAGGTAGGAGGGGACCTGGATCTGCCCAGGTTGATAACCCTACTTCGGCCATTTTCCAGTGTTCTTCTGCTCGGGGGCCTGGTTGGGAAAGACCTGTGAGGGAGTTCCTGGAAACCTGGTCTACAGCGCCCCCCTGTGGCCAGACGCAACAAGGTAACTGCTGGAACTGTGTATGCCTGTTTGTAACCCATGCTTTGATTGTAACTGTACTCTGACATATGTATATTCTGTAGATTCCCTATTGTATATATTGTAGTTCTAGTGTGCTTTAGGCTGATTAAATTATATAATTAATCTTGGGCTGTTCTGTTATCTCGATCTTGAATCCCACGTCTGTGTGTTCGGCTAATAGTTACCGTAAATCGGTTGGTGGCAGCGAATTGTGCCAAGGATTATTGTGGGGAGGCCAGTGAGATTCGGGGAGATTTTATATATTCCGCCCGCGGAGGTCGGGGGAATATATACCTTACTCTCACCGGGGACCCTTCAATAATCGGCATAAGTAGTATAGCGGCCTCCTTGCTTATGGTCGGGCAATTCCATAATTGGCCTGACTATAAGAGGGGCGCTAGAGAGCGCGTCACGTGCTCTGTCTGTCGGTCGGGAGGTATAAAGGAGGGGTGACCCCCACTTGTTACCCCCCGATTGTGACGTACTGGTAGCCAGCGCGGGGGATTTCTGAGTGACCCCCCCGGTGGTTTGTGACACCCCCCATCCTGTATCTGATCCAGCAGTACCCCCATCCTATATCTGATCCAGCAGTACCCCCCCATCCTGTATCTGATCCAGCAGTACCCCCCATCCTATATCTGATCCAGCAGTACCCCCCCATCCTGTATCTGATCCAGCAGTACCCCCCATCCTGTATCTGATCCAGCAGTATCCCCATCCTATATCTGATCCAGCAGTACCCCCCATCCTATATCTGATCCAGCAGTACCCCCCCATCCTGTATCTGATCCAGCAGTACCCCCCATCCTGTATCTGATCCAGCAGTACCCCCATCCTATATCTGATGCAGCAGTACCCCCATCCTATATCTGATCCAGCAGTACCCCCCATCCTATACCTGATCCAGCAGTACCCCCCCATCCTGTATCTGATCCAGCAGTACCCCCCCATCCTGTATCTAATCCAGCAGTACCCCCCATCCTATACCTGATCCAGCAGTACCCCCCCATCCTGTATCTGATCCAGCAGTACCCCCCATCCTGTATCTGATCCAGCAGTACCCCCATCCTATATCTGATGCAGCAGTACCCCCCATCCTATATCTGATCCAGCTATACCCCCAATCCTATATCTGATCCAGCAGTACCCCCCATCCTATATCTGATGCAGCAGTACCCCCATCCTGTATCTGATCCAGCAGCACCCCTCCATCCTATATCTGATCCAGCAGTATCCCCATCCTGTATCTGATCCAGCAGTACCCCCATCCTATATCTGATCCAGCAGTACCCCCATCCTATATCTGATCCAGCAGCACCCCCCCATCCTATATCTGATCCAGCAGTACCCCCATCCTGTATCTGATCCAGCAGTACCCCCATCCTGTATCTAATCCAGCAGTACCCCCCCATCCTATATCTGATCCAGCAGCACCCCCCCATCCTATATCTGATCCAGCAGCACCCCCCCATCCTATATCTGATCCAGCAGTACCCCCCCATCCTGTATCTGATCCAGCAGTACCCCCATCCTGTATCTGATCCAGCATTACCCCCATCCTATATCTGATCCAGCAGCACCCCCCCATCCTATATCTGATCCAGCAGTACCCCGGTCCTATATCTGATCCAGTAGTACCCCCATCCTGTAGCTAGGGCAGTGGAGTTTTCCTCGGTGGTGGCCGTTCTGGTCTTTGTAGTCCGCTGTGTCCGCTGGTTGTTGCTGTGACTTTTTCATGGCTGCTCCGGACAAAGCCCCATCTGTCGGGCGCAGGAATAAGGAGCCCCCGCCGGGCAGCAGCTGTCCGCGGGCTTTACAGATCCGCTGAATGTGGGGGGCGTACACTTGTATTGTGGGTGATCTGTCAGGCGGAGGTAACCGATGTGCGGGCGGTGGGGGCTGCATCACAAGCTTCAGAGGGACCCGATGACCCTGTGCCAACCCAACCTGCACCGGAATGATGCGCCCTGCTGGCATCTTAAAGAGCCACTGCACCATTGTTCCATTTGCACCGTGTGATCTGCACAGTGTGGCGGTTCTTCATGGAGAGGTCTCTAAAGGGCCATCGACATGATGCGGCCCAAGGGCTCGTTAGTCTGGAGCCGTCACATTGCATTAAGTAATCGATTTCCTTCCCCCACACTTCCCCTTTAAGAGGATTTTCAGCGATTTTGTAGTGGAGTGATCACAGCTGGCTGATAACAGAGAGTAATAGCTGTGTAGTGATGATATAAACACCCTGTATTAATCTGTGGCCTCTTCTCTTGCAGCAGGTACCGGACTCCCTCTGAGCTCCACAATGATAATTTCTCGCTCTCCACCATTGCGGAAGGGTCACACCCAAATGTAAGAAAACTATGCGACACTCCATCTAAACTGTCCCCCCATGTCCGTGCAATGGCTTACTATGATAACGTTATCTGTCAGGTAACTCGTCTGTTTCATGTCTACCCTTCTGCATGCTGCAAGCTTCCCGCACTGAGCAGGGAGGGTTCAGAGAGCAGGGACACGACACCCCACTGTATGCCGGGACCCCAAAACCCCCCCAGCATGACTCCACCTGGGCAATCACCAAATACACTGATAGACAAGGGAACAAAGCCGGAGTAAAGGTCTCCCTGCCTGCGATGGAGCCGTGAATGCTGCATGATGACTGCGAAACTCCAAGAGCGCGTCTGCTCCATGTGTCTCCTTGACTCAATCTCTTGTATCCTCTTGTCTCCAACTCTTGTGTCTTCTCCTTTGTTTCCTCATCTCCATCTCTTGTGTCTCCATCTCTTGTGTCTCCATCTCTTGTGTCTCCATCTCTTGTGTCTCCTTGTCTCAATCTCTTCAATCTCATCTCTATTTCTGTGTCTCTTCATCTCCATCTCTTTTATCTCCTCATCTCCATCTCTTGTGTTTCTTTGTCTCCATCTCTTGTATCCTCTCACTTCCATTTCTGGTGTCTCCTCGTCTCACTCTCTTGTGTTTCCTTGTCTTCATCTCCTGTAACTCCTTGTCTCCATCTCGTGTCTCCTACTATAAGTCATCTTCATCTCATGCGTCTCCCCCTCTCCACCTCTTGTATCCTCTCTACTCCTCATCTCCATCTCCTGCGTCTCCTTGTCGCCTTATCTCTATCTTCTACATTTCCTCATCTCCATCTTGTGTGTCTCCTCTTGTGTCTCTTCTTCTCCTTCTTGTCTCCTCATCTCCATCTTGTGTCTCCCCATCTCCATCTCCTGTGTCTCCTCGTCTCCATCTCCTGTGTCTCCTCGTCTCCATCTCCTGTGTCTCCTCTTCTTCATCTCCTGTGTCTCCTCGTCTTCATCTCCTGTGACTCCTCGTCTTCATCTCCTGTGTCTCCTCGTCTCCATCTCCTGTGTCTCCTCGTCTCCATCTCCTGTGTCTCCTCATCTTCATCTCCTGTGTCTCCTCCTCTCCATCTCCTGTGTCTCCTCGTCTCCATCTCCTGTGTCTCCTCGTCTCCATCTCCTGTGTCTCCTCGTCTCCATCTCCTGTGTCTCCTCGTCTCCATCTCCTGTGTCTCCTCGTCTCCATCTCCTGTGTCTCCTCGTCTCCATCTCCTGTGTCTCCTCGTCTCCATCTCCTGTGTCTCCTCGTCTCCATCTCCTGTGTCTCCTCGTCTCCATCTCCTGTGTCTCCTCATCTCTATCTCCTGTGTCTCCTCGTCTCCATCTCCTGTGTCTCCTCGTCTCCATCTCCTGTGTCTCCTCGTCTCCATCTCTTTTAGTTACTCATCTCCATCTCCTGTGTCTCCTCATCTCTATCTCCTGTATCTCCTTGTCTCCATCTCCTGTGTCTTCTCGTCTTCATCTCCTGTGTCTCCTCATCTCCATATTCTGTGTCTCCTCATCTCTATCTCCTGTGTCTCCTCATCTCTATGTCCTGTGTCTCCTCATCTCCATCTCCTGTGTCTCCTCATCTCCATCTCCTGTGTCTCCTCATCTGCATCTCCTGTGTCTCCTCATCTCCATCTCCTGTGTCTCCTCATCTCCATCTCCTGTGTCTCCTCATCTCCATCTCCTGTGTCTCCTCATCTCTATCTCCTGTGTCTCCTCATCTCTATCTCCTGTGTCTCCTCATCTCTATCTCCTGTGTCTCCTCGTCTCCCATCTCCTGTGTCTCCTCGTCTCCATCTCCTGTGTCTCCTCGTCTCCCATCTCCTGTGTCTCCTCGTCTCCCATCTCCTGTGTCTCCTCGTCTCCCATCTCCTGTGTCTCCTCGTCTCCATCTCCTGTGTCTCCTCGTCTCCATCTCCTGTGTCTCCTCGTCTCCCATCTCCTCGTCTCCCATCTCCTGTGTCTCCTCGTCTCCATCTCCTGTGTCTCCTCGTCTCTATCGCCTGTGTCTCCTCGTCTCCCATCTCCTGTGTCTCCTCGTCTCCCATCTCCTGTGTCTCCTCGTCTCCATCTCCTGTGTCTCCTCGTCTCCATCTCCTGTGTCTCCTCTTCTTCATCTCCTGTGTCTCCTCGTTTCCATCTCCTGTGTCTCCTCGTCTTCATCTCCTGTGTCTCCTCGTCTCCCATCTCCTGTGTCTCCTCGTCTCCATCTCCTGTGTCTCCTCGTCTCCCATCTCCTCGTCTCCCATCTCCTGTGTCTCCTCGTCTCCATCTCCTGTGTCTCCTCGTCTCCATCTCCTGTGTCTCCTCGTCTCCATCTCCTGTGTCTCCTCGTCTCCATCTCCTGTGTCTCCTCGTCTCCATCTCCTGTGTCTCCTCGTCTCTATCGCCTGTGTCTCCTCGTCTCCCATCTCCTGTGTCTCCTCGTCTCCATCTCCTGTGTCTCCTCGTTTCCATCTCCTGTGTCTCCTCGTCTCCCATCTCCTGTGTCTCCTCGTCTCCATCTCCTGTGTCTCCTCGTCTCCCATCTCCTGTGTCTCCTCGTCTCCATCTCCTGTGTCTCCTCGTCTCCATCTCCTGTGTCTCCTCGTCTCCCATCTCCTGTGTCTCCTCGTCTCCCATCTCCTGTGTCTCCTCGTCTCCATCTCCTGTGTCTCCTCGTCTCCATCTCCTGTGTCTCCTCGTCTCCATCTCCTCGTCTCCCATCTCCTGTGTCTCCTCGTCTCCATCTCCTGTGTCTCCTCTTGTCCATCTCCTGTGTCTCCTCGTCTCCATCTCCTGTGTCTCCTCGTCTCCATCTCCTGTGTCTCCTCGTCTCCATCTCCTGTGTCTCCTCGTTTCCATCTCCTGTGTCTCCTCGTCTCCCATCTCCTGTGTCTCCTCGTCTCCATCTCCTGTGTCTCCTCGTCTCCATCTCCTGTGTCTCCTTGTCTCCATCTCCTGTGTCTCCTTGTCTCCATCTCCTGTGTCTCCTCGTCTCCATCTCCTGTGTCTCCTCGTCTCCATCTCCTGTGTCTCCTCGTCTCTATCGCCTGTGTCTCCTCATTTCCATCTCCTGTGTCTCCTCGTCTCCCATCTCCTGTGTCTCCTCGTCTCCATCTCCTGTGTCTCCTCGTCTCCATCTCCTGTGTCTCCTCGTCTCTTTCGCCTGTGTCTCCTTGTCTCCATCTCCTGTGTCTCCTCGTCTTCATCTCCTGTGTCTCCTCGTCTTCATCTCCTGTGTCTCCTCGTCTCCATCTCCTGTGTCTCCTCGTCTCCATCTCCTGTGTCTCCTCGTTTCCATCTCCTGTGTCTCCTCGTCTCCCATCTCCTGTGTCTCCTCGTCTCCATCTCCTGTGTCTCCTCGTCTCCATCTCCTGTGTCTCCTCGTCTCCCATCTCCTGTGTCTCCTCATCTCCCATCTCCTGTGTCTCCTCGTCTCCATCTCCTGTGTCTCCTCGTCTCCATCTCCTGTGTCTCCTCGTCTCCATCTCCTCGTCTCCCATCTCCTGTGTCTCCTCGTCTCCATCTCCTGTGTCTCCTCTTGTCCATCTCCTGTGTCTCCTCGTCTCCATCTCCTGTGTCTCCTCGTCTCCATCTCCTGTGTTTCCTCGTCTCCATCTCCTGTGTCTCCTCGTCTCCATCTCCTGTGTCTCCTCGTCTCCATCTCCTGTGTCTCCTCGTCTCCATCTCCTGTGTCTCCTCGTCTCCATCTCCTGTGTCTCCTTGTCTCCATCTCCTGTGTCTCCTCGTCTCCATCTCCTGTGTCTCCTCGTCTCCATCTCCTGTGTCTCCTCGTCTTCATCTCCTGTGTCTCCTCGTCTCCATCTCCTGTGTCTCCTCGTCTCCATCTCCTGTGTCTCCTCGTCTTCATCTCCTGTGTCTCCTCGTCTCCATCTCCTGTGTCTCCTCGTCTCCCATCTCCTGTGTCTCCTCGTCTCCATCTCCTGTGTCTCCTCGTCTCCATCTCCTGTGTCTCCTCGTCTCCATCTCCTGTGTCTCCTCGTCTCCATCTCCTGTGTCTCCTCGTCTCCATCTCCTGTGTCTCCTCGTCTTCATCTCCTGTGTCTCCTCGTCTTCATCTCCTGTGTCTCCTGGTCTCCATCTCCTGTGTCTCCTCGTCTCCATCTCCTGTGTCTCCTCGTCTCCATCTCTTGTGTCTCCTCGTCTTCATCTCCTGTGTCTCCTCGTCTCTATCGCCTGTGTCTCCTCGTCTCCATCTCCTGTGTCTCCTCGTCTCCATCTCCTGTGTCTCCTCGTCTCCATCTCCTGTGTCTCCTCGTCTCCATCTCCTGTGTCTCCTCGTCTCCATCTCCTGTGTCTCCTCGTCTCTTTCGCCTGTGTCTCCTTGTCTCCATCTCCTGTGTCTCCTCGTCTCCATCTCCTGTGTCTCCTCGTCTCCATCTCCTGTGTCTCCTCGTCTCCATCTCCTGTGTCTCCTCGTCTCTTTCGCCTGTGTCTTCTCGTCTCTTTCGCCTGTGTCTTCTCGTCTCTATCGCCTGTGTCTCCTCGTCTCTTTCGCCTGTGTCTTCTCGTCTCTATCGCCTGTGTCTCCTCGTCTCTTTCGCCTGTGTCTTCTCGTCTCCATCTCCTGTGTCTCCTCGTCTCCATCTCTTGTGTCTCCTCGTCTCTATCGCCTGTGTCTCCTCGTCTCCATCTCCTGTGTCTCCTCGTCTCCATCTCTTGTGTCTCCTCGTCTCTATCGCCTGTGTCTCCTCGTCTCTATCGCCTGTCCCCTCGTCTCTATCTCCTGTGTCTCCTCGTCTCTATCGCCTGTGTCTCCTCGTCTCCATCTCCTGTGTCTCCTCGTCTCCATCTCCTGTCTCCTCGTCTCTATCTCCTGTGTCTCCTCGTCTCTATCGCCTGTGTCTCCTCGTCTCCATCTCCTGTGTCTCCTCGTCTCCCATCTCCTGTGTCTCCTCGTCTCCATCTCCTGTCTCCTCGTCTCCATCTCCTGTGTCTCCTCGTCTCCATCTCCTGTGTCTCCTCGTCTCCATCTCCTGTGTCTCCTCGTCTCCATCTCCTGTGTCTCCTCGTCTCCATCTCCTGTGTCTCCTCGTCTCCATCTCCTGTGTCTCCTCGTCTCCATCTCCTGTGTCTCCTCGTCTCCATCTCCTGTGTCTCCTCATCTCCATCTCCTGTCTCCTCGTCTTCATCTCTTGTGTCTCCTCATCTCCATCGCCTGTGTCTCCTCGTCTCCATCCCCTGTGTCTCCTCGTCTCCATCTCCTGTCTCCTCGTCTTCATCTCCTGTGTCTCCTCGTCTCTATCTCCTGTGTCTCCTCGTCTCCATCTCCTGTGTCTCCTCGTCTTCATCTCCTGTGTCTCCTCGTCTCCATCTCCTGTGTCTCCTCGTCTTCATCTCCTGTGTCTCCTCGTCTCTATCTCCTGTGTCTCCTCGTCTTCATCTCCTGTGTCTCCTCGTCTTCATCTCCTGTGTCTCCTCGTCTCCATCTCCTGTGTCCCCTCGTCTCCATCTCCTGTGTCTCCTCGTCTCTATCTCCTGTGTCTCCTTGTCTCCATCTCCTGTGTCTCCTCGTCTCCATCTCCTGTGTCTCCTCGTCTCCATCTCCTGTGTCTCCTCATCTCCATCTCCTGTGTCTCCTCGTCTCCATCTCCTGTGTCTCCTCGTCTCCATCTCCTGTGTCTCCTCGTCTCCATCTCCTGTGTCTCCTCGTCTCCATCTCCTGTGTCTCCTCGTCTCCATCTCCTGTGTCTCCTTGTCTCCATCTCCTGTGTCTCCTCGTCTCCATCTCCTGTGTCTCCTCGTCTCCATCTCCTGTGTCTCCTCGTCTCCATCTCCTGTGTCTCCTCGTCTCTATCTCCTGTGTCTCCTCGTCTCCATCTCCTGTGTCTCCTCGTCTCCATCTCCTGTGTCTCCTTGTCTCCATCTCCTGTGTCTCCTCGTCTCCATCTCCTGTGTCTCCTCGTCTCCATCTCCTGTGTCTCCTCATCTCCATCTCTTGCATCTCATCTCCATCTCCTGTGTCTCCTCGTCTCCATCTCCTGTGTCTCCTCCTCTCCATCTCCTGTGTCTCCTCGTCTCCCATCTCCTGTGTCTCCTCGTCTCCATCTCCTGTGTCTCCTCGTCTCCATCTCCTGTGTCTCCTTGTCTCCATCTCCTGTGTCTCCTCGTCTCCATCTCCTGTGTCTCCTCGTCTCCATCTCCTGTGTCTCCTCGTCTCCATCTCCTGTGTCTCCTCGTCTCCATCTCCTGTGTCTCCTCGTCTCCATCTCTTGTGTCTCCTCATCTCCATCTCTTGCATCTCATCTCCATCTCTGCTTTCTCGTCTCCATCTCTTGTATCTATTTTTTTCTCTTGTACCTCATAGTTGCAAAGGTTTTAATAAGACTGAGGTCCATCACACTCAACCACCAATTATACATTTTTTGTCACTAAATTATCTATAACAGACTATGTTGTGTGAGGAAATCCTCCAGCCCTGATATAAAGCTGTTATAGCATCTGCCATTACTACCTCTTGTGGTCGCATTCCACAGTCTGACTGCTCTAACTGTAAAGAACCCTTCCTATTTAGCTGCCGGAATCGCTTTTCTTCCACTCGCAGTGAGTGCCCCCTGGTCCTTAGTATTGTCTTTGGAAGAAATAAGTCATGTGCCAGTCCTTTATATTGACCACACATGTATTTATACATATAAATGAGATCTCCTCTGAGATGTTTTTGTTTTTCTCTAAGCTAAACAAGCCCAACTTTTCCAGCCTCTCATCGTATGGGTGGCTCCATATGCCCACCATAGAACGGACTAACTTCTGAATGTCCTTTTTTAAAATGTGGAGCCCAAAACTGGATCCCATATTCTAGATGTGGCCTTACAAGTGATTTATAGAGGGGTAACAATACGTTGGGATCGCTGGATCTAATCTTTCTTTTTATACACCCTAAAATCTTGTTTGCTTTAGCAGCTGCTGCCTGACATTGAGTGCTGCTGCTCAGCTTATTTGTAACCAGAATCCCCCGGTCTTTCTTCTGTTCTGTAGTGTCTAGTTTCCATCTCCTCTGTCTCCTTTTGTCCATCTCTGGAGTCTCCTCGTCTCCATCTTTTGTGTCTCCTCTTCTTCACCTCTTATGTCTCTTCGTTCCCATTTTTTGTGTCTCCTCATCTCCATCTCCTGTGTCTCCTCTTGTCCATCTCCTGTGTCTCCTCGTCTCCATCTCCTGTGTCTCCTCGTCTCCCATCTCCTGTGTCTCCTCGTCTCCCATCTCCTGTGTCTCCTCGTCTCCATCTCCTGTGTCTCCTCGTCTCCCATCTCCTGTGTCTCCTCGTCTCCCATCTCCTGTGTCTCCTCGTCTCCATCTCCTGTGTCTCCTCGTCTCCATCTCCTGTGTCTCCTCGTCTCCCATCTCCTCGTCTCCCATCTCCTGTGTCTCCTTGTCTCCATCTCCTGTGTCTCCTCGTCTCCATCTCCTGTGTCTCCTCGTCTCTATCGCCTGTGTCTCCTCGTCTCCCATCTCCTGTGTCTCCTCGTCTCCATCTCCTGTGTCTCCTCGTCTCCCATCTCCTGTGTCTCCTCGTCTCCCATCTCCTGTGTCTCCTCATCTCCCATCTCCTGTGTCTCCTCGTCTCCATCTCCTGTGTCTCCTCGTCTCCATCTCCTGTGTCTCCTCGTCTCCCATCTCCTCGTCTCCCATCTCCTGTGTCTCCTCGTCTCCATCTCCTGTGTCTCCTCGTCTCTATCGCCTGTGTCTCCTCGTCTCCCATCTCCTGTGTCTCCTCGTCTCCCATCTCCTGTGTCTCCTCGTCTCCATCTCCTGTGTCTCCTCGTCTCCATCTCCTGTGTCTCCTCTTCTTCATCTCCTGTGTCTCCTCGTTTCCATCTCCTGTGTCTCCTCGTCTTCATCTCCTGTGTCTCCTCGTCTCCCATCTCCTGTGTCTCCTCGTCTCCATCTCCTGTGTCTCCTCGTATCCCATCTCGTCGTCTCCCATCTCCTGTGTCTCCTCGTCTCCATCTCCTGTGTCTCCTCGTCTCCATCTCCTGTGTCTCCTCGTCTCCATCTCCTGTGTCTCCTCGTCTCCATCTCCTGTGTCTCCTCGTCTCTATCGCCTGTGTCTCCTCGTCTCCCATCTCCTGTGTCTCCTCGTCTCCATCTCCTGTGTCTCCTCGTTTCCATCTCCTGTGTCTCCTCGTCTCCCATCTCCTGTGTCTCCTCGTCTCCATCTCCTGTGTCTCCTCGTCTCCCATCTCCTGTGTCTCCTCGTCTCCATCTCCTGTGTCTCCTCGTCTCCATCTCCTGTGTCTCCTCGTCTCCCATCTCCTGTGTCTCCTCGTCTCCCATCTCCTGTGTCTCCTCGTCTCCATCTCCTGTGTCTCCTCGTCTCCATCTCCTGTGTCTCCTCGTCTCCATCTCCTCGTCTCCCATCTCCTGTGTCTCCTCGTCTCCATCTCCTGTGTCTCCTCGTCTCCATCTCCTGTGTCTCCTCGTCTCTTTCGCCTGTGTCTCCTTGTCTCCATCTCCTGTGTCTCCTCGTCTCCATCTCCTGTGTCTCCTCGTCTCCATCTCCTGTGTCTCCTCGTCTCCATCTCTTGTGTCTCCTCGTCTCCATCTCCTGTGTCTCCTCGTCTCTTTCGCCTGTGTCTTCTCGTCTCTATCGCCTGTGT
Organism: Anomaloglossus baeobatrachus; assembly: GCF_048569485.1. Taxonomy (NCBI): domain Eukaryota; kingdom Metazoa; phylum Chordata; class Amphibia; order Anura; family Aromobatidae; genus Anomaloglossus; species Anomaloglossus baeobatrachus. The sequence continues at coordinate 568,029,062 of NC_134358.1, read as the reverse complement.
CTCCTCGTCTCTTTCGCCTGTGTCTTCTCGTCTCTATCGCCTGTGTCTCCTCGTCTCTTTCGCCTGTGTCTTCTCGTCTCCATCTCCTGTGTCTCCTCGTCTCCATCTCTTGTGTCTCCTCGTCTCTATCGCCTGTGTCTCCTCGTCTCCATCTTCTGTGTCTCCTCGTCTCCATCTCCTGTGTCTCCTCGTCTCCATCTCCTGTGTCTCCTCGTCTCCATCTCTTGTGTCTCCTCGTCTCTATCGCCTGTGTCTCCTCGTCTCTATCGCCTGTCCCCTCGTCTCTATCTCCTGTGTCTCCTCGTCTCTATCGCCTGTGTCTCCTCGTCTCCATCTCCTGTGTCTCCTCGTCTCCATCTCCTGTCTCCTCGTCTCTATCTCCTGTGTCTCCTCGTCTCTATCGCCTGTGTCTCCTCGTCTCCATCTCCTGTGTCTCCTCGTCTCCATCTCCTGTCTCCTCGTCTCTATCTCCTGTGTCTCCTCGTCTCCATCTCCTGTGTCTCCTCGTCTCCATCTCCTGTGTCTCCTCGTCTCCATCTCCTGTGTCTCCTCGTCTCCATCTCCTGTGTCTCCTCGTCTCCATCTCCTGTGTCTCCTCGTCTCCATCTCCTGTGTCTCCTCGTCTCCATCTCCTGTGTCTCCTCGTCTCCCATCTCCTGTGTCTCCTCGTCTCCCATCTCCTGTGTCTCCTCGTCTCCATCTCCTGTCTCCTCGTCTCTATCGCCTGTGTCTCCTCGTCTCCATCTCCTGTGTCTCCTCGTCTCTATCTCCTGTGTCTCCTCGTCTCCCATCTCCTGTGTCTCCTCGTCTCCCATCTCCTGTGTCTCCTCGTCTCCATCTCCTGTCTCCTCGTCTCTATCGCCTGTGTCTCCTCGTCTCCATCTCCTGTGTCTCCTCGTCTCCCATCTCCTGTGTCTCCTCGTCTCCCATCTCCTGTGTCTCCTCGTCTCCATCTCCTGTCTCCTCGTCTCTATCGCCTGGGTCTCCTCGTCTCTATCTCCTGTGTCTCCTCGTCTCTATCGCCTGTGTCTCCTCGTCTCCATCTCCTGCGTCTCCTCGTCTCCATCTCCTGTGTCTCCTCGTCTCCATCTCCTGTCTCCTCGTCTCTATCGCCTGTGTCTCCTCGTCTCCATCTCCTGCGTCTCCTCGTCTCTATCTCCTGTGTCTCCTCGTCTCCATCTCCTGCGTCTCCTCGTCTCCCATCTCCTGTGTCTCCTCGTCTCCCATCTCCTGTGTCTCCTCGTCTCCATCTCCTGTCTCCTCGTCTCTATCGCCTGTGTCTCCTCGTCTCCATCTCCTGTGTCTCCTCGTCTCTATCGCCTGTCTCGTATTCTTTTGTCTCCTCATCTCCTCGATCTCTTTGCTCCGTCTGTGATGTTTGTTATTGTTTTCCTCTGCTGTATTGTGATCTCTGTTGTGTAGAACGCTTATACCGACCCCGACCTCCTCCGCGTCATTGCCGCGTCCTCGCACTGCAGACAGTATACACAGCGTGCTATTATTCGGAGACACAATGCAGTGCACAGTGTCGGGGATTCACATTCACGTCCTCCTGCAGCCGGGACTGAGCTGTATACACTGATATATACGGGAGCCCTCTGAACCCCCCTCCACAGTGATGTCCCCGCTGCACCGCTCTCTGCTTGATGTTCTCTATGTCCCACACCCTCCTGTCACCCATCAATATCAGGATCATCATCACCGTGTGTGTCCCACTGTATGGAATAATCACTACATGGCCAGCAACAATACAGGCAGCAAGAACATGCACCAGCAGAATAGTGAGTGCAGCTCTGGAGTATAATACAGGATATAGCTCAGGATCAGTAATGTATGTACACAGTGACTGCAGCAGCAGAATAGTGAGGCAGCTCTGGAGTATAATACAGGAGGTAACTCAGGATCAGTACAGGATATGTAATGTATGTACACAGTGTCTGCAGCAGCAGAATAGTGAGTGCAGCTCTGGAATATAATACAGGAGGTAACTCAGGATCAGTAATGTATGTACACAGTGACTGCACCAGCAGAATAGTGAGTGCAGCTCTGGAGTATAACACAGGAGGTAACTCAGGATCAGTAATGTAATGTATGTACACAGAGACTGCACCAGCAGAATAGTGAGTGCAGCTCCGGAGTATGCCTTTATGGAGCATGTATGCACACCAGTGACTATGTAAGGGGAATACATGTAATAGCAGAAACTGCTGTGTGAATACTGACATTAAAATTCAATAGCTATATGTAAGAATGAAATGGGAAAAATGGAACCTGCATTACTGCCTTGAATATATGAATAAAGAGAAATTTAGCTACTGAATTGATCAATGCAATAGAGCCCAACACTACGCCAAAGTATTTCTCCACGTTGGGGTCCCGAGCTTGTGTGTGTCCTCTCATGCAGTTAAAAAACGTACCCATTTCATTCTTCCATAGTCACTGGTGTGCATACCTTATCTCCATATAGTGATGTTTTTTTAGGTTTTTGCACCCAGTTCAGACTTAGAATGGAGTTCCAAACGTTATTCCTTATTTATGGAGCATGTGACTCAGGGCTCTATTGTGGATTATCAGTGACCGGTTTTCCTTTATGTCTGTTCTGGAGTTTATCAGTGATCACAATGGACTTTATGTGACATTATTTATTGCTGTTCCCTGGTTCAGGGTTTCGGCTTCATTTATGGGAACAGTTTGTTTAGAGACCGGTCCAGACATTATCAAGTGTCCGATGTACAGTCTAGAAAACAGCTGAAGTTGAATCCCCTCCCCTTTTTTGAGACCCTCCTCTTATTTAAGCCCCTCCCCTTGAGGCTCCTCCCCTATGCTATCGCTGCAGTTTCTGTTTTTTTCCGTTGTCACACTGATGGTTTTGTTACTGTTAGTGTAAAATATTCTGTTTTTATAGAATTGTATTTGCTTATGTTTATACACAACTAATCAGAATAATCAGGGCTGCAGTGTAAAGCAAAGGGGGGAAGAACAGCACCTACAGACAAGAGTACAGTCTACACATTGCTCCAATAGACCCTGAACATAGCTGACTGAAAGAGAGCAAAGCTGCAGTGTAAAGCAAAGGGGGGAAGAGCAGCACCTACAGACAAGATTACAGTCTACACATTGCTCCAATAGACCCTGAACATAGCTGACTGAAAGAGAGCAAAGCTGCAGTGTAAAGCAAAGGGGGGAAGAGCAGCACCTACAGACAAGAGTACAGTCTACACATTGCTCCAATAGACCCTGAACATAGCTGACTGAAAGAGAGCAAAGCTGCAGTGTAAAGCAAAGGGGGGAAGAGCAGCACCTACAGACAAGATTACAGTCTACACATTGCTCCAATAGACCCTGAACATAGCTGACTGAAAGAGAGCAAAGCTGCAGTGTAAAGCAAAGGGGGGAAGAGCAGCACCTACAGACAAGATTACAGACTACACATTGCTCCAATAGACCCTGAACATAGCTGACTGAAAGAGAGCAAAGCTGCAGTGTAAAGCAAAGGGGGGAAGAACAGCACCTACAGACAAGAGTACAGTCTACACATTGCTCCAATAGACCCTGAACATAGCTGACTGAAAGAGAGCAAAGCTGCAGTGTAAAGCAAAGGGGAAAGAGCAGCACCTACAGACAAGATTACAGACTACACATTGCTCCAATAGACCCTGAACATAGCTGACTGAAAGAGAGCAAAGCTGCAGTGTAAAGCAAGGGGGAAAGAGCAGCACCTACAGACAAGATTACAGTCTACACATTGCTCCAATAGACCCTGAACTTAGCTGAGCCAAAAAGAGCAAAGCTGCAGTGTAAAGCAAGGGGGAAAGAGCAGCACCTACAGACAAGAGTACAGACTACATATTGCTCCAATAGACCCTGAACATAGCTGACTGAAAGAGAGCAAAGCTGCAGTGTAAAGCAAGGGGGAAAGAGCAGCACCTACAGACAAGAGTACAGACTACATATTGCTCCAATAGACCCTGAACATAGCTGACTGAAAGAGAGCAAAGCTGCAGTGTAAAGCAAAGGGGGGAAGAACAGCACCTACAGACAAGATTACAGTCTACACATTGCTCCAATAGACCCTTAACATAGCTGACTGAAAGAGAGCAAAGCTGCAGTGTAAAGCAAAGGGGGGAAGAACAGCACCTACAGACAAGATTACAGTCTACACATTGCTCCAATAGACCCTGAACATAGCTGACTGAAAGAGAGCAAAGCTGCAGTGTAAAGCAAGGGGGGAAAGAGCAGCACCTACAGACTAGAGTACAACTTACACATTGCTCCAATAGACCCTGAACATAGCTGACTGAAAGAGAGCAAAGCTGCAGTGTAAAGCAAAGGGGGGAAGAGCAGCACCTACAGACAAGATTACAGTCTACACATTGCTCCAATAGACCCTGAACATAGCTGACTGAAAGAGAGCAAAGCTGCAGTGTAAAGCAAGGGGGGAAAGAGCAGCACCTACAGACTAGAGTACAACTTACACATTGCTCCAATAGACCCTGAACATAGCTGACTGAAAGAGAGCAAAGCTGCAGTGTAAAGCAAGGGGGGAAAGAGCAGCACCTACAGACTAGAGTACAACTTACACATTGCTCCAATAAACACTGAACTTAGCTGAGCCAAAAAGAGCAAAGCTGCAGTGTAAAGCAAGGGGGAAATAGCAGCACCTACAGACAAGAGTACAGACTACACATTGCTCCAATAGACCCTGAACTTAGCTGAGCAAAAAAGAGCAAAGCTGCAGTGTAAAGCAAGGGGGAAAGAGCAGCACCTACAGACAAGAGTACAGACTACACATTGCTTTAATAGACCCTGAACATAGCTGACTGAAAGAGAGCAAAGCTGCAGTGTAAAGCAAGGGGGGAAAGAGCAGCACCTACAGACTAGAGTACAACTTACACATTGCTCCAATAAACACTGAACTTACCTGAGCCAAAAAGAGCAAAGCTGCAGTGTAAAGCAAGGGGGAAATAGCAGCACCTACAGACAAGAGTACAGACTACACATTACTCCAATAGACCCTGAACATAGCTGACTGAAAGAGAGCAAAGCTGCAGTGTAAAGCATGAACAGGACAGAAAAGCTTGCCAATTGTTTGATAAGACATGGGAGTCAAGGAGAGCAAAGCTGCATTGTAAAGCATGTCAAGGACATGGAACATGACTGACGAGACCAGAGGCAGATTTCTGTATTTTTTAACCGTTTCTGCTGTAAATAGCGGCGGAGCGTGAAGGGTTAAGAAAGTTCTGCATGCAGCAATATGGTTACAGTAGAAAAGACGGCGTCCGCGGCCTCCTGCCAAGTCTGCGCTTAAAGCCGACATTTATCCCTTCACGCGACTGGAAGCAGCTGGGCGCCGCGGCCGGCATCCTGGAATAACCCGAGGACCGCCAACACCAGAGGGGGGGGCACTGATACATTGTAACAAACCCTCAGCAGTGGAAGCCACACTGTACCTCCCACCAAAGGGCTTATCACCTGCTGCTGCTCACACAGCTGAGGCCTCGTCACAGTGTATCAGGACAGGAGGATAATATCACCTGGTGCTGCTCACACAGCTGAGGCCTCGTCACAGTGTATCAGGACAGGAGGATAATATCACCTGGTGCTGCTCACACAGCTGAGGCCTCGTCACAGTGTATCAGGACAGGAGGATAATATCACCTGGTGCTGCTCACACAGCTGAGGCCTCGTCACAGTGTATCAGGACAGGAGGGTAATATCACCTGGTGCTAGTCACACAGCTGAGGCCTCGTCACAGTGTATCAGGACAGGAGGATAATATCACCTGGTGCTGCTCACACAGCTGAGGCCTCGTCACAGTGTATCAGGACAGGAGGATAATATCACCTGGTGCTGCTCACACAGCTGAGGCCTCGTCACAGTGTATCAGGACAGGAGGGTAATATCACCTGGTGCTAGTCACACAGCTGAGGCCTCGTCACAGTGTATCAGGACAGGAGGGTAAGGCTGCTTTCACACATCCAGCTTGAGCTCTGTGGCTCAATCCGGCTGTGCAAGCTATGCAACGGATGCGGTGAAAACACCGCATCCTTTGCATAAGTTTTTCCCTTGCGGCCCGTCTGGTTTTTGCCGCTTGCGGCATGCTACTGAGCATGCGCAGTGGCAAAAACCGCATGCAGCAGCCAGATGCGGTTTTTGCCGCATCGCGCCGCATCCGGCCACCATAGGCATGCATTGAACAATGCGCCGCATCGGCCGAATGCGGCGCGATGCGGTTTTTTTTTGCCGCACGAAAAAACGTGCTAGGCAACGTTCCATCCGGCCGCCGCATCGGCTAAATCTGACGCATGCGGCAAAAACCGGATGGAACGCAAGGCCATGCGGCACAATGCGGCACTAATTAAAGTCTATGCAGAAAAAACGCAACCGGCAGCAAAAAAAAACGGTTGCGATTTTCCTGCAAAGTGCCGGAGTGTGCCGCATTGCAGAAACCGGAGGTGTGAAAGCAGCCTAATATCACCTGGTGCTGCTCACACAGCTGAGGCCTCGTCACAGTGTATCAGGACAGGAGGGTAATATCACCTGGTGCTGCTCACACAGCTGAGGCCTCGTCACGGTGTATCAGGAGAGGAGGGTAATATCACCTGGTGCTGCTCACACAGCTGAGGCCTCGTCACGGTGTATCAGGACAGGAGGGTAATATCACCTGGTGCTGCTCACACAGCTGAGGCCTCGTCACAGTGTATCAGGACAGGAGGATAATATCACCTGGTGCTGCTCACACAGCTGAGGCCTCGTCACAGTGTATCAGGACAGGAGAATAATATCACCTGGTGCTGCTCACACAGCTGAGGCCTCGTCACAGTGTATCAGGACAGGAGGGTAATATCACCTGGTGCTGCTCACACAGCTGAGGCCTCGTCACAGTGTATCAGGACAGGAGGGTAATATCACCTGGTGCTGCTCACACAGCTGAGGCCTCGTCACAGTGTATCAGGACAGGAGGGTAATATCACCTGGTGCTTCTCACACAGCTGAGGCCTCGTCACAGTGTATCAGGACAGGAGGGTAATATCACCTGGTGCTGCTCACACAGCTGAGGCCTCGTCACAGTGTATCAAGACAGGAGAATAATATCACCTGGTGCTGCTCACACAGCTGAGGCCTCGTCACAGTGTATCAGGACAGGAGGGTAATATCACCTGGTGCTGCTCACACAGCTGAGGCCTCGTCACAGTGTATCAGGACAGGAGGGTAATATCACCTGGTGCTGCTCACACAGCTGAGGCCTCGTCACAGTGTATCAGGACAGGAGAATAATATCACCTGGTGCTGCTCACACAGCTGAGGCCTCGTCACAGTGTATCAAGACAGGAGGGTAATATCACCTGGTGCTGCTCACACAGCTGAGGCCTCGTCACAGTGTATCAAGACAGGAGAATAATATCACCTGGTGCTGCTCACACAGCTGAGGCCTCGTCACAGTGTATCAGGACAGGAGGGTAATATCACCTGGTGCTGCTCACACAGCTGAAGCCTCGTCACTGTGTATCAGGACAGGAGGGTAATATCACCTGGTGCTGCTCACACAGCTGAAGCCTCGTCACAGTGTATCAGGACAGGAGGATAATATCACCTGGTGCTGCTCACACAGCTGAAGCCTCGTCACAGTGTATCAGGACAGGAGGGTAATATCACCTGGTGCTGCTCACACAGCTGAAGCCTCGTCACTGTGTATCAGGACAGGAGGGTAATATCACCTGGTGCTGCTCACACAGCTGAGGCCTCGTCACAGTGTATCAGGACAGGAGGGTAATATCACCTGGTGCTGCTCACACAGCTGAAGCCTCGTCACTGTGTATCAGGACAGGAGGGTAATATCACCTGGTGCTGCTCACACAGCTGAAGCCTCGTCACAGTGTATCAGGGCAGGAGGGTAATATCACCTGGTGCTGCTCACACAGCTGAGGCCTCGTCACAGTGTATCAGGACAGGAGGGTAATATCACCTGGTGCTGCTCACACAGCTGAGGCCTCGTCACAGTGTATCAGGACAGGAGGGTAATATCACCTGGTGCTAGTCACACAGCTGAGGCCTCGTCACAGTGTATCAAGACAGGAGGGTAATATCACCTGGTGCTGCTCACACAGCTGAGGCCTCGTCACAGTGTATCAGGACAGGAGGGTAATATCACCTGGTGCTAGTCACACAGCTGAAGCCTCGTCACTGTGTATCAGGACCGGAGAATAATATCACCTGGTGCTGCTCACACAGCTGAGGCCTCGTCACAGTGTATCAGGACAGGAGAATAATATCACCTGGTGCTGCTCACACAGCTGAGGCCTCGTCACAGTGTATCAGGACAGGAGGGTAATATCACCTGGTGCTGCTCACACAGCTGAGGCCTCGTCACAGTGTATCAGGACAGGAGAATAATATCACCTGGTGCTGCTCACACAGCTGAAGCCTCGTCACAGTGTATCAGGACAGGAGGGTAATATCACCTGGTGCTGCTCACACAGCTGAGGCCTCGTCACAGTGTATCAGGACAGGAGGGTAATATCACCTGGTGCTGCTCACACAGCTGAGGCCTCGTCACAGTGTATCAGGACAGGAGGGTAATATCACCTGGTGCTAGTCACACAGCTGAGGCCTCGTCACAGTGTATCAAGACAGGAGGGTAATATCACCTGGTGCTGCTCACACAGCTGAGGCCTCGTCACAGTGTATCAGGATAGGAGAATAATATCACCTGGTGCTGCTCACACAGCTGAGGCCTCGTCACAGTGTATCAGGACAGGAGGGTAATATCACCTGGTGCTGCTCACACAGCTGAGGCCTCGTCACAGTGTATCAGGACAGGAGGGTAATATCACCTGGTGCTAGTCACACAGCTGAGGCCTCGTCACAGTGTATCAAGACAGGAGGGTAATATCACCTGGTGCTGCTCACACAGCTGAGGCCTCGTCACAGTGTATCAGGACAGGAGGGTAATATCACCTGGTGCTGCTCACACAGCTGAGGCCTCGTCACAGTGTATCAAGACAGGAGGATAATATCACCTGGTGCTGCTCACACAGCTGAGGCCTCGTCACAGTGTATCAAGACAGGAGGGTAATATCACCTGGTGCTGCTCACACAGCTGAGGCCTCGTCACAGTGTATCAGGATAGGAGAATAATATCACCTGGTGCTGCTCACACAGCTGAGGCCTCGTCACAGTGTATCAGGACAGGAGGGTAATATCACCTGGTGCTGCTCACACAGCTGAGGCCTCGTCACAGTGTATCAGGACAGGAGGATAATATCACCTGGTGCTGCTCACACAGCTGAGGCCTCGTCACAGTGTATCAGGACAGGAGGGTAATATCACCTGGTGCTAGTCACACAGCTGAGGCCTCGTCACAGTGTATCAAGACAGGAGGGTAATATCACCTGGTGCTGCTCACACAGCTGAGGCCTCGTCACAGTGTATCAGGACAGGAGGGTAATATCACCTGGTGCTGCTCACACAGCTGAAGCCTCGTCACAGTGTATCAGTACAGGGGGGTGAATTGTGTTGTTACTAAGCCGCGGTGGGTCCTGAGAGCGCGTCCGCCCTGTAATCCTGCAGTGTGGTCGGGATGAATATCCCTCCATGGCGGTGACTCCGGGGGGCTCGCGCTGTGCGAGGGATGCTCACTGGACCGTTGTGTGCCGAGACGGCTGTTGCTAGGCAACCAGATCCGGGCTCCAGGCGGGAAAAAGGCCCAGGGACAACAATTACCGTCTGAGTGAACTGGCCGCATTAATCCGCCGCTCTGGCTTTGGCGGAATCTCAGCTCATTTCTGGAATTTTTACTTTGTGGCGAGTGAAAGTCCCGGCTGCAGATTATTTTTTATCAATAATTTTATTTTTGTTCCCCCAAAAGATTTCTATTTTGTAAAGCAGAAAAACAGCCCTTTATACCTCCCCCTATTAATGACTGAAGTGGTACATTCCAATACACTTCTTTCTTCTGTGACAGGTGCCGGTCTGAGCAGCCAATCAGGAGTGTGGTGTCAGATCATGTGACGTGAGGCATATACCTTCTATGAGCCACCTGTTCCTTAGGGTCCGTGCACCGCCGTCCTGGGTCCTAGTGCATGTTTGCATTTCTTTTATCTGTGACAGGTGCCGGTCTGAGCAGCCAATCAGGAGTGTGGTGTCAGATCATGTGACGTGAGGCATATACCTTCTATGAGCCACCTGTTCCTTAGGGTCCGTGCACCGCCGTCCTGGGTCCTAGTGCATGTTTGCATTTCTTTTATCTGTGACACGTGCCGGTCTGAGCAGCCAATCAGGAGTGTGATGTCAGATCATGTGACGTTAGGTGCATGCACAGCTGCCAGGACATGTGTGAGGGGACCAGGGCCAAGGAGGACCCAGCAGCACAGAAGAAGGGCCCGGATTGGGGAGGGAAGCAGTTAATGGGGTCTAAAGTCTGGGGTCCGGAGCGGATTAATCTGCATTGAAGCCTCCTTCACAGATTCCCCCAACAAACACCAGACAGTATAGGGGTCCAGAATGATTTGGGGGGTCCGCTCTATATTAAAGGGGGTTTCTAGGCTTTATAAAGGCTGTAAGTATTGGAGGCTTCGGTGTTGGTTACATTGTATGCCGGCTATTAGGTACACAAGAGAAAAAGAAAATGTGCAACAAGTGGGATCACCAGAAATGACCATGTAATATCAATTTATTAATCAAAAAGGACATACAAACACACAGATGTTCATTAAAAACAATTAAAAAAGCAAAAAGCTTGTACATACATTTGGTGCCAATAATATGAGCCACCAAAATACACCCCACCCTCTCAGCAAGCCAAAGAGAAACCCCACATGATAAGTCAGAGTGAGTGTGATAGCCAAAAAACCTTGTTCAATCAATGACAGGCAGTGAACACGGCATGCTAAATGAGACAATAGCAGGCAGAAGGACAATTGCTGCATCCAAGTACCTCAAAGCCGCATGAAAGTAATCTGCCCTGAAAACAAATGTCTGGAACCAGTATAAGGCAAATCACATACCCAGGGGTCCTGCACGGGGTAAATGGCAGAGCAAATATCATGAGAAGGGTGGGGTGGAAACCCCACGCGTATCGCTACAAGGAGTTGTAGCTTCCTCAGGGGAAAGTGAGGCACACTATGGTAGGTATGTCTTAAATAGCCATTATAATCAAAGAAGATTGCTTACCAGCATGGGCAAGGAGGAGGAGGGAGAGGTCGCTATGCAACCTAAAGATGCCGATGGGCGCTGCCATTGTGAGTCATGTGATTAAATCATGTGATCCCTTTTTTTTTTTTTTTTTTTACAGGCAAACGTCACAGCCCAAACGCAAACTCCTGTGCAAGGTCGCTATGCAACCTGAAGACGCCGATGGGCGCCGCCATTGTAAATCATGTGATCAAATCATGTGGTCCCTTTTTGCAGGCAAACGTCACAGCCCGAACGCAAGCGCAGTAATATCAGCGCCACAAGCACGATTAACAAACCCTTGGTATAGTAAAATAGGTATACAAAAGACATATGTATTGTACACTATGCCTGCGAAACAGGTAGTACATATGTGCTAGATAAGTAACGCAAGTCACTTTGTACATACGGAAATCCACGTAAGTCTGCGCATGAGCAGTATCAGTAAGAGATCCCCGAAGGGACATTTCAAGTGCAGGGATGAAAAAACCTGACAGCACAGTGGTAATATTTTAAAGGCTGTAAGTATTGGAGGCTTCGGTGTTGGTTACATTGTATGCCGGCTGACTCTTCCGTGGACTTCCCCTTTAAGTCCTTCATACTTTATAGATTAGCTCTCCAGTCCGGATCACACAATGGCTTTACTATTGATATTCCGCAGGGCGCGCCGCTGTGCGTGACGTTCCCATTGGCTGCGTCCCATCTATTGACCACCCTGATAATAGCCTAATGTGATGGTCTGTATCGGGGAGGGGGTCATGTATAGAGGCAGCTGCCCCCCGATTAGGAGAGGTGCCAATCTCTGCTTGTTTCTCCTCCGCTGCTTGCTCTATAGTGTGGGCTTTGTAGATGGCCGCTCCCCTCCCCCCCAGCTTCTGCGCCGGTGACATTGTACTATTTGCTCACAAATTGTTTTTCTTATTGACTGCAGTAAATTTTCATATCCAGCAAGAAAAAAAATAAAAAAATTCTTATGGAAAGTAAGTACACACCGGCAAACTGTATGCTAGAGATAAGCGGCGTCATCGTGTGATTGCCCACATTGTGGTTGATTCATTGCATGCCCCCCTCCCCCACTGCCATGTAAAATACAGCTTGGATTTAAGAGGAGAATCCCTTTAAGTCCTCACTCCTAACACTCCACGGACGGCCCTGGGGGTCTCTGCCTCCTAATTCTATTGCCCCTATAGGTCAATCCAAGGATCCTTGGCTGAGGAGGAAGAAATGAGAACTGGCAGTAAAGTACCAGATGAGTGGCTCGTGTCTATCTGGCAGCTGCTTATCTCCTCTTTATCAAAATAGCATGCAAATTCTGTCCATGGTAAAGGAGACCTGTAACCATCAGACTGGTGCTGGCATCTCTGAAATAGAAACATCATAACTATTAATGATACATTTCTGCCTCCTTTAGATTGGTTTCCTCTTCAAGGATCATTCAATCATCCTTCTATGAACTCTACTTTTACTGGTTACACTGGTTTACGGCTGGACCATTAGTGTCAGTGATAGAACCCATATATGATACATTATATGTTAGATACCACATTATAACTCACATATCACAAGATACACTGTATATCAGATATCACATTGTAGCTTTACTTAGATTTCCACGTATAAGTAAAATGTATCATTGTTTTGAGCTGATTTTGTATCACGTTCAGCACATGAGAATATCTGATTTGTGGGAACCGCCATGGGTTCAATCCCAACCCCACTGCCTTCAATGATTTGTGGGGACCGTCATGGGTTCAAGCCCAACCCCACTTCCTTCAATGATTTGTGGGGACCGCCATGGGTTCAAGCCCAACCCCACTTCCTTCAATGATTTGTGGGGACTACCATGGGTTCAAGCCCAACCCCACTTCCTTCAATGATTTGTGGGGACCGCCATGGGTTCAAACCCAACCCCACTTTCTTCAATATTTCAACTTACAGAATGTGTCTGTTTTACAGGAGGATCCCAATGTTCCTCAGAAGGTGCAGGATCTGCCCAAGGCTTGCCTGAAGGATGAGGAACCTTTCAACATACAGAACTCTCTATCACCCAAACACGAGAGTGGTAAAGGAGATCCGGATATTGTGGATGTCAACTGTGTCCTTAACAATCTAACATGAGGAGAGTCGAATGGAGAGACAGGACCTAGAAGATGCGAGAGTCATCTTCTCTGAACCTCTCCAGTGCTGGAGGAGCTGGTGAATGAAGCTGATCAGCGTCTCCTCCAGCACTGACAGGGGTTACATGATTCATAACCACGCCGCCCCTCTAATGTGCCCCCCCATTCCTTGGCATGCTTTGGTGTATTTTGTACAGAGATATGCAAAAAAACAAAAAAAAAAGATGGAACTGTGATTTTTAAGGAACGATCCCAGTGTGTGATGAACGGGTGTAGACTGGAGAAATCATACAAGATGGAAACTGATGTAGATGACGGTGCATCCCGCTCCCATGATGACGTCATTGTCTCCAAGATCTGATGACATTACTAATACACTAAATGTGAAAGTAGATCCAATACAAGACTGACGTCTGTGATGTCACCGTCCCCAATGACATCACAGTGCATCCAGCATGTGCGCTTACATGATCTGATCACATGCACTAACCCCATCATCGCTTCGTCCGGTGACTTATGGCGCAGCTGCAATGTTTGCTTTTTAGGTAATTGGAGTTTACAGTGGAATCTCAGTGAGTTCTGCTTTTCCTTTTCATGGGCCCCAGGTGCAAAGCTATAGGGAGTGCAGAGGTTGCATTTGGATCCAAAGGCTACACTACCCTTGTGCCTATTATCCCCAAACCTTAGGGTTGGGTTTCCCTTGGCCTTCCTGACCTCCTTTCCAGTACAGAATGGATTGTGAGCTATCCCGAGCCTTTCCTTATTATGGGCCCACAGGTGCATTGCTAAAGGCGCTGCAATGGTTACAATAGGGCCCAAAGCTACTTTACCCCTGTGCCTACCATCCCGGGACAGCAGGGTCCAGTTCTTGGCCTTCCTAGCCCCATTTACATTAGAGGAGGGAGTTAGGCCTACCATCAGCCTTTTGTTTTTATGTGATTTAGAGGAAAAGCTATAGGGGGTGCAGGGGCTGCAATGGGCCCAAAGACTACCCCACCCTTGTACCTACCATTCTGGGACAACAGGGTCCAGTCGTACTTGGCTTCCCCAACCCTCTGTCCTTTTCATGGGCCCCCAGCTGAAAATGGGAAGCGTGAAGTGGCTTATGATAGCAGGGGCCCCAGAAGTGTTATGTTCTGATGCTGGGGGCCCCAGAAAAGCTGCATGTGGCCCCAGGATCTATCCTGTATATGGCTCATCCTTAGTCTATAGCAGTGTTGGCCAACCTGTAGCTTTGCAGTTGTAGAACTATAATTTCCAGCATGCTGAGCGCCTGCGGTCACAGGTCGGAGACTAATGCTCTACGGGAAGGCGGCTTATGGTCCACACAAGATATGTCTGACTGCAGAGACGAGGATAAGCCGTAATCTGCAGCCGGCGACCATGTTACCTTAAGGAGTGCAGAGTGTTGAGGTGACCGCTCCTATTTCCGGCTAATCCTCTTTTCTGGATTGGGACAGATAAGAGGGGTCAGTCTGTTCCTCCAGCAGAGACTTGTAAGCTGGGAGTCTGTGGCCGGGTATTTTATGGCCTTATATTAGGACCGGGCATTATCAGGATTCGGGAAGTGAGTGTCTACCGGACTGGAGAGGAGGAGGCTCGGGCTACTGTGCATGCTGATAGTGGCCATGATAGGTAGGGATTAGTAGGGACTAATGATATGAAGTCTACAAGTGATCAATATTATTGATTGACATGAAGATTGGTACTGAGTGATTAGTGATGAGCGGGCACTACCATGCTCGGGTGCTCAGTACTCGCAACTACTGATGAGCGGGCACTACCATGCTCGGGTGCTCAGTACTCGCAACTAGTGATGAGCGTGCACTACCATGCTCGGGTGCTCAGTACAGGTAACTAGTGATGAGCGGGCACTACCATGCTCGGGTGCTCAGTACTGGTAACTAGTGATGAGCGGGCACTACCATGCTCGGGTGCTCAGTACTCGCAACTAGTGATGAGCGGGCACTACCATGCTCGGGTGCTCAGTACTCGCAACTACTGATGAGCGGGCACTACCATGCTCGGGTGCTCAGTACTCGCAACTAGTGATGAGCGGGCACTACCATGCTCGGGTGCTCAGTACAGGTAACTAGTGATGAGCGGGCACTACCATGCTCGGGTGCTCAGTACTGGTAACTAGTGATGAGCGGGCACTACCATGCTCGGGTGCTCAGTACAGGTAACTAGTGATGAGCGGGCACTACCATGCTCGGGTGCTCAGTACTGGTAACTAGTGATGAGCGGGCACTACCATGCTCGGGTGTTCAGTACTCGTAACTAGTGATGAGCGGGCACTACCATGCTCGGGTGTTCAGTACTTGTAACTAGTGATGAGTGGGCACTACCATGCTCGGGTGTTCAGTACTGGTAACTAGTGATGAGCGGGCACTACCATGCTCGGGTGTTCAGTACTCGTAACTAGTGATGAGCGGGCACTTCCATGCTCGGGTGCTCAGTACTGGTAACTAGTGATGAGCGGGCACTACCATGCTCAGGTACTCAGTACTCGTAACTAGTGATGAGTGGGCACTACCATGCTCAGGTGCTCAGTACTGGTAACTAGTGATGAGCGGGCACTACCATGCTCGGGTACTCAGTACTGGTAACTAGTGATGAGCAGGCACTACCATGCTCAGGTGCTCAGTACTGGTAACTAGTGATGAGCGGGCACTACCATGCTCAGGTACTCAGTACTCGTAACTAGTGATGAGTGAGCACTACCATGCTCGGGTGCTCTGTACTCGTAACTAGTGATGAGTGAGCACTACCATGCTCAGGTACTCAGTACTGGTAACTAGTGATGAGTGGGCACTACCATGCTCGGGTGCTCAGTACTGGTAACTAGTGATGAGCGGGCACTACCATGCTCGGGTGCTCAGTACTGGTAACTAGTGATGAGCGGGCACTACCATGCTCAGGTCCTTAGTACTGGTAACTAGTGATGAGCGGGCACTACCATGCTCGGGTGCTCAGTACAGGTAACTAGTGATGAGCGGGCACTACCATGCTCGGGTGCTCAGTACTCGCAACTAATGATGAGCGGGCACTACCATGCTCGGGTGCTCGGTACTCGTAGCTAGTGATGAGTGAGCACTACCATGCTCGGGTACTCAGTACTTGTTAAGAGCAGTTGCATGCTCCGATGGGCGCAACTTGAGTACTCGAGTATAATTAAAGTCAATGGGGAACGAGCACCCGAGCATGGTAGTGCTCACTCATCACTAGTTACAAGTACTGAGCACCCGAGCATAGTAGTGCCCGCTCATCACTAGTTACCAGTACTGAGCACCCGAGCATAGTAGTGCCCGCTCATCACTAGTTACCAGTACTGAGCATCTGAGCATGGTAGTGCCCACTCATCACTAGTTACGAGTACAGAGCACCCGAGCATGGTAGTGCCCATTCATCACTAGTTACGAGTACTTAGCACCCGAGCATGGTAGTGCCCGCTCATCACTAGTTACCAGTACTGAGCATGGTAGTGCCC
The DNA here is from genome assembly GCF_048569485.1 of Anomaloglossus baeobatrachus. NCBI lineage: Eukaryota > Metazoa > Chordata > Amphibia > Anura > Aromobatidae > Anomaloglossus > Anomaloglossus baeobatrachus. The sequence goes on along the minus strand of NC_134358.1, from coordinate 568,012,283 downwards.
GCTCATCACTAGTTACCAGTACTGAGCATCCGAGCATAGTAGTGCCCGCTCATCACTAGTTACCAGTACTGAGCATCTGAGCATGGTAGTGCCCACTCATCACTAGTTACGAGTACAGAGCACCCGAGCATGGTGGTGCCCATTCATCGCTAGTTACGAGTACTTAGCACCCGAGCATGATAGTGCCCACTCATCACTAGTTACCAGTACTGAGCACCAGAGCATGGTAGTGCCCACTCATCACTAGTTACGAGTACAGAGCACCTGAGCATGGTAGTGCCCGCTCATCACTAGTTACCAGTACTGAGCACCTGAGCATGGTAGTGCCCACTCATCACTAGTTACCAGTACTGAGCACCTGAGCATGGTAGTGCCCACTCATCACTAGTTACGAGTACAGAGCACCCGAGCATGGTAGTGCCCACTCATCACTAGTTACCAGTACTGAGCACCTGAGCATGGTAGTGCCCGCTCATCACTAGTTACCAGTACTGAGCACCTGAGCATGGTAGTGCCCGCTCATCACTAGTTACGAGTACTGAGCACCCGAGCATGGTAGTGCCCGCTCATCACTAGTTACCAGTACTGAGCACCTGAGCATGGTAGTGCCCGCTCATCACTAGTTACGAGTACTCAGTACCCGAGCATGGTAGTGCCCACTCATCACTAGTTACCAGTACTGAGCACCTGAGCATGGTAGTGCCCGCTCATCACTAGTTACGAGTACTCAGTACCCGAGTATGGTAGTGCCCGCTCATCACTAGTTACGAGTACTCAGTACCCGAGCATGGTAGTGCCCGCTCATCACTAGTTACGAGTACTCAGTACCCGAGCATGGTAGTGCCCGCTCATCACTAGTTACGTGTACAAAGCACCCGCGCATGGTAGTGCCCGCTCATCACTAGTAGTGACCATCATCAATGATCGGCTTGTTGATAGGACTTTAGTAATGGTTGGGTTGATGATTGGCCAGTGGGCATGGGGTAGTGGTCAATGATCGCAACTGAATGGATTGGTGCATGGACATTGGGTAATGATTACCGCTGGTGATTGGCTACCAGAAAGGATTGTGTTGATTGATCGTGATTCACTGTTGGTTGTTGGGCAGCGATCACTCCTGGTGATTGGCTTCTGGACTTAACACT